>NW_020925381.1:626642-988242 GCF_003984885.1 Neopelma chrysocephalum | reverse complement strand
ATAAGGTTTCTAGTTTTTTTCTTGCTCAGTAAATTGACAAAAGATTGGAAGTTCTGAGTTTTCCATCCCTAATTGATTGTAGTTTTGCATAAACTGATTGGAATCTTGAAAATTATAATATTTGTGTATACCCTGAATAGACAAATGTTGTGTAAATAAGTCAGAATATTTTCATTTCACCTCTCTGTTGCTTCTGTTTCCAACAAAACAGAGCACAATGAATCATAAAAATCTTCTCTGACTTTTGTTGGTACTGGTTATCATAGAATCACAACTCATGGGAGTGGGATATTACTTCACTCTTTCTTCTTGTATACACCAAATGGCAAAAGGTATGAAACCTTCACAGTTGCCAAGACCAATGAGTATGATTACAGGGAGAAACTGTATCATCAGCTCATAATTAAAACTGCAAAAGAAAGAGGGTGACTTCTTTCACTAGTGGTGAGTGACTTCTGAGAGGCACAGAGACACTCGTGTTGGCCTGATATACATTCAAGGGAAGTTTGTATCTTGTCAGGAACCAAGAACCAGTTTACTGTAAAGAGACTGCCAAACTAGTTAAAAGCACAGACTACTATCCTCTGTATGTTTTCCATGTGGGTACAAATGCAAGCAAATATTTTGGTAGATCACCAGGACTTCAGAGCCCTGGAGTTCCAAGTGAAGGAACAGATACCTGAATGATTTTCTGCTCTGTGTTGTCAGTCAAGAACCAGGGTACAGTCAGAAGTTGATGTATCATACAGATCAGTATCTGGCTTTGTGGTTGATGTTGTTGTCCAGGTCTTCGATTTCTATGATCAAGGGATGCTCTTTGAAGCATACAGCCTATTGGGAGAGATGGGACCCACTAACCTAGAAGAGGCACAAGAATCTCCACTAGCAAATTGGCTGAGTGAATTGTGTTTTAAACTAAGAAACTGGGGTGTATAGTCCACGGCTGTGACACTTGTAAGTCCAGAAGCAATAGGGTAGTTGAACACACGTAGCAGAGTATTTAAGAGCGCTCTCCAACCCTTTCCGAAGGCAGCAGCCCTATATCCAACCTCCTGTGTACCAACATATATAGTCTGAGCAATGCACAGCAAGAGCTGGAGCCCTGCACTCAGACTGAGGGTTCTGATGTCATACGAATCACAGAAACATGGTGGGAAAAATCACATGACTGGAAGTTTATGATGGGTGACTACAAACTCTTTTGGTAGGATAAGAAGGGAACAAGAGGAGCTGAAGTTGCCACTTACTTAAAAGAGGCAACTTACCTTTTATAGAGGTAAGCTATGGAGATCACAAAAGTTCTTTAGATCAAGACTGTAGTGATTGTCATCTTGGGGGAATCTTATGTTACGTATCTGTTACTAACCTCCCAGTCAGGATGACAAGGCCAACAAAACCTTGCTTCATCTGTGCAAGGAAGTCTTGGATCGACAGAACCTCCACCTTGTGACTAATTTACATTACTTTGACATTTGTTGTTAAAAACACATGGCAATCACAATCCATCAGATTAATGGAATTTGCTGAGGACTGCTTTCTGATACAGATGCTGGACATGCTGATTAGGAACAATGTATTACTGGATTTACTGCTCGTAAGCTGACAACATAACTACAAATGGTAGCCCTGGATACAGCAACCACAAAATTGGGGATTTCAAGATCCTGCTGAGCACAATGAAGAGCAGTATTAGAGCAAAGACCCTGGCTTTTAGAAGAGACAACCTCAGTATACTGAGACCAGCTGTGAAGGAGACCATGGAAAGCAACCACGGAAGGCAAAGTAGTTTGTGCATGCTGAGAGTTATTCAAGAGCAGCCTCCTGAAAGCACAAAGGGCAGCTGGGAAGAGTTTGAGGGTTCTCTCTTCACAAGGAACCAAGAAGACGAGGGGAAATGGGTGCACGTTGTATTGGGAGAGGTTTCATCTCAAAGAAATTTTTTACAGTAAGGTCAGTCATTCACTGGAACAACCTCCCCAAGCGACATGATAAACCCTCCATTGCTGGAGGTTTTCAAGATGTGATTGGACAGAGATAGAGAGATAGAGAGAGAGAGAGAGAGAGACATAATCTCATCCAAGTTCGCTTTCCCACAGAATATTGGACTAGATGATCTTTTAAGCTGACTTCCAAACTGGGTATGTTCTATGTTTCTATATAACTACATCCCATCCCTCTATTTTCAAGAGAGAGAAATGTGGCCCCCCAGGGATCAGTGTTGGGCCCAGTTCTGTTTAATATCTTTATTGATGATTTAGATGAGGGAACTGAGTCCACCATCAGCAAATTTGCAGATGACACCGAGCTGGGGGGGAGTGTTGATCAGCTGGAAGGCAGGAGGGTTCTCAGAAGGACCTGGACAAGCTGGAGATTTGGGCTGATTCCAACGGGATGAAGTTCAACAAGGCCAAGTGCCGGGTCCTGCACTTTGGCCACAACAACCCCCTGCAGTGCTACAGGCTGGGGACAGAGTGGTTGGAGAGCAACCAGGCAGAAAGGGATCTGGGAGTCTGGATTGACAGGAAGCTGAACATGAGCCAGCAGTGTACCCAGGTGGCCAAGAAGGCCAATGGCATCGTGGCCTGTATCAGGAACAGTGTGGCCAACAAGACCAGGGAAGTGATTCTTGCCCTGTACTCAGTGCTGGTGAGGTCACACCTCGAGTGCTGTGTCCAGTTCTGGGCCCCTCAGTTCAGGAAGGACATTGAGGAGCTGGAGCAGGTTCAGAAAAGAACAACAAGGCTGGTGAAGGGACTCAAGCACAAGTCCTATGAGGAGAGGCTGAAAGAGCTGGGTTGTTTAGCCTGGAGAAGAGGAGGCTCAGGGGAGACCTCATCACTCTCTGCAACTCCCTGAAAGGAGGTTGTAGCCAGGTGGGCATTGCTCTCTTCTCCCAGGCAACTATCAGCAAGACAAGAGGGCATGACCTTAAGCTCTGCCAAAGGAGGTTTCGGTTGAATATTAGGAAGAAATTCTTTACAGAGAGGATAATCAGGCATTGGAATGGGCTGCCCAGGGAAGTGGTGGATTCTCCATTCCTGGAGATTTTTAAGATTAGATTGGATGTGTCATGGTCTGATAACCACAGTGGTGTTGGATCAAAGTTTGGACTTGATGATCTCAGAGGTCCCTTCCAACCCGGCTGATTCTATGATTCTGTGATCCACTGTTTTCCAGGATATGTTCAGAAGTGTATAAAAAGAATTATTCCAACATACAGATCTCTTTTTTATAAAATCTTCAAATAAAATATCAATTTACTGTTTACAATTAGTTAGCAATTCAGATCTACCAGACTAGATCTACTTTGTATTTTATTTAAGTCTGATTGGGATATTTTCTTGGAATCTGAGCACCTGAGAAATTGAAAACAATGACTGTAAACAAATATAATTTGTTTATTTAGCTCTCTAATAAGGTTGCCTAAGTCTCGGAGTCAGTTAAATAGAACTTTAGTAGAATCAATATGGAAGAATCAATGCAAGAATCGACAGTAATAGAGCCCCTCCTCATTGGTTTAGAGAATGATTTTGAGAGGCGGAAACATCCACGTTTGTCTCAGTGATTAAACTTCTGAAGACTTTAATATAACATAATTTAACACTTATTTTTATATCTGTTCCTTCATCAGCTGAAATAGGCACAAATCAAAATAATCAGACTTATCTCAACATATTCAATAATGCTTCACCCATCCTACAGGGGAAAATTCTTCTTCACTAGGAAATGGAATAATCTATACTTATATCTTGCACCTACAAATCATTACTTAGCTAGTCTAAACATACCTATTCCTGCCTAGGAAGCAGTGCAAATGGCTTTTAGGCATACATTTCTCACTAACTACCAAGGACTCTAATAATTTATTCTTCTATTCAAGATACTTTTGCTCAAGGTCCACCTATACATTTCTGAATATATGTGGACATAACAATTCCTCATACACTGAAATGTTTACAAAATCATCTACTAAAAAAGAAATATGCAACAAATAAATAGTAGCAAAAAATTTCACTTGGAAAATAAAATGTTATATGCACATGAAACTGCTGCGGATATTGTTACAATTAGCATTTTCCTGTAAATGTGGTAACCCATGGAAGTTAATTGGAAATTATGCATATTCACCTTTATAAATATTTAAAGAAAGAATATGGAAATGTTTCACTGTTTTCGAAAAATGCATTTTTGTATCTATTAGGAACAAATGCATACTGCAGTAGTTTCAGTACTAGTATAACTCTTATATTTAGTACTTTCAAAGTAGTTTACTGGATTTTCGAACCTGGTCCCTTGTAAGACATGAGAAATTTTAGATTTCAGGCACATCTATATCAAAACAGCAATATAAGATACTCTCCATCCATTTCTTTGTAAGTTCAATTATTATTTTTATGTTCAGACTTAATCATTAATGTTATAAATCAAAACACTCTGAATTTTGAAAATGAATGACCTGAAAGATGGAAAGCAGTACTATATATCTTGCTTTTGAAGATTACCATGCAGTCTTTAAACACACAGTCCAGTTATCATTGGCCCTTTTTCCCTTTAGTGTATCCAGGCTGCCCTGCTCTAAGAATATAAATCAGAATTGCTGACTCCAGGAAGATATTACCTATATGCTTCAGGTTTACTTGCTGAATAACCCACAGTTTATGAATGAATGTGGCAAACACTTCTTCAATCTAGTGGGAGAAACAAAGAGAAAGAATGATGCTTCAGCTGAAGCAGTTGAGCAATTTTTGGTGGCAGTTCTGCTACAGGGTTTCTGCAGGAGCCTTGACAAATGATTAAAACTAGGCTTTGCAGCATAAATCACAAGCAGTTTGTTCTGCTCCAGGAGATGATTTGTAGAAGTGTTTACTAGGCAAAGCCACAAAGTGGCTAGAAATGTAAGTAACCTGAAAAATCAGAGCACAGATCTTCAAAAGATGGAAGGCATACTAAACTGTACGGAGCTTTGTGCAGTTGAGGAGAGACCACTAGCAACATTTGACATACACACCCCAGCAGTTTGGATATACATCTGCTGGTCAGTGTTCTATGCATTTTTATTTAGGAAGGCAAATACACTTTTTTCATCCTGAAAACCAGAAATTAAAGGTAGGTGCTTGACAGCTATCAGGAGGCTAATAGACCAGTCGAAGCAGAATAATTTTCAAAGCCTTTGTTCAGGGAGTTAAAGTGGTGGAAGCTGAAAATACCCACCAAATTCTTACTGGTATCAG
Source organism: Neopelma chrysocephalum (assembly GCF_003984885.1). NCBI lineage: Eukaryota > Metazoa > Chordata > Aves > Passeriformes > Pipridae > Neopelma > Neopelma chrysocephalum. The sequence goes on along the minus strand of NW_020925381.1, from coordinate 983,011 downwards.
CCACAATTATACAGAGTCCCATACTTCTATCTGCATTCCCTCAAAGTGCACGTGACTGCAAATAAGGACGTTAGGGTTAAATATGGGTTTCTGATCATCAGGTTTACAGATGGAAGTATTGTGCAAGGTTTCATGCCTGGACGCACCTAAACAGCAGCTTTACCTTATCAAAAATCTACTAATGAATTCATTCTAAATTAGGTGAAGTGTGATATTCTCTTGCAAAGGCAGCAGTACACATCTTTAACATCTCAGAACAGCCAGCTTTCTACACCTGAGTACTATGTTGTGTATTTATTTAAAACATTAAAAGAAAATACTGGTTCTGTGAGGATACCTCAGTCTAATTTAAACAGAATTAAAACATACTGTCCTTGTACTGTCCCTGTACTGTCCCCTTGAGAGAACAGTCACTGTATAACCTCACAATATCTCTGATTTCAATCACCTGCCCAGCCCAACCCTATATCTTTTCACCAAGCTCATTTTTCTCATTGCTCTGTGTGGGAGAAACATTGATTTCTCATTTCTGCTAGACCAATCCAATTTTGACCAATCCAATTTTAACCTCTCTTTGCATTCAACTTCAGTTAAACCAAGGGGTTCAACTGTGCCATAACTCATGCATGACAAGCCCTCATCTAACTGCATTAGTTCCAGTCATTCGTAATTTGGACATCAGTCTTGATTCTTTCTGACGTTTCATACACGGCAGCCAGCAGGGAGATGGGAACACCATTTCAGTGCTGTTGCTCAGATTCTAGCTAACAGAGTTTATGGTCAATGTTGCTGCAACACCATGGAGTTCATCCCACTGCAATGAAACATGCTATTTCTAAACTCACCAAAGCTGTACATTGCAGTAAATAACAATAGTCCCTTTGGAAAAAAAAATAAAAAAGACAGAAAATAAGCTCTCAAGTGTGCCCCCTTAATAAATGACAAAACTATGCTCTGAAATGTAACCGTAAGAAAAATACTTAGTATGGAAAATCAGATTTAAAAAAAAAATTGGAGGGGAATTCAAAAACATGGTGTTATCTCATACATGTCTAAGTCTTGAAAAGAACATGTTTTGATTGTTTACTACACCTTAAAAGTAGTTAGATATCCACTAGATGCTTCATTTTGTTTACAAACAGACAACCTGTGGTATTCACTCATCTATCAATGTCGTACTGCAAAGCAATCATGAGGCTTATCTGATGAATGCTAATGACTTTATTATTGAAAAAATGGTAAATCTGTATGTCATCAATTTAGCTAAGGTAACTTAATCTGCAACTAATTTATCAATTAAGACAGTTGGAAATCATATAAGTTGAAAATCTCACGTTGTAAATATATGCTGCAATCATAATGAACAATTAGTAAATGATCGTGTTTGATTAGGGTGATTAAAATCAATCTATAGTCACAGAACAAAAGTTTAATTGAGAATGAAGGTAGTTGAAGACAGAATAATCATCACACAGCTAGAAAGGTTTGCCAGCTATCTTGAACAGATTCTGTACCAAAAAGCATGCAGACATCAGTAAACGTGCAGCAGTTCTCATCTGTGAATTTTTTAATTCTAAGAGTAAAGTGCACATTGAAAACATTGAAGGTAAATCCTAAAAGCAATCCAGGTGTAGCTTGTTAATTCAGTTTACACAAAATTAGAGTATGAGTGGGAACAAATTACTTCTGTACATGGTTATGCATGTAGCTTATACAGACACATGCTAGAGAAACTGAAAATCAACCTTTTTCAAGTAGACCAGGCAAATGACACAGAATCTAAAATGGAAGGTATTTTACGTATTGTATTGTCTCAGTATTTAGTTGGTTTTGTTCTTTCTTACCAAGGGAAATATATATCAATCTTCTTCCCCCATTAAAACCTATCTTCCTTATTACTAGCTGCATTTAGTAAGGAAATTCAATAATTATAAAATCTATTAGTGCCATTCAAAATAGCACATTCAATTGGTTGTAAAGGATGAAGGAATAAAACAAACTGATGGTGGCAAAAAGAACAACATGTAGGCCGTACTTAGAATATAAATATTGTAATCTCTAATAAATCTCCTCATTTTGTTTCAATGAAATCCATTTTGACTCTTAAAACTTGGCCATGAAAATAATAAGGATTGTGCCACCATCTTTGACCTTGGAGTGTGCAAGTCTCTCACTTTCCCACCTTTCCCAGGATGGAAAGAATGACACCGTTCTGTTGCTTGCTCAGCGAAACACCAAGAAGGTTCTGTTGGAAGGGCAAGATTTAGAGATTTCTACTTTAAAGTTCTTTTTTACAGGAATAGATAAAGAGCCTGATTCAAAGTCCATTGATATTTAAAATGCTTCCTTCAGTCTCATGGTTCAATGCTTTTTTACTGATCTCTACTATTGTCTCAGCTTTCTACTTGAACCTAGCCGGTTTTCAATAACATAGTTTACGAATTCTTTTCCTCCACTTTCTTCATTTCTTATTTTCTTCCTTCATCATACTTTATTGGGTCTTGCCATTTGTTGTAGGAATTTATGGGAGTAAAGGCTGGACTAAAGTGCACAGTTAAAGTATTTTAGTTGAAACAGAAAAGCTACAGCTACCAGCTCCATGTTTGAATAATTTGTGCACCAGACTTTCCCAGAGCCATGTGGGAAGTAAGGCAGAACTGAAGCTGAATACCAAAGACAGTAACATTTGTGTAGTGCCCTCACCACAACCAACCTACACAGTTTTAGTTATACTATGCTTTCAAGGAAACAAAACAGTTGGGAAAATGGGAATTAATTCAGTCCTTTTTCCTGTTTTGTTTGAGGGGTTTCTTACCTTTTCCTTCTTGTTTATCCACCCTTTTGGTCCTCACAGATGATCTGTACACAGCTTTTCCTATTGTAATGCTTGTTTCAAGAAGGAATATCTGTAGTGGTGGCTAGGCTGAGCCTCAGGGCAATGTTTAGCCTAAATCTAATAAACACTCAAGTGGATATTAAAAAAACCCAACAAAACAACAAACAAGAAAAATCTTTAAAAAATCTTTAAAAACACTTATGTGTGGTCTTCTGTAATAATTACAGTAGCAGAAGTTGCAGTAGTAATACCAGTACCAACTCCTGAAAAAAATTTTATTTTGTTATTTTTGTTCCTTTGCTGTTTTCACTACTGATATTGTGCATGGTTCAGTTTTCAATTCTCCTAAGTGGTCCTAAGTGATACCAAAGAAACTCCTTTCTTCCTTGTACTGTGCCACAGCTTTGTGTTCACAAAACCAATAACACCGTAGTCCTCAAAGAATGTGTTGTCATGTTTACAAAATAACTAGATGTATATGTGCTTTATTGCCTTAACCTAAAAGCTGTTATATTAGTATGATATGGGTATAGGAGGCACGAGACCTCTACTGTGTAACAACCATACAAACTGGATTGTCACTTGCAATCAAGATTCACAGCATCGTTTGAGATTATTATATTTCAATCCAATATACAGTTATCCTGCCATACTAATGTATCATAAAATTTTTCTTAAGAATTGACAGTGTGACAGTAAAAGTGTTTGTGAACCAGGTTATGTGGTTTTCCTAGGATTATGTCTGTCATAAGTCATTAGGAAACTATCGTAGTAGTATCTTTCATTTTAAATGACATATGCTGCAGATGCAATATTTGTGTATGCCATGTTATTTTGATAAACTAGAAGATTTTGAGATTCCAAGGCTTGAAAGTTTATGCAAAGAACAGCTATTAATTTTCATTTATTTTTTAAAGGTAAAAGTGATCAAACCAGATGGTGAAGTCTTTTGCTTACACATCTTAAGTAAAGATATAAATAGGAAAGAAGAAAGCAGCTCTGACGTGTTGGGGTTTTTTTTAATTATCCCACAAAAATGTCTGAAGTTTAGTGTTCTTGCAGATGCTCAGAGAGGGATTAAAATAGCTCTGAAATGATCCTAAATTCTCAATTTTCTGTTTTACTACCTAATTTTTGAAAATAAAGGCAGCTTCCACCTGGTAGTCCATCGTTATAGAAGGCACTAGAATTATGACCAATTTGAGCTCTATTACTTGCAGTGATAATTCTTATATTTTCATCCAAGAAAAAAGCAGTAAATCTCAGAAGTCAAGGTGACCTTCAGAAAAGACTAGAGATTGCTAAAACTTAGATATCCTGTAGCTGATGATAAAAATTAGGTATTTGATATTCAGAGTTTTGATGATAAATAAAAACACTCTTCCTGTATTAGATTAAGAACACTGGTTTTCTGTTGTTTTATGCTATGTTTTTTCTTCCATGTCAACTCATCTAAATCATCCCTATCATTATACACCAACTTACCAGGATTTGCATGTTCAGATAGATGGAGTGAAACCTTGGTTTGATGGCTAAATAAAACTACATCAATGTTTGTATTTACTTTGGTGATGGCAAACAATTCCTCAATGACTAAGTACTTTCAATAAACTATTTTTGATAGTAACTTTTCAAAACAGTTTTTAATTTATTTAGTTCTCATGCATTACTTTGTGAAAACTATTGGTTTTATTATTTGGTATTATTTGGTATTTATTGGTATTATTATTTGAGTTCTAATATTTAAAAGGTATTTTAACAAAAATCATAGATAAAAAGAAATAGTGAGCAATACATTTCTTGACAGGAACAGTTGTATTCCACGTAAATAACACATTTAAAGTAGATCAATGTTTGGTTTAGTCTTTCAACAAGAGTGGTTTGAGTTCACAGTAAGTTAACACATCACAGTATTCAAGTACAAAGAGAATAGAGACTCTCTCTTTAGAAGGAGCCACATGAAGTAAACCAGTGGCAGAGGGTACGGGTTGTCCTGGAAGAGACTTCATCTCAACATATGAGGGCATTTTTTTGCAATAGGAGCAATAATTCTTCCCAAAGGATATGGTTAAGTCCGCACTGCTGCAGGTTCTCAAAATCCAATTGGTCAAAATGCTAGAGAAATCTCATGTAGGATTCCTTTTCCCATGAAAGGTTGGACCAGATGATGTTTCAAGCTCCCTGCCAACCTGGGCTACTCTACTATTCTATGATATGACTGTATGACTTACAATTTAAGTGAAGCAAAATTTTGTGGGTCTGGACCTCAAATACAGGTGAGGATGCCTACAACTAACACCATCTCTTTCCTGATAACAACTAAATACACAGTTTTGTACAGAATGTATACATTCTGCTCTACCATTACTCTGTGTTGGATCTTTCATTCTTTCCCCATCCATCTTCATACATGTAACTAGCTCAGCATAATTAATCTGTAAGTTTTATTTTTCTTTCTCAACATCCAGTGCTGTTTTATTTATGAGAATATTCTTCAGGACTATAATGCATTGCAAAATCATTATAGAGTACTTTCTGAAAAGGTTCTTTGTGACAATTTTCAGAGAAGGAAACAGCTGAGCCCAATCCTCCTCTTGAAATTGTTTCTTTCTCCTATCTTTTCAAATGGAATAGTGTTTTCTTATGATCTCAAGTGTTTTTTTATCAAATTCTATTCACAGCTTTTCTATTAATCTGTGTGATTAGATACCTATAAACTGAATCAACCACCCTTGTTATGACCATTCAAATGCTTGGGTACATATGGGTCCATCTCCTTGCATCAGTAAACGTGTGCTTAGGTTGACAGTTCAGCTACTGACAGAATATCAGAAGTTATCTGTGTTTTTATGGGGAAGCAGATTGCGATGAACTCTCAAACCTAATAGGACTGTTTTGAACCTTGATTCCTTCCTCCTGTTTTGGGTTGGTATTGTACCTGGGTGAAACATAGCATGCCACCACATCAAAATACTACAGTTATATTTAGCACAGGGGCAAGTGTTGGGTCAAAGTTGACACCTCAGTTCCACAAGGATGCCAAGCATAAGAAAAACTTTCTGTGGAAAGCTGCTACTTTGATCAACTTGGCTTGTGACAAAAAGACAAACAAAGGTTGTGAAAGGTCATTTGTGATCCTCAATTAAGTCTACCTCCATTATCCAAGAAGAAGAAAAGTCAAATAAAATCTGTAGGCATTGGTCATAGTTTCCAGTAAATAGTAAATATTATGCCATTATCAGACTAAAATAAGGATATATATGTCTATCTGTACTTTTTAGTCTTTGATTTACATTATTCTTTTAAATTAAGACAGCAAACTCTGAAATAAAATATTTTTTAAATCTCTCAATCTCTTATTTTAAAATAATAATTTTGAAACAGCATTAAAACTGGAGCACTGAAAGAAAGCTGAAAGGGTAGCATTCAGTGTCCAGGAAAATGGCATTTCAGTGCATGAGTGCAAGTATGGAAGATGTGCTTTAGAAAAGACAAAAAATTGCCATAAAACAGGATTTTGTCACAGCAAAATCATAGTTCTGTAGACTTTCATGGGGAGTCTGGTCTACATTTAGTTGGATTTATAGACTTGACAAAAGGAATATAAATGAAGCAATGCAGGAAAAAAAACATGATTTTTCCCCTTTTGTTCAAGTTTACTTACTGTACTATAGGGAAACAAGACAGTGATTCCTTACTACAGATTTTCGCTTTGGGGACACTCACATGTGAATTGCTAGATTCTTCTGCTGCTGTCCTATTTACACTATCCTTTCTGAAGACTCCAAATAATACTTACAAGCTAGAGTTAATGCTGAGTTTGAGTATTCAGCAAGCAAACCATAGCTTTGGTTGTAATTGTAGCTAGCAGTGCTAAATCTTGAGGGATGCTTATCCTAAATTGCTTAAGCAATTTTAAGTGCTAAACTGTGGCTTCTTTTCTAAAACCTGCCTGGTCCACATCACAAATAGTTTGAAGGAAAAAAGGAAGGAAGGGGAGAAGGGTACTCAACAATGGTAGCTAGCAATCCTGAATGGGCTCAAGTTGTCGGCAAATACAAACACTCTCCTTCCCAATTCTACCCCAACTGTCCTACCAGATAAAGACTTCAGATGATACCTTTTGGAAGAAGTCTGTGCTGCTGGTTATACTTTAAACAGGACTGTTACCTTGCTATTTGAGAGTGCTGTTGAACTCTGCATACGCTGAGTAAGGCATTAAGGGTAGAGGAAGGATACATTAACAGAGTGAAAAAGGAAATAAATAATTGATAGTGGGAATTTGTTTGTTAAACATTTTTCTTTAAAAATCCTTATGTAAGAAGGTTGAAATCTCACATAGTGTGGGTGAGAACTACTATCTCCACGTCACAGTAAGGTTTCACCCTTTATCTATTATACTGAAACTGTCTAAAACTGGTCTGAAGCCATACCCCACAAAATAGTAAACAAAATGAGGGTCATGATGAGCTAGGCATGGTCTGTTCTTGGGAAGAAGGCTTAATTTTCCTGTAGTTAGTGTCAGAACCTCAGTGGTTTCCAGGGTTGTAACAATTCTGACATGCTAGTCTAAGAGGACCAGAGGCTTCCATTTCCCCCTCCCCCTCCTTTGCTTCCTTTCTGTCTTCTTGCAAGAAACTGAGCACAGGTCTAGCTAGCATCTCACCCAATTTAGATTGTAATAAACAAATTAGTTCCAGGGTCTTCATTTTAGTGCAAGCATAGTTTAATTTTTTATTATAACCCTTGATTAATGGATTGTTCAACTCCTAAGTTCTGGCAATATGTTAATGAATATCATAACAGACTAATGTGAACTGAAGAGAAAGAAAAAAACAATCAAGTCTCTGAAATGAGATAGAAATAAGCTGATTTTTCCTGAATAATGTATTTGCACAAATTTCAGTCTGAATATACATGTAAATGATTAAAATCTAATAAGCAATCATAGGACTCTGATTTTCAGTATAAAATTTTACACTGAATAGAGAATAAATCAGAGTAGCAGCATAAATTATTTCTATGCCATCAGCCAGCACCTACACAGAGACCCTCCTTTTGCCAAATTGTGCAAGCTGCACTGCACTTCTGCATGCAGCAATTACGTGACATAAACTGATGAAATTGTTATGTTGCTGTGTTGACTCTCCAAACTACTGTAAAACTATCACTTTTTCACCAGGATGTGGGACTTGGCTTGTCCTGGAAACAACATATGTTATGTTCCTTAAACAGATCACACTCAGCTTTATGAGAATAGAACCTTTTCATACCATCTAGCTATTAAAATGATCCAGTTACTCCTTTTTTATCTACAAACCAATGAAACTATTTACTAATAGCATGAGTATCACCAGTGACCTCTAAGTTATCCAAATGGCTTTTAAAAAGAGGTTGTCACATGTTTGTACTAAAACAATTGAAAAGAAAAATATGTACTCTGTGAACATCTGAATTTTTCTTTTATTTTGATCACAAGTGTAAAAAGCCTGATAGCAGGTGAGTGAATGTTTACGTGAGATGATTTCCAGACCATTAGACTACCCATAACTAATTCTAGTTCTATGTGTGTAGAGGTTAAATTGACAATTCTGAACTATTAAACTTGTCTGTGTCACTGAAGACGGTAGACAAGGAGGGCAGCTTCATATCTTGTTTGCAAGTCAGGAAATACATGAGGTAAATACTCGTGAGGTAAGGAGTACCTGACCTCATTATCATCTGGCAGGTCCATTTCTTTCCTTCCTAACAGCAGTAATGAAAAAAGAAAAGAGGGACATATTTGTCTTTTGACAGAGAATCATCTGGTTATACACTAAAATTTGCCATGTTTTAAAGCATAGTTTGTGTCCTTGCCAAGAACCTTCACACTGTCATAGAAATTAACATGAAAGTTACAGCTCTCACTGAGTCATCAAATCCTTTTCATTTGTTCTTTAGTCTCTAGAGCCTCTCTATCTCTTTCTGCAACCTTCTGCCAAGTGATTTTACATTGGAAGCAAACATAAAATTGTACCGTGGAAGTGTATTACAGGCTGTCATTGCTTCAAGGTAGACCAAACTTTTATTGTAGTAAGTTCATGTGGCAGGACTGAGTATTTCTATTTCTCCTTTTCTCCAATGCTGTTGACCAGAAATACATAACATTTTGTTCTTTTCTGTGTTATCTTTTTTGTTTACTTGGTAATTTTTTCCTTTTTTTTTTTCCCCTGAATATCTGTCTGGGCTACTTATTCCCTGCAATTTTTCTCTGAATAACTTCTACTTGCTTGTAATTTCTGAATAACTAAAAAAGCTTTTCTCTAAATGTTTTAAGAGTTATTTTACACCAGAGACTTCGTATTACTCAGCAGTTTGGTCTGCAAAGTAGTTCCTGTATAGGGAAGTTACTTTCAAGTCCTTAGAAACATATGAAATAATGTAATATAATATTCAAAATATATGTAAAAATATGAATGAATACAAATATATAAACATATTTTTGAATCATATAGTTATGTAATAATATAATAGTATAATATATTCTTTTCAATGTATAGTTATATCTTTCATTGGTGATGCATGTGGTATATTTGGGACCATCTGAAATACTTGAAATGTAGGTTAATGACTGTGAGAAAAGTCGCAAGTCACTCTGAAAAAGTAAGTCATAACAAAAAATATTGTGTTTTTTTTTTAATTAGAAAATTTAGTTAATCAGCAAATAGAAATGGGTCAAGGTTACTTGCAGTTAACAAGTAATTTGAAGAGGAATCTAGACCTATAACTCTGCAAATGGTCCTAATTAAAACACCTCCACTGTGAACCCATAATAGTATATAATAAATAAAAAATATTTTTTATTAAATAGTAATATAAATACTAATAAATAAATAACTTCCCCATTAATTGTATACATATGACAATTGTGCTACAGCCTGACCTGAAATCATTGATGAACACTATTTACAGCAAGGTAGATTTTGTATCTTACCGTAAAGATGGCAAAAGATTACCACACAAAAGGACAGTTAAATTGAATTAGTACCATCCACAGCTTCAAAGCAAGTCATAAATGAAAAAAACAAACTAAATTGTACTGTGGTTCTAGCTCTGTGACAACAAAGCTATCTAACTAGTGCTGTGCAGAAAATAAATCTCTACAGGTCTTCCTGTCATGAATGTATAAGCAAGAAACCTTTGTGAATATTTCTGCAAACAGCTACTGCATTGCATTGAATGTAGGCCCCCAGATGGACAAACTGGGGCTTTAGGTGCCTGTGTTAGCAGTGAGGTCTTACAGGCAGTGATATTACTGAGGAGAGCAACTGGGACTGTGACATCTGTTTCAACAGTACTCCCATCTGGTCAGCTGCAGCCCAGCCTTCCTATCAGGTTTCCTAGTTTGGTAAGTCATTCCACTGCTGCTGAAAATGGCAACTTGGATGATAAAAATCAACCATCTGGAACAATCGGATGCCTTCCTTTTGTGGTACTGTAAATTAAAACAATAACAACAACAGGGTATGGATTAATGGATTATAGCTGCATATTTTGAAGCCTATGCACACATTAGTGCTAGAGTAAATTTGTTCAGAAACCTTCATGTAGGGAATTTGCCTTTAGAAATCTTAGCAACAGTCTAACTTCCTGTTTTGAGAAATAAAATCTGTTCAGAGATTTGATACTAAGCAGTAATCAGTCCTAGAAGACTCCTGGGCAGTCAGACTCTATGAGTCTGAGTGGGGACATACTGGACTGTGGAAATCGGGAATTCATGAACAGTGAAGAACCTACGGCTGGTAAGAGACATCAGGATTGGATTACACTTGTATTTTACATTTAATCAATTGAAAATAGATCCCAGCAGGTGGTACTCAGAAAAAATTATACACATGCACACATATGCATGTGTGCACACAATAACTCACAAAATGGTTACATTTAGTTTGAGGTGTGTTTAAAGGAAGAATTTTCATTATTACCTGGATGTAATAAAATGGTTCTCTCTTCTATTAGGAAGCAGCTAACTGGGTATTATATTGAATTAATGTGGAAAATTTTTGTGATGCTCAGACCTGTCGCACGTAGGACATTGTAAAATTGCTGGAGTTAGCTGCACTGTGAACTTCTGACTATGGAGGAGAAAATTAATTTTAGACATCTTGTATAAAACACTCAGAAATTTATCCAAAAAATCTTTTATACAGGTGGAAATTGATTCTAGTGAATAGAAATGATTGAAATGTAAATACATTTTTAAAAGACACCTCAAATTGTATCCTATTTTATTAAAAAACAGTACTGCTACAATATGATACTGATAACAAATTATGTTGTGATGTTCTAAATGTGTTGTATTTGAAAGTATATTTAGCGTATTCTGAGGTATTCAATAATAAAGGCACATAAAATAATAAAGGGTGACAGGTGATGTGATGTCTCACTTTGTTTCGCATTAAACGTAAGCATCCATTTGCCATCAGCATGAGGCTTCTTTGCTTGCCACCATCATCCTGAGTTAGTGGCAGCTCCATGATATTGGCTGGTGGGTGGCAGCGGCCCTCACACATGGTATTACCTCATATTCTGGAACCCAGCACCTCTGCACAAGTGAAGGGCAGCCAGTGATCTCATTTTTGCTGAAGCAGACAGCACATTGTTCTAACTAAATTAACTAATTACCATAAATAAATCACATTGCATTCTTATTGGAAAGCTTATCAGACAGTACTGTTATGGCCTTTCTGTTTGGGCCTGAGAACCTTATCTTCGCAGACCATGCTTCTGAAGTATAATGTACCTTCTTGGGTAGAAAGAAACTCATTCCAAGGTTTGAATGAGAATTAGATTCACAGGAGTAATACCAATATTGTGGTACTCTTGAATATAAAATGTGATTTTATTATTTCATGACTTATGATACGGAGTGTAAAAGAAAACACATACCAGCAAAAATCTCTATATCTCCACTTCATTATAAAGTATTTTAATATAAAATACATAGATACTGAAAGATGTCTGCAAACTTTCAGTCATTGGACTAGGATGAAAATTTCTACATGCAGGCAGGAACCTTAAAATGAGAGTGCAGTTTTGGAGAAAAGCATGAACATTATTGTTCATCAAGGATCCATCCATTAATCAGTAAAACATTGCCCTATGTTGCAAAAAGAATGCATTTCAGGGTTCACATCTTAATCTTATCAATGTTTTAATATTATATTTATGAAAATAGTTTTATTTTTTCTGGGATATTTTTCTTGTGATGATCTATACATCATCCATAAAACCCACAAAATGCTGTTTTGAGAGGTTCACTTTCTCCTTACTACTGATATGTTGGCCTGTGCCAATAGGCACAATAAGAAGCAGGGAACAGAATAGTGTAATGGTACAAATTTAGGTCTTTGCTTGCTAATTACAGTATGCATTACATTGAATTCTTTTTAGAAATAATGGGATTAGTATTAATTTGCACAGAACTGTCCTGTTCTCTAGGATTTGTTTTCTAGTTATCTATAGAGTGCAGCCTTTTACCAAACAAGATTGTTTATGTAATAGAAGTGGTGCAGTAAAGGGAATCATCCTCTTAATCATAAAATGTGCAGTGTCTTCCAATTAAACAACTTACAAGTTATAGAAACCATATGCTCAATCCCTATAAATCAGCCTAACTTTATTTAAAATGGAGATAGAATAGTTTGTTTTCACTCAGGAATTTGTTAGTCACCTATTTAAATAACCCATAAGGTCTTGATTATAGAAATGTTATCATTTAAATGATACTAGCAGAATTAATTTACCATTTCCATTCTGCATATTCGAACCAAAATAAGGGTGGACAGGGTCACTACAGCGCTTCTGTTGCCTATCTGAAACTCATAAAATCTTTACCAAAGCAATCATACTGGAGACATCTTAGTACATATCAGTTCTAACCTGTTACTCCTCTAAATCTTTGCAGTCTTGAAGGTGATTAATAGACAGCTGGGTTATGAATAACCCTATTTGCATAATAATCTTGTTCATGTAATTATTATGCATACACTTAATGCAAAGCAACTTCAAGAGGTTGTCCTTATGGTGAAGAATTTATGTACATGTTGGCAAGGAAAACCCAAGGACAAAAAAATTTCATGAACCAAGAAAAGTTATGTTGTGTATTTGGACAAAATATTCAAGATGCAGAAGAAAGATAAGACAAAGAACAAGGAAAAGTTCTCCTTTTTTCTTTTTCTTTTTTTTTTCCCCTATCTTGAGACAAATAATTATGTCAGCCCTACTGTTAAGCTTCTTTTAACTCCTGGTGACAAAGGACACACAAAATGCCAAGGTGCTCAATGTTTCCTTCACCTCAGTCATCACTCTGGTCTTTAGCAATAGAAAGGCTGTTGAGAGCAGAAAGAAAATCAGGAGCAAGGAGGACTTACTGTTGGTGGAGGAGGAGGTGGTTAGAGGACATTAAAGAAACTGGTGCTACCCAAGTCTGTGGGCCCTATGGGATGCACCCACAAGTGCTGAGGGAGCTGTCCTACGTCATTGTGAGGCCCCTCTCAATTGTATTCGGAAGGTCATGGTGGGTGGGGGCGGTCGCTAAGGACTGGAAGAGAACAAGCATCACTGCTGTCTTCAAGTAGGGCAAGAGGGAGAATCCGGAGAACTAGAGGCCTGTAAGCCTCACTTTGGTTATGGGAAGCTGATAGAGAAACTTATTCTAGAAAAAACATTTCTAAGCATAATTAAGGATAGGATGGTTATTGGGAGTAGTCAGCACAGATTTACAAAGGAGAAATCATGCTTGACAAACCTAGTAGACATTAACAATGACATGATTAATTCGCTAGATGACAGAAGAGCGGTGGATGCTCTTTATCTTCACCTAAGGAAGGTGTTTCCCACAAGATCCTCATAAACAAATAGAGTCAATATACATTAGATAAAGAAACAGTGGGGTAGATTGAAAAATCCCAGTTGCCAGGCTCAGAGGACTGTTATCAGGAGCGCAAAGTCCAGTTGAAGACCAGTCAGTGGTGGTATCCCTCAGGACTACATGTTGCAACCAATACTGTTTAGTTAATAACCTAGATGGACAGATCAGGTAGCATCCTGAGCAATTGGCAGACACTTGATTTACCAAATCAAACTTTGGTAGTCTCCAGAGGTATCTTCCAAATTCAGTGATCCTTTGATCACCCCTTGAAGTCATAGTGCTACAGGAAAAACCTCTCTAAAGGAAAGAAAATAGAAACCTAATGCACATTGCTGCCACATTAAAAAAGTAGGTCAAAAATCATGAATAGCTACAAATTAGAACTGAAAAGAGATCATTGATCATAACATGAGAGAAAATCCAGACGAGCTCTTTCACGAATGAATTAGGATGATGATAACATGGGTACAAAAAGTATACTTCATATGGATGTTACCTGTTAAATCAAGCCATTATCATGGTAGCAAAGAAAAACTGGATCACTAATCAAACCACAGAAATTCTTATAATTTGAATACTTATAGTAACACTATAAGACTTCCACTTCTTAAGCACTGTGGCTTGCAAATCTTGCTTTTCTCACATACGTGTATTTTTCTATCCATACATCCATTATTAATCAAACAGCAAGCAGTACAAGTTGCAGTGGCTTTGTCTGGAGCAGAGGTAAAATATGTCTTCAGAAGCTCCTCACTTTATTCCTTTACTGTTTACTCAGACCTCTACTGTTGCTTGAATACAAAGCACTTATCTGATTATAGACAAGGCGATCAACCAGTAGTCACATCTTTTGTGTAATTACTCCTATATCAATACCTTCATTTTAAAAAAATGACAAATCACACGTTAAAATGTGTTTGTGTCTTCATACATACTGACTCAAGAGGGTGAAGGAAGGAAGTTAAGGAGCAAAATTGTTTGAGATAAAGATAAATACATATGATTTAAGAGCAACAATCACATCATATTACAGAATCTTACTACTAACTTTTAAATCTGAAAAACACATTCATTTCAGACCTTCTTTTTACAGCATAAAACCTTATAAAACCTCCTACATTTTTCATGCATATTAGTGCATTTTTAATTTTATTATAAGTTAGCAAATGGGTGACTGGTTTGGAGGTAAGGAAGTAATCAGATTTACAATGTTAATTAAAAATCTAACATGTTGCCATGAAAACAATCTTTTATGATTATCAACCAGAGGCTTGTAAAAGATGTACGCAGCCAAATCTGATATTTTCTTTTAATATACTCTGAATTATAGAACCCTGTTCTACATAGCAATATTAGATGGAAGGAGTTTAATTAAATTTAATGATCTGCCCAAAAGTCAATGTGTGTGGAAAGGGAAAAAAAATCCTAGTCCATTTTTGCTGATTATAATCAATTAATACATAGAAGTGAATATTAGAAATAACTCATCTGAGAACAAGTATATTACATATAGAAAACATTTACCTCTGTCTGACATTGATTAATTTCTCATTTGACTCCCAACTGCAAACAAAATAAAAAATCTGTAAATTAAAGTTGTGATATGCCATTTTTGTTTTATTTCTAGCTAAAGCATTTTTTCCCATAATAATGCAATATTTGAAAGCATTGTGGCTTTTCTGATAATCTAAGCAGTAACTCTAGCAAGCATGAGATAGTTTTTCATACACTGTTATTATTTACAGATCTGTAAGGGTGTGTGTATCTGCTTTATAAGTGAGACAATGAGATGGTTTTTTTGTTCTCCTCCCTCTTCTCACATCAGTCAGACTCTACTGCAGTTATCCTGTGTAGAGGGAGTAACTATTCCAGATTAAGATGTAATAATGGCTTGAGAGTTTGCTCTGTGGAGTACTCCCAAAGCCAACAGGAACATGTTTTTCTTCCATAGTGGTTCCTCTACTCTTCCACTGTTCCTACTTTTTCACAGAACACCTCATATTTTGGAAGGTCCCTAGATAAAATCTCACTGTGTAAAAGCCTCTCAGCAGCAAGATGATATAACAGCTAGATTTTGTGTGCTTAGAAGTTGTAGGATGTTATCTTTGTTCATGCTTACTCTTTATCATGAAAGGGAAAATGAAAGTGTCTCAGGGGTGTTAAGTGATGACTGAGACCTCAGAGTATACCACAATTCTAATTTGGCTATGTCAGGAAACCAAATGGAATCTTATAAAAAGGTAGTTGTACCTAAAGTAATACCATACATTGCTTTCCTTTACTCCATACACCTAACACCTCATTTACTTTTTTTTGTTTATTCTGTTTTTTGTTGTTTTAAGTTCACAAATGTATTGAAGTCTAAGATTTTACCTTTTAACTCCTTCTGTTGGTTTGAAATCTGCCAGTGTGAAACAGATAACAAATCTTTCCAGGTATGATTTACCATCTGTGCATCTTTCCTGTTTTGTTTTACTAAGGTGGAAACCGATACAGTTTAACTAATGCTTACTCAACAGTGATTCCAATATTTTTTAAAGATGTACAACAAGATATTTAGAAACCTTCTGTGCTCAAATCTGTTTTTGTCAAAAGCACAGGTGGGAGAAGTTTTCTACATAAGTCTGTTATCTTTGAGATTGTGTTCACCTGCATACAAACACAGTCTAGTCCTCCCGGACAAATAGAAAGTAAACATAACAGGAGGTTTTTGGGTATCGTTGTTGGTTAAAACCAGATTGTTGTTTTGAGACAGAAACAGTTACAAAGGTCTCACAGGCACTGGAGACAAAAGATTTGACCTTGTATTTACAGAGGTGTTAGCATTATTCCAAAGATAGAGAGCAGGAGTGAATATTTGAAAACGACCTTTGACCTGTGATATGCGTATGAGCAGTTGCTTCTTTGCACTGCCACAGTGGGAATTTTTGTCTGGGTGCATTAACCGGGATATGTGCTAACCAGAACTCACCTCCTTTCTCCTCATTCTGTGATTGTGTCATGGTAAAGTCCTCCTGTGACCTTAAGAGTGTTAGAGCCAGGCAAATATGCTCTTGAAATCCTTACACCACAACAATGAAGACTAGGTTCTGAGAAGTGGCTGTGTCTTCTGGTCTTCCCACTAGCAGAGCAAGTTTATCACTGTGAAATGCCAACATTTTTGTTGCTGTCTTTCTTTTTCTTTCTTTCTTTTTCTTTCTATATACGATCCATCTATCTTCACCCAGGGAAAGTATAGATAATTTTATTCATTACCTTGATATTATCACTTTCAACCATTATATTGGCTACTTCAGTAACAGGGAAATAGCACTTTTCCCAGGAGAAAGTTAGATGTTTCAGGGTTTTACAATAGAAAGATCTTTCTTTCTGCCAACACTACAAGACCTAATACCTTTAAATTGGGCCATAATTTAAAGTGAATCAGGAAAAAAAACCTACATAACCTTACCCTAACCCTAAAAGTAGAATTTTCTATTTAGTTTTGTCATATTTCTAATGTTACAGTGTTGTTTTCCTTAATGATGGTATAGTGTCCTGCACAATAGCTATGAAATACTTCACTCCATCGTATCTGTGACGAATGCTAGCAGTATCATCCAAGGGAAAGACAAGTTTTCACAGATGGCTAATTAATCCCCTTCTTTCCACAATGCTTTCATGGCTGCAGCTATGTGGCCCTACACCTTGAGGCCACACCTCCAGTTCCATATCCAGTTCTGGGCCTCTGACTACAAGAAAGAGACTGGGGCGTTTGAAGCGTGGTCACAGCACTTCTACTTATGGAAGTTACCTCTGATGTTCTTGTCTTGTATCAAAGGGTCATGAAAAACTGTGCCTAGAAGCATGGCTGGTAGGCTCATAACGTGCCTAACATTCTCATAACAGCACAACGTGATGTTATTTTGCTCTGTCTCGAGTATACCTTTTGTCTTTTTTTCTATTATATTAAAAAGTCAGTTTAACTGTGAGCTCTGGCACAGGTCTGCCCCCTACAGCCTTATAACTGTGTAAGGAAAAAAACACATTCTGCCTTCAGATTTACTTACAAGAAAGTGTATTCAAACACATTCTGTCTTTCAGCATACAGCAAATTTGCTTTTCTACAAGTCAATGAGGTGGGGAATAAAAGGAAAAGCTCTATTGTACCTTTTCATATTTTGCTTGTGTACAAAGTATGTTGAGGAACCCTGGGGTGATATATTTTTTCCTTCATCTCTCAGTGAGATTTATTACTTCAACTGTGAGAAAAGAAGAACAGTTCTTTCTACAAAGTAATTTCCCACTTAAAAATCAAGAAAACTAATAAACAAAGAAATCAACCAAACAAAACACAAAAAAAACCCCAACAACAGAAAAAGTTGCTACTAGGTCTCCCTTTGATTTTTGAGTTTTTAAACCCTGGTGCCTATGTAATCATTATGTGCCTGCTTTGGAAGGCATTTCAGAAGTCTGTTCAGAAAGCTCTGTGATATAAACTGCCTGAAAGCTTCATGTAACAACTAACGACTAGAGGAAATTTATTTAGAGATGCAGTTTTGCACTTGATTGTTGATAACTTGATTTGGAAACCTAAATGTTTCTGGTTCAAGTTAAATAAGCCAAAAACCTTCCTAGAAGGCTGAAGGCTAAAGTAGAAATGTTCAGAAATCACAAAAGCTGCTAAGAGACTATTTAAGAGTAACAGAGGCACAGATGGCCTGTACACCATTGAGGAAAAAGAAAAGTAAACCATCATGAGGAATTAATTAGAACTAAACCAGTCTCCCCTTAAAAAGGTAAGCTCTGTCCATGCAAAGTTTAATGAAAATATGACATGCTATAAATGAAACACATAATAGGTAATCAGATAGGATGCACAGTCACTCAGAAATTCTCATATATGTTGTAATTGTGATTTGATAGATGTCTGCTGACTTCCAACAGTACTGAGAGGAGAAAAACTCAATCAAACAAAATAATGAATAACCTACTACAGTACAGTAGTTCCATCCTGTTTTATGGACACAATGTATAATACAGTAGCCCACACGGTTCCCGTTATTTGCCCTCAAGGTTAAAATCACATTCTTCCTAAGGCGTCTTCCTTGCCTAATTGTTCAGATTAGTCCTTCAATAGGTGTCATTAAGACAAGTTTCCCTTGGACTTGCATAAATAATTGCTCTCTGTAACTGGAAACTATTTCTCCCAGCATTCTGTGATAAAATTCAGAGACTATTCTAATTTCAAAAGAGACTGAAACCCTTGGATTTTCATACCCCACTGTTACAGATCTGTTGTGCCAAAGCACTTTTCTCAGCAGGTGACTACAGCAGAATTGCTGTCTTCAGATGCTTAATGTATTCTATAAATCATAATGTCTAATTAAAATAGTGGCTACTTGGGATATTTTTACAATATAAAAATTAAAAATCTAAATATGCTACAGTCTGATAATAACTAATCAAGTGACTTTCAAACTGAGTGTATTATCTGAGATTGCTCCAGATATTTCCTCTCAAAAAGAGCTTTCAGGCTATGTACTTTACTCGTAAAAATTAGGAGTATAACCTCGAGAATTTGGAAATATAAGTACTCTTTAAAACTATATAAATGTACAAAGAGGTCTATATTATTATTTTATTTTATAAATAATTTTAAACAGAACTTAAAACAGTGAAAAATATGAACAATCATGGTGAAAAGCAGGTTTGTTGTTTGTTTGTTTGTTTGTTTGTGGGTTTTGTGGGTTTTGTTGTTGTTGTTTGTTGGCTGGTTTGGTTTAATAGAGAGTTGTTTCTTTGGGTTTTTTTTTGTTTGTTTTTGGTTTGTTTTTGGTTGTTGTTGGTTGGTTGGGGTTTTTTGTTTGTTTTGGGGGTTGGGGTTTTTTTGTTTGTTTGTTTGTTTGTTTTCTTTTCTGCAGCTGAGTTTTCTCATTATATAAAAGGTTCAAAAAATGACATGGAAGTGATAATATTTATCTGATAGACAACCAGAACTTCTATTTGCCCACACAGGTGTAGTCTGTGATATCAGTCTAAAGGTATCACTTTTGATATGATTATTTTGGTGAGTAGCTAAGCTTTGGAATCACAGTTTTTAAATTCAGATGTAAAGTTAGACAAAGAGCATAGTATGTCAAAGGAGAAGCAAGTCCCTAACTTGCTTGAAAAGAACATAGTTATGTCATAAAGCAAGCATGAGTAGACAGAATGATTTTACATATATAGTACATATTTATGTACTTTATATGTGTTTATATATGTGTTATTTATATATATTGTATATTTTTGAATTTGTTTATACACAAAGGAAAGTCTTTAAAGCAAAGTTTGTGATCAAACAGCATAAGGTTAGAAGTAATTATTGTAATGTAAGTGGTAGACACTGAATACACATAAGTGTTTTACTAACATTCAATTACCCTATATAACTTCATGTCTTATTTCCACCAGGGCACTTACAGCTCAAACATCTGGCTGTTTTATCCTTTGATGCCCCCTTTTCATCCTGCTGTCAATTGTCTACTGTCACTGAGAGTAGTTGCTTTTAAATGCGATGTAACTCCGCACACACACTTCCTTCATTATAAGTTCACAAAGAAACTCTCTGAAAGGAACAAATATGGTGAAAGTATTCATATGTAATGTTTTTGGGACAACAAAAACGTGATTCCTTAGCCTTTCTTCTTCTCTCCCTGTTGTGTCTTTGATATGAAAACTGTTTTTCTGCTTCATATCAAAAGATGTAAAATCCAGAAACACTTTGGAACACCTTGGAGTAGATTAGCTTCCTGGTATTTTAATACTTCTCTTTCCTATTGTTGATCTGTAAGGCTTTATGGCTGGATTTTGTGATGCTTTTACATGAGTGACTTGTAATTTGATCTTTGCCACAAGAAATTTCGTTGTAAATGCCTGGGATTTACTAGTCACTAGATGAAGAAGGTGAGAACTTTCTATGAAAGTTTCTGCACTGGTTTAAGTAGTTGCTGTTGTAAGTTAATTTCTATAAAAGAGTACGGAAAGGGCACTGACCTGGCATGCAGTATTCCAAATGTCTAACAGGAGAGACTTTGATACATATTCTCAAAAGTGTAAAGTTCGGATAAGATACCTCTGTATTGAACATACAGACACAACTATTTTTTACTCATTTTAAAAAGGTAGAAGATGAGTATTGAAATGCAATTGGATATTGGTGAGCTTCACATGTATTACAAATAAATTCACTTCCAGAGGTTTCATTTGTTGTTTGAATACAGAAGTCAAAGTCATGTGAAATATTAAAGGAAACCTGCATATTTTAAACTCTTTAGTGATGGAATTTACAATTCTGTGCCTATAAATTTAAGATAATGTAATTCAACCATGCCTGTGCACAGTGATCATGGTGATCATGTATTTACAAAGGACATATTTTACTATTTGAAAAGTGCCTGAGACATTCAAGAGGGGAAATAATTTTTCTTTCAGGAATGCTCCATTGCCAAGTGGTTACTAGAGATCGGTGTGACGTTCCTATTTTCTTGTTAATTCCAGAAAAGAAACCCCAGACTTCTAGAAGGAAATCACAGGTAAAATTTCATTGATTATATCATGTCATCTGGTAAAGCAAAGTAAGCAAATAAATTTAAGCAGTCTGAAAAGGTTTAAAAAATCTTCAGTTTTGCAGAGAAATATGCAAAGGTTTTATTTTTTATTATATTTAGGGTTTTTTTATGTGTTAAACCAATAAAAAATTCAAGTCAATTGTAAGTTAAGCAAACCATAGTTCAGAAAATGGAAATTGAAATTTTGTTCATTGCTGAATGATAGGGTTACTGAGACTGTGGTAAAGTTGTTAAAACTGAAAACATGGGGAAAAAATGCTTTGATTGTATAGAAAAAATTTAATGAAGTAAATCATTGAATCATAGAATCATAAAATGGTTTGGGTTGGAAAGGACCTTAAAGGTCATCTTCTTCCAATTCCCATGCCATGGGCAAGGATGCCTTTCAGTAAACCAGACTGGTCAGAGCCCCAGTCAACCTGGTCTTGAACACCTCCAGGAACGGAGGAAATTCTCTGGGCAACCTGTTCTTCTCCAGTGTCTCACCAGCCTCACAATAAGAATTTTTTCCTTATTACTAGTCTAAATCTACTCTCTTTTAGTTTGAAGCCATTCCCCCTCGTCCTGTCACTACATACTGTTTTTAGAAGTCTCCTTCATCTTCATTTAGGTTCCCTTCACATACTAGAAGACCACAATTAGGTCACCTCTAAGCTGTCTCTTTTCCAGGCTGAACTATCCCAATCCTCTCAACCTCTCCTCATAGGAGAGGTGCTCCATCCCTCTAATCATTTTGGTGGCCTCCTCTGTACTCCTTCCAATAGGTTAATGTCCTTGTTGTGCTGGGGACCCCAGAGCTGGATTCAGTGTTCCAGGAGCAGAATCCCCAGCCTGCTGGCCACGCTGCTTTTAATGCAGCCCAGGATACAATTGGCTTTCTGGGCTGTGATTGCACATTGTTTGGTCAAGTCCAACCTCTCATTCACCAGCACCCCCAAGACCTTCTCAGCAGGGCTGCTCTCCATCTGTTCATCCCTCAGCCTGTGCTGATACTGGAGTTTGCCCCAGCCCAGGTGCAGCACCTTGAACTTGGTCTTCTGAATCCTCATGAGATTCCCATGGGCCCACTTCTTGAGCTTTTCCATGTCCCTCTGGATGCCATCCCATCCTTCAGTTGTGTCAATTGCTCCACTCAGCTTGGTGTCATCAGCAGTTTGCTGAGGGTGCACTTGGTCTCTTTGCTTATGTCATTAGTGAAGACATTAAATAATACTGGTTCCAATACTGATCCCTGAGGGACAACACTTGTCGCAGATGTCTACTGGGACTCTGAACCATTGAAACTACACTCTGGATGTGAACATCCAATCACTTTCTTATCCATCTAACAATTCACTCCTCAAGTCCATTTCTCTCCAATTTAGACAAGAGGGTGTCATGGGGGACTGTGTCAAAAGCTTTACAGAAGTCTAGATAAATGACATCTGTAGGCTTTCACTTGTCCAGTGATGCAGTTACTCCATGGTAGAAGGCTACTAGGTTGATTAGGTAGGACTTGCCCTTGGTGAAACCATGCTGGCTGTCCCAAATCATCTTCCTGTGCCTTCTAGGAGGACCTTTTCCATGACCTTTCCAGGCACAGAGGTGAGGATGACAGGTTGATATTTCTCAGGGTCCTCCTTTCTACCCTTTTTTAAAGATGAGTACAATGTTTCCCCTTTTCCAGTCACCTGGCACTTCATCCGGCTGTCATGACATTTCAAATATCATGGAGAGTGGCTTGGAAAATACATCAGTCGATTTCCTCAGGACTCTGGGATACATCTCATCATGTCCCATAGGCTTATGTACAGTCAGGTTGTTCAGATGGTCATGAACATGAACTTTACTTACAGTGAGAGGGTCTTTGCTCCCTCAGTTCCCATTCTACAGTCCATCCACTCGAGAAGTGTGGGAAGAAAAGTTGCTACTGAAAACTGAGGCAAAAATTTTTTGAGTACCTTAGCCTTCTCATCATCCGTAGTTGCCAGTTTACCAGTGTTTTTCATTGAGGGGATAGACCTTCTTCGACCTTCTTTGACCTTCTTTGACCTTCAGTTCCCAATGAATGGGAAAGTGAATCTACAATTCTTGCAGTGACAGCATAATAGCTCTGCATAAGTCAGGCACATCTGAGCTTACATTTAAAAGCTGAACTTTGGAGTAACCTTTATTCTTGGAACACAACACTCTCCTAGAGATTAACTTCCTCAAAACAAAACATTCTAAATTAAAACGCAGATTTAGTTTCATGAGTCTGTAGTTAGTCCTCAACAATAGGGTTTTCTGTCAGTATGGCCAGCATTCTCTCTGTTATATTTTATAAAATCAGCTCTAAAGTTAGAGACGGATGAATTCCCTTCATCTGTCCTGTCTGATTTCAGTTATTTATCACTTGATGATTATGGCAACTGTAATAAAGCAATTAGGAAAGAATCAGCCCAGCAGAAAGCCTAAATGAATTTGAACTTTACTGGCCAGTATAGAAAAAGAAATAGGAATAGCTTTTCTTTGACAGATGAAAAATGCATTTGTTAAGTAAGTGAGTAAAGTTGAATTGACAGTATCCAGGCACTGGAGAGCTGCTGTAAGGGCTCCCTGAAGTCTTCTCTGCTCCAGGCTGAAAAACCACAACTCTCATGTCCTGTCTTCATAAGAGGGGTTCTCCAGCCCTCTGATCATCTTCGTCACCCTCCTCTAGACTTGCTCCAACAAGTCCATGTCCTTCTTGTATTGGGGTGTCCAGAGCTGGATGCAGTACTCCAGATGGGGTCTCTGGCAGAATCACCTCCCTTGACCTGTTGGCCATACTTCTTTTGATGCATCCCAGATACATTGTCATCTTATGTCCAGCTTTTCATCCATGAACAACCCCAGTCCTTCTCCTTAGGGCTGCTCTCATTCCATTCTCTGCTCAGACTGTATTTGTGCTTGGGATTGCCCTGACCCACATGCAGGAACTTGCACTCCATCCAATATTACTTTTTCCCAAGTAACAAATTTTAGGACAATAGAACTTGGCCTGAAGTTTCACCCATGGAGGTTTAGGCTGGATATTAGGAAAAACTTCTTCACTGAAAGGGTGATGAGGCATTGGAACAGGCTACCCAGGGAAGTGTTTTTAAATACCTGACGGTATTTAAAAGACATGTAGATGTGGTGCTGGGAAGCATTGTGTAGTGGTGATCTTGGGACTGTTATGTTAACAGTTGAATGTTCAGTATCTTCTCTGATATAAATGATTCTATAAATAATATGGAATTATGGAGGTAACAAAAACAGCTAAAGAACCACAATGTCACAGGAATAGTTGAAATACTACAATCCCTTCTGTCCATTAAATAGCATTTCATATCATGAAGTGAACATTGGAATGAAAGACAGCTACATTTGTGTGTCTCTTGTCTTGCACAGAATGGATAAACAGTACAACTGAGAGTGTGCAATCAGGCAGATAAGATTTGGGTACGTAAGAGACAAAGAAAATATGATGTGAGAGTGAGTTAGAGGGAGCACGTATTTTCCTTCAGCAGCTTAATAAATAGCTTTTATAAAAAATGACTGCTGTTTTCACCCACCCACCCCTCCACCCACCCCTCCATTTATCTTAATTGTACTAAACACCACTTTAAATTCTTGTTTATAGTAACATTAATTTGATTGCAATCTCTAACTTTTAAATATCTGCTATTACATTGCAGATGCTGTAGTGATTTTCTGCATACTTTTTTTCACTCTGCTATTTGGAGAGGTCTTGTTTAGTTCTGCTTATTACAAGCTATCAAAATTCCTGTAGCATTTCAGTTTAGACTGACAACATAGCCAAACATACTGTACTTGAGGGGCTAAATTACGTAAAACCACATGCTTGGAGATCATAATAGCAGTTTATCAGGATGTGCTTATAACAGTTTAGGAGAACTATTTTACCTTAGTCTTCCATCCTGGTCCTCTAGCTCTTTTAATACTATTTATTACATGGTTCACTATGAGACATTTCTAACCCTTGTCTGCCTGAGGATGTACTGATAAGACAGGATTGACTTGAATCATTCAGACTATCTGACGTACAGAGAAAATGAGGTGTTATGGGGTGCTGCATTTCTAGACTATCCTCTGCAATATGAGATGAGAAAGGACTTTTTTCTGACATCATGTGTGACTGTATGAGCCAGGCTTAAAACTGCTTTGAGCCTGATAAAACAGATTTAAAAGATAAGTCATCTGTAGGCCATTGGTAGCTGTGCCCTTGATGGAACATGAGTCAGTCATGGAAAAATGATTGCTAAAATTTTAGATACAAGAAACTGGTGTCCTTTCTCAGTTAAAAGCATGAGAAGCTTGCTGGAGGTGGATGATTCCAAATAGTAAGATTGCTTACGTATGTACGTGCTCACTGCTTGAAAAATTAAACTCAAAAAATATATTTTTGATTAAGTGTTTCAGCTTCATCTTTCAAAGTGAGAAATGGACTTGATAATCATTCATATAAAGCCTGCCAAAAAGTAAAAAACCCATCATCTCAAAACAAATCAGAAATTTGTGTCTACTGGGAATTTTTAGAGAACAGTTCTCTGACGTGTAGATTTTGAGAAAAATGTGATTTCTTCTGAGAATTAGTTTGAATTGTTCTCCTCTCTTTAAATTTTCACACGTATTAGTCAGGGAACAGAACATAATGACTGTAACTACAAAAATACTACAGAACTTGTTATTTCTTTTCCTTGGATTGAACTTGGATTTTACTACTTTTGCAGTGCACGCAAGCTAAATTCTTGCTTATCCAGATCATTGTCACAAAATTATGTCTTCCAGTTGTCATATCGGGACTTCTGCCTTGATTTGGCAAAAAACTCTCTGAAGTGTATGTATATGCGTTTGTGTCTAATGCTGTTAGTTTTCAATGTTTATGTTCTTATTATTGTTTTAGTTCCTTGGTTCTACCTCTGAGATTAAAAAGTTTTCTTTTTGGAACTTGACAAATATTTTCTGACAAATAGTTCATTTTTATTCAGCAGTATTGATGTCAAAACAGTGTAAAAAGGTATAGTTTTATAATATTTTTCTTTTTATTATGAAGATAAGGAAGACAGGTAGATGTGATTTGTTCCGGTCATCTAGCCAACCCATGTCACCAGCTCAGGAGGACTGGAAATAAATTTTCTTGGAGCCCAAGGGAGACAAGTTTTAGGTCAGGATGTCTGTGTTTCTATCTCCATAATTGTAAAGGTAAAGGCCTTGAACCTTTAGTCAGTTTGTTTCCAGATTAACTGTTTTTTGAATACAGATTTCTTCTGCTCAGTCAAGAGTATAATACAAGAGATGCAGGAATCAACATAGTGAAAGAACGAGCTGTAATTTTCTGTTTATACCTGTTTTTATTTAAAATTAACAACAAAATGATAGATACCAGAAACAATTCCTGGACTTTGAAAGTCTATGCTGTTTCTTCTGGCCTAGAAATTAAATCATAATTACACATGAAAAATTAAATTCTTCCTTTATTCTCTGGGCAGAATCACAGCTATAATTGCAAAGTCTTTGCTGGAATAAATTCCTCAAAACAAATATAATCCTCCAATGTGATGTGTACTCCGTATTGTACAGTCACAGATTCTAATTTTCATTTATTCCTCCTGGAATGAACTTATTCATTAGTTTTTATATTGTCTCAGCAGTAACTTTAATATGCAATAACATTCCATTCCCCATCTCTATTTTCAGTTACCTACACTTTCTAAACCAATTACCTTTGGGGTTGAAATACTCTGCTTGTATGTAAAAAACTACATTTTTTAGAATTCCTGTGAAGTTTTATATGAAAATATAATTTGGAGTAGGAATAAAGAAAGAAGAGTTGTTTTAATTTTAAATAAATACAAAGACAATGCTGAAAGGACAGGCTGACCTCCTGCTTCCCCGAAGCACCCCCAGCTCATTACTGGGGCCTTCCACTAGAGGACTGTGCATGATCCACAGTGTTGCATTAGACAGTGCCCAGGAGAGGTACCTGGGCATTCCTACATACCCCTGAACATATAGTAACCCATCAAAATCTTTGTTGGGCTTCCAGTGGATCAGGATGGTGACCACCACTTTCACCAACAGATATTGAAACAGCAACAATCAAGCCTCATTGGTGGATCCACAGGTGGCAATATCCTTCTATTCTTTTCCCTCCCTCCTTCCTTCTTTCTTTCTTTCCTTCCTTCCTTCCTTCCTCCCTCCCTCCCTCCCTCTCTCCCTCCCAACCCCCCTCTCTCCCTTCCTTTATTTCTTCCTTATAAATTTCCTAGTGTTATTTTTATGCTTTTGTATTACTATAGATAATTTTGGTTGGAAAAGACCTTTAAGACCACTGAATGAGCTATAAACTGTCAAGTCCACCACTAAACAATGTCCCTGAATGCCACATGTAGCTGTCTTTTAAGTACCTCCAGGGATGATAACTCAACCAGTTCTCTGGGCAACCACTTCCAATGCTTGATAACCTTTTTGTGTTAAGAAATTCTGGTTTCTCCAATAACACAAAGGTGAACAAGAATAAACTCTGCCTCTTTTGCTTTCATTATGTGACCTTAATTTAACACATTGAAATTTTCATATCTGACAGCATTACAGGCAGAATGACAGTCAAGGAAACATTTTAAGATTTTGAAGAAAAAACACAATTTTCAAAACAGGATACTTCCAAAAGTAATTCTTCAGATTACCTAAGTGTTCTGCTATGCTGCAATTTAGATAAACCAGTAATTTGAGTTTCAGACACTTGTCAGAAAGGTCAAGAAAAGGTCAACAGAAGACACAAGAATGGTGCAGATATAGGAGTTTTTCCCTTTTATTGTAGCTTTGTGTCCTATTATGGGTAAGGTTTAGAGGGAAAACAGTGAATTACTCATAAATCTGAAATCCTGTATAACCAAAACAACTGAGAAGGAACAAAAGATACAGGACTAAGAAAATGATGCATTAAATAAAAAGGGTAAAAGAACAATAGCCCATGGCTGGCGACTGTAAGTGATGCAATAAATAATCAATGTCAAAATCACAGGACCAACAGAATCTTATTTTAAGTGTCCTGATAAAGTGAATTTTGATGGCTGAATGGTTAAAACACCTCTAAAGGAGCTTATAGGAGGTTTGTTGACAGCCCCTTTCCTACACATAAAGTGACATAGAGAAACAATGCCATTTTCAGTCAGATGTGTTTCTGTACATCTGCTGGATGAGAGAGAGAATTGATTATTCTGTATTGTCAACTGAGATGGACATGAAGGCAAAATAACTGGCAAAAGTGGAAGTTTGAATGACAAATATAAGTAAAATATAGTGGTTGAAATGACAGCAGATTGATGCATTCTCACAGCATGACTGGAAGCTACAAAATGTTCAATAATATCTTTCAATATCTGATAAAGTCTGTTTCCTTTTTTTTTTAGTCTCAGAAGTTCAGTGAAAAAGATTAATAGAGGAAGCTTGTAGGCTTAAGTTAATAACAAATCACGGTCTTTTCTTTGAGATAAGAGACATCACATGTTAAGAGACATCACATGTTGAAAAATATTAAAATTTCTTTCCACAGTAACTGAGATTTGTTCATGGATTAGAAAAAGTGACATATTGTTTGGATAGGGACAAAGTATTTAGTTTTGGAAAATCATGTTCTAGAGTCTACAAAGTTGAAGTAAAAACTTGAAGCAGTTGTTCTCCTTTATCCTTTCTATTTTCTTTAGTTATCAGGAGGTAAAAATGCCAACACAAAGCCATTGTAGGCTGTTCTACAAAGAATATTTTCTTTCTCCTGTAAATAAAGGAAGATTTTACATTGTGTATTTGATGCCAGGATCACACAGAAGTAAAATCCCATAACATTGCAGATCTAAATATGACATGACTCTGAAGGAAAATTTTCAGATGGATTTCAGGAAATTGTATCAAAATTATGAAAGTTTGTAGAGGAAAAGTAGTTTTGGCATTTTAGCATGTGTGGGAATACAGATAATGCATCTCAATTATTACATTAGCCAAAATTTACTTATTTCCTGACTTATAAGCTTTTGAGTTACAGTTTTATCCTATAATTCTCTCCTCTCTCTTTTGCCTGTTGCATTATTGAAATAGAGGTTTAATACAGCCAATAATTCCTTTCAAATACATTCCTCCAACCTACGAAAATGTGCACTTAATTTTGACAGCATGATGGAAAAGTGTAGGGATAGAAACCTGATTTATAAAATAATAAATTTTGTCAGTAAAAAAGTAAGAATTCCTTTATGAAAAGACTTTCTAAAATAAATAATATTTTAGAGCCACTTGAACTGTGAATATTTTTTCTTTACCACTTCATGCATGTTTTAGTTTTTTATGGTGTCATTTAGGATGCAGTTTTGTTCACCAAGATGTAGCTTAGTGCCTTTTTTATGTGTATCACTACAGTAGTCAAGGCACATGACCTGCTGAAGATTGAAGCAATTCTGGAAGATCCTTCTGATCTAAATCTTGCATACCCATAACTCAGACATAAGAGGTGACTTATAGCAGAAAGATGGCTATAAGGTTCAAAATAACTTTTTAGTCCTATAGCCTATAGTCCTATATAAGTTCAATAATGAAATCTTGCTGAAAAGTTATTATCATTGATATAATAAACACAGAAATATTTATTCTGTCACTACTCCACACAACCGTAATGTAATTTAATGATTTTTTTTTTCTTTTTCTTCTGCTGCTGCTGATTTCTGAGGAAAAAAATAGAGGAATGTTAGATTGTATTAAAGGATTCATACAGAGGACAAGCATAGTCATCAATTTAATAATACTGCAGGAAAATGCCAGATTGTCTTTTTGTTCTATAACTGGCAATATAAACCTGCAAACACTGTTTCTCTCCCCCCTATCAAATCAACATAGAAAGGATTTTCCATTGATTTCTTCTGTATTAATTAATTAGAAAAAAAATAAAAATATTCCCTTAGCTGTTTTTGTCCTAAGTAGCATTTTTGTCCTCATAAGGATTATATTAGTGAAATTGGTCAGTAAATTCATTCTTTATTTTGCTTGAGACTGTGCCGTGTAAAGCTAATAGCAGTCAGTATCACTGTTGCAAATAGCATGAGGGCAATAATAAAGTACTCTGTAATGTATATTCTTTACATGAGATACACTTTTTCATTACTTTATGACATGATACAGATCACATAATGCTTAGTTGGAGTAGGAGCATCTGAGTAGTATAATTTTGATGGGTGAAATTTCAGCACCAGCAAATATAATCAACTTTATCATCTTTAATAATTAAAAACTTCTTTCTCCCTTAGGAACAGTAATAATAACAATAATAATAATGGTAATAAACACTCAGCTTGGGAAAACACTCAAGATAATGTAGTTAGGATGACTTCGGAGTCAGCAACATTTTAGAATGGATGGTCTGTCATTCCTTCTCTGTCTTAAGCCTGACTGCTAGCTTATAATTTCTGCACAGAATCCTTTCACAGACAACTTTTTCCAAGATTTCATGACTTCTCCACACTAGCAGAGCAGCTCTAGACTCTTATGAATGGAAGAGAGAAAATCCTGATGATGTTCATTTGCTTCAAGAGGCTAACCAGCTCATTTTTTTAATGGACATATCTCAAATAGCTGAACATATGATCAAGAATAAGAATTGCTTGCCCTTTATAAGCAAATTTATTGGCAGGATGTGAAGTGATTAGAGTGTTTCTTCAGAATAAAATTTGAGTTTGAAAGTTTTTGTCATAAGGCTTTGTTTTCACCCTAGAATCTGACTGAAGAAAACTATTTTCAGAAAACCTATTTACAATTCAGTAGGTCAGTCAAAAGTAAAAGAGGCATACCTGACAGGGTTCTGACAGTGCATTGCTGCCTGAAACATTCTGTATAGCATTTTATGTGCACAGTGGAAATATTTCCTCTAGACTGTAGCATTTTTTCGTAGAAATTTTTCATGACTCATAAAACTCACTTTTGTCTTCTTTGAAACTCAAGGAAAATAAAGAAGTTCTTCAGTTAAAATTAAAAATACACTATTTCTATTCAAAACACATTTCCTTATATCTTGGATGAAGAAAAACTATGTTTCTTAGCCTGCTTCATGGTATACATGATGAAAATGTAACATTTGAAAAAAATAAAAATTCTTTTTTAATAATTAATAAGAACCTCTTAACATTTCCTACTCCACGAAAAAAAAAATCTGTACATCCCACTTGTAAAAAGTTTATTTGAACAGCAACAAAAAAAAATCCAGTTACATATGGAAAGTTACATGGAAAACAAAATGTAATTTTTTTCTGTTGTTGCATTTTTGTTTGTTTGTTTTTGTAAAGACAGTATCATATGAGTGTTTGAAATAAACAAAAGAATAAACAGAATGGAACATGTATTTTTAAAACCTCACTACTTAAACTCCAAGGCATGTGTATACAAATTATTTAAAATAAGTTAGATTTCATAACACAATCTAGGGGCACCTGACTTTTTGACTTTTATGAACAATATCTGTGTGGACAATCTCCCAAGATACATTGAATAAGCTAAAACTTTCACCAAAAAATTTCAAACACTGCACATTGGGACATAATGTTTGAAAATGAAGTACATTTTTTTGCTGGAATGTTATTATGTTGTTGACATTCTTATCAGACAGTGAAAGCAGAAGCTAAAGTACTGTTTGCAGAGGTACATTCATCCGACTGCAGCTGTGTTCATTCTTACCTCTAAATCTTTTTTCTGAATAACTTGAAATATTCAGTCTAGTATGACAACAGTTCTGTTTCTTTGTTTGTTGCAATCATAATTTTCTATTATCCTGAGAATAGTAGTGTGGAGATGTAGTACATCTGCATAGCAACTACGAAGAAATGCACAAGTTCCCGGAGATGGATTTTTTTTTTAATTTTTCAATATTTTTTTTTCAACCTGCTAGAAATACTTAGCTGTAGGAAACAGAATTTCTTAGAGACAACTACAGGAACACTGCCTCTGCTGTAAATGCAATGACACTAGTCTTCCTTTCTCAGCAAACTTAAAAAGCTAGTCAAAGGAGGTGATTGACCCACTTTGCTCTGCCCTAGTGTGGCCTCACCTTGAGTCTTGCATGCAGTTTTGGGCACCACAATATAAGAGAGATATAAAGCTACTAGAAAGCATCCAAAGGAGAGCTACAAAGATTGTGAAGGGTCTAGAGAGAAAGAATTACGAGAAACTGCCAAAGTCACTCAGCTTGTTCAGCCTGGAAAAGAGGAGACGAAGTAGAAACTCATAGCAGCCTCCAACTTCCCATGAATTCCACAAATTCTATCAATTCTCAGGAGAAGCAATCATCTTGTCTTGGTTTAAAAATAATGATAAAAATTAGTTGAGTTGCACGATGAACAACAGGTTTTTTGTCTTGGCCAAATCTATTCATATTAAAAAATGTCTTTTATTTTCACATAATCATAGAATCAGTGAATATCCTGAGCTGGAAGGCACCCACAAGGACCATTGAAGTCCAACTCCTGGTCCTGTACTGGACAGCCCCAAGAATCACACCATGTGCCTGAGAACATTGTCCAAACTCTTGAGCTCTGGAAGACTTTATTCTGTGACCATTTCCCTGGGGACTCTATTCCAGCACCCAGTCACCCTCTGAGTGAAGAACCTTTTCCTAATATCCAACCTAAATCTCCCCTGAAACAACTTCAGGCCATTTCCTTTGTTCCTGTCACTGATCACCACAGAGAAGGGATCAATGTCTCCCCTCAGTCTCCTTTTCAGACTGAACAGATCAAGTGACCTCAGCCACTCCTCATACAGCTTCCCCTCAAGGTCCTTCACCATCTGTGTGATCCTCCTTTGATGTTTTATGTCCTTCTCATATTGTGATGAATGAGGGGAAATGACAGGAGAGGGTAGATGTCAAATACTTAGTAGCATGGTAAAGGTAATTCTGCTTGCTTAATTTCATTATTCCTAACCATCTCTATTGGAGACCTTACTCAGAAACAAGGCTTTGCTGAAAGGGACTGGATATCAAATATATAAAAGATAATTTATTTTTATTTAAAGTAAGAAGAAAAAGGATTGAACTTGAAAAAGCTACCCAGCAGCTGCTATATTTGAGTAGGAATTTGTTTACATTTGCTAAAATTCTTCATGTTACAACAGGAAACTGAATTACAACAGGCAACTGACACCACAGAGTGTTCAATACTGCTGAAAATCTGCAGATGATTCTGTGAAATGACAATTCCCCAATCCCTGTTTAATTCCAAGATTCTATCCCAGAGTAATTTACTTTACAAATAAGCTCCAATATGTAAGGAATTAAGGACATTAATGTGAGGTGGTACATATAATTCTGTAATTTTTTATAGTAAGGTGCTCTGTCTTTTACTTGAGTGTGCATCTGTCTGATAATTACAGCTGAAGGTACTGCTGCTGTTTACAGACATCCAGTAGAGGTTTACAAGAATGTTATTAAAGCAGTATAAAAAAGAAGCAGAAGATAGTTCTTTCTTAAAAGTCTAAATTGCTGTTACTTTATGGTTTAGGAAGTCACTTGATTCATACAGCGTTTCTTAAAGAATTTAATAGATTTTACAAATGTAATTTTATATTTGATCTGGTTTTATCAGTGATATGTTCCTGCAGATAACACAAAAATAATATTTTAGTCTGTTGCTGGATGAAATGACAGCTTTGCCTTTTAACAACCACATATTAGTATCTGAACAGAACTCTAGACCTTGGGTTTAGCAACCTGAAATAATGTTGTTTTACAGTGTAATACAACATACTGATTAGCAAACAGCATCCACCAAAGCCTTCTCAAGCTGCAAACCTCCTCAGTCTTGTGTTAAGATGCTGTATATTAAATCTTAAAGGATTTGTGAAAGGGAAACCCAGCATTTTTCTTCAAGAAATGTATAAATACTTATCATAGGAAAAACACATTTAATAGAAGAATATGGGATGTTTGAAGAATGATTTCTGTTATACACTAGGGCAGAGATGTTATGTTTTTAAGAAAGCGTTTACAAGATCTGAGGGAGTGTAGGAGAAGACAGATAATATTGACTACTTGAAGTTTTTGACTGTCCAAGCTAAAAATAGGATTATTTTTTTCTCTCCAGTTAGTGAAAATTTATGCTGTAGGTGGGTGCAAATGCATGGACTTTAGTTTTGGTTTTAATCTTCATAGGATCTGCCTTTCAGATGCTTAACTGATCTTTTAAATTGTTTTATAATTTCATTGTCACTTTAAAGCAAACCTCAGTTTGATGTATAGCATCTAACTTAATAAACAAAAGGTTAATTACATGCATAATAATATTATTGATGAACTACTTTAGCTGTTCTTTTTATGGTGTTTCTGTAACTATGCCTACCACTAGGTAATACACCCAATTCTCCATTAAGAAGAGCTAGGGATAGTGACATGCCAGTAGTAACCTCTTCAGTTCAACTTGAAATTCCAGACCAGTAGTGAGGTGCAGTTCCTATTTATATTACTATTTCATTGGTACTAACAAGTTTCCCCAGCCTCCTTTTACATAAAACCAGAAAAAGAGACGTGCAGAAATTTCTACTGCCAGAAATTTTCTACCATTTCTACTAGTAGAAAATATCCTGTGCCTGTAGGAATATCTTTATTGACTATTTCTAGACTGCTTGAACTACAACTCAAGTTTTTAACATCTAGTCAGTTATTTTTCAAATTTGCTGCTAATTTCCAGGAAAAAAATGAACTTAAAATTCACAATTTTTAAGCTATTAAAAATTTCTGGTCTTTATTTGGACCATTTTATATTTCTCTGTGAATTTTTATGAAATAGCAACACAGAGAGGGACACAAATTGTCATGAATCCCATATACAAAAGGGAGGGATGGAAAGATTACTTTGTCAGTATCCTATTTTAAACAATCAAAGGTGGTGTAAAGCTTTTTTCATGTAGCAACATGACAGTAGGATTTCTCCTCAGCTGGTTATCTATGGTGACTTTAAGTGCTTTTACAGCTGCTGTTTTTTCAACATAAGCTAACACTATGGTTTGGAGCTCAGCAATAATCCACGTCTCCTGATCATTTTCTGTGGGATAGGGACCTCCAACAGAATGCCAGTGGTACCAAGCCCACCATACCAGAACTCCTGCCTGTCTTGCTGAAATAGTCATGGAATTTTTGTTAACAAATTATTAGGTACAGAGAAGTATAAACTGTGACTGTTGAGATATAGGAGAGTCCATTCCTCTATACTTCTGAGAATATTTCCAAAGAGTGGGACAATGGTCAACACACTTGAAAATCAGAATTCCTGTTGTTGCAGTTCTTGTCTTCAGTCCCAGCCACTACAAATTCTGATAAACCAAGTCAGATTTCTTGTCTGTTAGGCTGTTTGGAGAATATCTTCTTTTTAATGTAGTGGCGATTACCCTACTTCCAAACTCACCACACTCTTTTCTAGAAATGATTTTTCCTAATTAATGCTAGAAATCTACTGTGGATTATTTTTTTGTGTGTTACTGTTTGTGAAAGTTACTAATTTGACAATGCCAAGTATCTACAGATGAAGACAAAGAATTACATAAAACTGACTTTTTGTTACCAAAATATGATGGTTCATTGTCTTCCCCAGTGTACAAACCTGAAGGTCATACACATTTGACAGTGAAGAGTGACTGTCTGGTAAAAACTGTATTTCAAAATAACCATGAAAATGTAATGAAACATCCATTTCTGAAGAGAAAATAAGTTATGTTGTGGTGTAATTCTTATGTAATATGTTTTGAGACACCAGATACAACACTTTGTTACTCCAATTTTGTCCCATTCTAGATCTATTGACATTGATAGAATTGAACTGGTGATCACGCAGAATAATGTAAAAGTAAATCAGACGTTCTATTTTAATTTTTCCTCTTTGGTTTTACATTTATTTAAATTCCTTTTAAGTCAATGTCAAAAGCCTACTGGGAGCAGAACTATATTAGACATTTGACTTCTTTCTTTTACTGAAACTGTCAGCTTCAGCACAAAGTTAATCTGCAGAGAGAAAGCAATTCTTAAGAAGTATTCCTTAGTCTTTTCCTCTTCTCCTGTAATGTGTTTTTTTCCCATTGTGTAGCACTTCCATTTGAATTTGAGTATAAAAATACACAAAAAGTGATACTAAAATATGAGCTTTTAAAGAAGAGACTTGTGTATAATATCTAGCATTATGGATAGACTTTCCATTTCTTGAAAACACTTTATACTCTGCCTTTATATATTCCCACAGCTATTTGTTGTCTGCATTTTGTCAGCAATTTACTCTTTGCTAGGTGTTATACCCTCGTTTCTATGGACTGGTTCAGAAGAAATTGCTATATGTGATGGCCAATTCTCAAGCATATTGCTTTAGCACAGAAGGTTGAGAAGTTTGTCTATAAATGTGAAGAAAATGCAGTTGGAATTCTTTGGCATGACAGTTAATATTATGAAAAGCAAAGACAATTATTTTTAAACTTTTTAAAGATAAGAGGTTCCTTTTCCTATGTATTAAGAAGCTATAGCTTGCAGAACCGGAAGTGAAATCATGGGGTTGTTGGTCTTGCAGCTCTTAAAAGAAATCAATACACATTTAATAAAAACATGCACATTGGATGTTATTTAAAACACATTTTTAATATTCTAGGTAAATACATTATTTATTCATTGCTTTGGCCGGTAAAAAGAAAACTGTTTCAAATAACAGGTAATGTGCTGAAAATCCAGTGAATAAAAATCAACACGTACTTAACAGAATGCTGAACTCAAAAGTACCGGTAAAATTTAGTTCAGAGAAAAAAACTTGAAAGCTTCTGAGAGGAAACCCAGGGAAGGTTGAGAATGTATTTTAAAAGGGACTGTAGCAGTAGAATCAAGGTCTGGTCTTCTCCATTTTAAGAAAGTTTGGCCTTTTGTACAGTTAAAGGCAGATGCAGAAATTGAATGAGACTTCACGACCTGCTGAACTTCAAGCACACTGAAGTAGTAGCTCTGTGGGTTTTATCCCCTAGGGCACTCATTATTACAAGGTAGGACATGAAGGTTGCATCTTTCTTCTTTATGCACACATTCTCAGGAGGTGGAACTTCTTTTCAAAGAACAGAAGCCAGCTGAGGACTTCATAAAAGACTGTCAAGGTCATTAGGTACTCCATTTGTTCAGTACACCTGTGATTGAGAATGGACAGGTAAGATAAAGAACTGAGTCTTATTATTCCTAGTCAGCATTTTGATCTGAGGGTGACTCTGGACCATGTCTCCCTCCTTTCTCTCCTTCACTGCACACGTTCCATGCCATGCCATAGTATGAATTTTGTATAAATGCATATTGTCCTGCAGAAGTCTGGTGCTCATACCTCCTGTTAAGCAGAGGACACGATCAGCATAACACACCTGAGAATAGTAAAAAGGGGTAGGTGGGACTGAGGAGGAATAAGAATGACAATATGAACAAACAAATTTTTTGACTGGTCAACTGCATTGCACCTCTGTGTTACTTGATGTCATACTTGCGATTAGGGGAGGAGATAAAAATCTAATGAAATCCTGAAGAGAGCAGGGTAAGGTCTTATGAGATATGTAAGATAGGTGCTTTATCTATCTGAGCCTGCATTAACCCAGGGTACAGGGACGGGGCCCTAAGATCAAAGTCAGCAAATAGAGAAGACAGCACATGATGGAGTCAGTGAAAAGCATACCTCAGCTGTGATAGTGGGGATGTGGCTCTTTGAAGAACAGCAACTGAAGCTGTTAGCTGCAAGGGAAAGATGATGATTTCACCAACCAGTTCTGAAGGAGCTGCTCTCATGGAACATTCATTCTGCAGACTTCAAAATGAAACTGCTTAAAGTATCCTGGGAGTAAATGAGGGATAGGGTGGATTGATCCAGGATAAAGAGAAAGCCAAAATACTTCTAACTGAACCATGATGGTGGCAGCACTTACAGAATTCTCTTAGAGAAGACATGTCGGACCCCTTCCTGAAATGGGGACTGGCCACAAAGGGAGGATTCTCAGAATATAAAAAAGGCTGTACATAATTCTGACAATATCTCTGTCTGTGCCTCTGAGATGAACACTGTCTTGAGAGTAACTGTGAAAGAGTCATGTGAACATTGAAACATTTTCTGATTATACCGCAGACAAAAGAAAATCAACAGCAAAGTAGAAAAATAAGAATTAATTGATTAATGGAGTTCATTAAGTGAGAAACAGAGGAGAAATGAAGGTGGCTATGTCCATAAAGTAGAGTGAAGGGCCAAAAAATACTAAAAATAATAAAGTTGAATTCATAAGGTAAGACACAGAATTAAATGATAAAATATAGCAATGAGTCTGGAATAAAAAATTACCATGTACTAAAAGATACCATACACTAATGACTTTATGTAATTATTTAAAGTTGAGGCCCTGGATATTTGCTTACAGATGCACTGCCTTATTATCTGAAGTCTGATTCAGCTGCTTGTGGTTGCAGTACTACTTTGGTTCAGGTAGAATCCTTCTTTAATTTTTCAGCTTCTGCAGCTTCATTGTGGGGAAGGTGAATCATTTTTTTCTCTTAGTTTACAGCATTTCCTTCCTGTGTTTGCTGTGCATACCTTTCCTGGGACTCATAGAGTAGGGTTTTTATTTGTTCACAAGGGAAACCATGACATTTTTAGCCTTGTTGCTCTCAGAAGAAATAAAAACCACTTGATGGAGTTACTTGCCTGATAGCACACCTGCCTCAGAAGAAGCAGTAAAAGAAACTATTGTTCAGAAACACTTTGTACTTCCCCAGAGTAGAATTTTGAACTGGTTAACTTTATTTCATTCTTAAACAAAGAAATGACAACAGGAATGATTTCTCAAATTGTAGTTTGGCTTCAGACTGCTTGCACTGACCTGTTCATTAAAAAGCTGGAGGCAAAATTTTGCTAATGTTACCTTCCTGAATACTGTTGCTCAAATAGGTATTTATCTGATATGGAACATGTTAGCAAGCTCTGGGAAACTTGGACACCTCTCTTGCATGATGTCTACAATCTGCTTAAATGTTGCAGAAAGGACTTTGGATTCGAATATTCCCCTGAGCAAAGTTAAAACTCACACGTTATCTGTTGATACCAAAAACTGATTTTATTAATTGCTAAGAGATGCAAAGAGAAAGAGGAAAAAATAAGAAAAGGTAGGAAAAATCTAAGATTATTTCTAGAAGCAGAGGAAAGATACCACCATAATGCCTTTCTGCCGAGCTTGTGAAGGGTGCAGGGGTGGGGAGAAGCAGTTTCTGCCTTTTTTTTCCTCTGTCTCTGCCACTTTGCGATGTTATCTCTTTAGCTGCGGCTGGAACTTAGTAGCTTTAGTTCTCTGGAATGCAGCCAGGATGTGTGGTCTCACCGCCGCTCATGTTGAGCCGTGTCCCAGGCCGTGCAGGGTCCCGATTCAGCAGCACCTTTCGGCCCTCAGAAATATGGTCATGGTAGAAGGATAAGATATAACTCACGTATGCCGCACAGTGTGTTTCAGCTCTTCTCAAAGCCAGCAGAGTTTCAGTCTCCGGTGGCAGGCAGGCAGCACACAGTGGTGGAGAAAAGGTGAGGTGGGAAGAGATTCTTGGCCAGGGTAACTGGTTCTCTCTCCCTTTCCTCTCTCCCTGATTTTCCAAAATTTTTCCTCAACTTTTATAGTATTAAAAGGAGGTTGTACGTGGTTTCTTGGCAAGTAGCCCTATTTAGATGTTCGAGGAGATATGATAACCATAAACAATAGCAGGATCTTTTGGCAGGAAAACTCCAGCAGGAAGCTCTGGTGAGAATTTCTGGTAGAAAGCTGAGACAATTTTTGGTAGGAAGTTTTGACAGGTAGAAACAAATTTTTGTCATTTCTATATTATCTGGTTGTTATACATGATCTGGTCAGACATTGGATTAAGTTTTTTCAAAGACAGTAGCTCTTCAGTGATCCTTCACACTTGCATATCATTTTTATCATGATGATTTCCCTCAGCACATTAAGCATGATTTAACCTTCTATTTTTGAAAAAAATATATATGTTCAGCCTAATTACAATATAAAAGTGTTTCCAAATATTCCTTCCAAATGTGGTATTGCTTAATTTTTGTTTGTTATATGGAATGAATTAAGAAGCCTGTAAAATGCTATGACTGCTTGCACTATGCACAGAACATAAAGCAAAGGTTTGAATTCAATCCTAGTTAAAATAAGAATAATATTTCAGGTAGATTTTCTGCTCATCTTGCTATGTTGTAGAAAGATACCCTATTGATGGAACATTAGGAACAATGTCATAACTATAATGGAGACAGAGCTTTTATAGGTGGTCATATCTCATGCCCTGAAAAGAAGTATATATGAAAGAGGGAAACAAATCAAAAGGTGTGAACTGGCAAAAATAATTTATTTTCTACCAACCTGATGTCCTAAAAGAGGGCAAGATTTTCAAGTAACTCTTTTAAATGAACGATAGGCAATGGTGACAAAACTCACAGAATATAAATAACTTAATTTCTTCATTTATAAAATTTCTCTCATGTATCTAACCTTTCAAAAAAAGGTTAGTTGGACTCTGACTTATTTCATTCCCTTTGTATATGAGCAGACTATTTCATAAATTGTTATTTTATCCAGACGGGGAGAATAATTCATTCAGCTTCAGTCTTTGGCCTTACCTGTATCAGCACACCTCTGTTTCAGGAAGAGCAAAAGAACCCAAATTGCTTACACTATTCTCTAAGAAGTTCTGGTTAGTCTCAGGTACAAGCATTAAGTCTGTAGAAAAACTGAAGCAGTTTCAGGAAAATGGAGATAATGGGGTTTGGAAGCACATCCAGAAACGTTTAAGCGTTAACGTCTATATTTTTATGGCTCCTGTATTACTCATAATTGATCAGGAAAATTATTTAACCATCAGAGGGAACGTATTTCAAAGAAAGACAATAACTCTATTTAGGTGGACAAATATTTAAGTGATTGAGACATGTTTAAATTTAGGCTCAAAAACATTGAAAAGAAAAAAAAGAACCACAAAAAATGTCAATCTAACCTTGCCTGTGTCTTTTTACCCACAAAGCGCACACAGATGTCAGGTTATAGTTTAAGGGTAGTGATTAATTTTTTTATCTATCTCAGCTGAATATTTTTGAAAAGCAGAAAAAATCAGACACACTTGGGAAAAAAAAAACCCAAACCAAAAAACAACCAATAATCAAAAAAACCAAATTAAAACAAAAAACCCCAAGCAAACCAAGACCTCATAAAAGTTTAGCAGAAGATTGGAAAGGTTTGGTATATGCAAGATCATAGCATCCTAAAATCATAGAATTGTTCGGGTTGGAAGATACATTAAAAAATCATCTAGTTCCAACTCCCCTGTCATGGGTAGGGCCAACTTTCACTAGACTAGATTGCTCAGAGACCCATCCAACTTGGCTTTGTACACTTCAGTGATGGGGCATCCACAGTTTCCTGGGCAACCTGTCTCAGCACTCCCATAGAGAATAAGTCCACCCTTATATCTCATCTGAATCTGCCCTCTATCAGTTTAAAACCATTCCCCTTTTCCTATCACTACATATCCTTGTAAAAACTCCATCTCTAGCTCTCTTACAGCCCTATTTAG
Source organism: Neopelma chrysocephalum (assembly GCF_003984885.1). Taxonomy (NCBI): domain Eukaryota; kingdom Metazoa; phylum Chordata; class Aves; order Passeriformes; family Pipridae; genus Neopelma; species Neopelma chrysocephalum. The sequence goes on along the minus strand of NW_020925381.1, from coordinate 941,036 downwards.
GCATGGGAAGGTGCTATAAGGTCTCTCCAGACCCTTCTCTTCTCCAGGATGGACAGGTAAAACTCTCTCCATCTGTCTTCATAGGAGAGGTGCTTCAGCCCTCTGATCAACTTAGTGGCCCTCCTCCTGACTGGCACCAACAGGTCTGGGTCTTTCTTGCATTGAGGCCCCAGAGTTGGATTCAGTACTCCAGGTGGGATCTCACAGGAGCAGAGTAGAGGAGCAGAATCAGTTCCCTTGCCCTTCTGTTCATGCTGCTTTCACTGTGGCCTAGAACACAGTTGGATTTCTGGGTTGGGTGCACATTGCTGGTCCAGTTGAGATTCTCATACACAAACACCCCCAAGTGCTTGTCCTCAGGATTGCTCTCTTTCCACTCTCTTCCCAGACTGTACTTGTGCCTGGGATGGCTCTGACCCCGGTGCGGAACCTTGCACTTGGCTTTGTTGAACTTCATGAAGTTTACATGGGCCCACTTCTCAAGCCTGTCCAGATCCATCTGGATGGCATTCCTGCCTTGTGGTTTGTCAACTGCTCAACACAGCTTGGTGTCAACAGCAAACTAGCTGAGAGTGCACTCAATCCCACAGTCCATATCACTGACAAAGATGTCTAACAGCAGTGCCAGTACCAACACCAAACCCTCAGAAATGTACTGACACATTCAGAGCTGTTTGAAGGCAGACAAAGCTTCGTGTGTAGATACAGAAGAAGTTGCAGTGAAAAACTGCAAAAGTAACAAGCATACATTACTAAAGCTGTAGTGGAAAATAACATATAAATAATTTTTTAATTATCATGTTTAGTATCAAGCTTTTATATTACCATTTCTAATTGTATTCATTTATGGCCTTTCTTTTTTTCCTGTGGAAATACCTAGCTTTTGCATGTATTAGATATCCAGCATGTCTGTTCTCTTATGTTGCATAAAAATTAGTTCTGGAAAGGTCACCTTACTTTGTTACATCAAACATCAATAGGTAAAGCCAACACTTCCTTGCTTTGTGCCTCAGCTTTATTGGTCCATGGATTTCAATCTCTGAAATACTGAATGAAGCATTTATGCTCTATTATGTTCCCTTCAGCCTTTTATTTTCTCTGATAAACATTCTAAAAAATTGCTCCCAGAATAATTTCCCTCTTATGACTTCATAAAAGCATCTATAAAACTTTGTACGATATAATTAACTCTACTTATTTTTTTTTTCTCAGAAGCAGGCTAAGAAATCAGAAAGCACTCAAAATGCAAAAGCCCATCCCTGCATTGACAAAACAACAAAAACGAGTTCTGACGTTGGGACCAAGAAGCACTATTTATTTTCCACTGAGTAGATAAATAACTTGGAATTGATTTCATCTGTGAATGAGGATTTTTCCTATAAGAAAGGTCTTTGATTGATCTCCATCCCTGGAGGTTTTTAAGATGAGACTGAATGTGGCATTTAGTGCCATGGTCTAGTAGCCATGGCAGCTGTAGATCAAGGGTTGAACTCGATGATCTCAAAGGTCCCTTCCAACCCGTCTGATTCTATGATTCTTTGATTCTATGATTCAGTGTCCAGTATCTAAAACTAATTAAGCAGCAGTGTGTAAAGGTCTCCATTCCACATGAAGATTCCTGATTCTGTTGATGGCACAGGATTTCAACTGGGAAATTTCTGTCACATTTTGTTTCAGTGGATCAACAGGATTGAAACCTACCAGCTTAGAGAAAGAGGAAAATATACATGTTGGATTCATTTCGCTTATTTACAAGTTTTCTATATGCAGTTACCCGTGGTAACTGTTCAGCCAGAACAGACAGCTACTGTCTGCGCAGTTCAATATTTAGAGACTTCAAAAAAGAAAATTTTCTAGAAACTTTGACATTATTTTGGATTTATCTTAGTATAAATCAAACATAGCAATGAATTGAAAGAAATTAAGATGTACCTTATTTTATGTTAGGATACAGAGAATGCCCCTGTCCTTCCAGTTCATTCTACACTGGCAGGCCCAATGATTGTGTGAAGAGACAGGCAGAGTTGACATGTTACATGTTATCAGACATCAGATCAGTTATTATTGGGGCAGAACCACCTTGTGGGGAGCGTGTGTGTGTGTGGAGTGGGAAGGGATTCGTCAAAGTCCGGGGAGGTGGGGTGGTGTCGTATCGCTCATGGCAGCCCCTGGAACCCACTTGGGAAAGCCCTGGAGTAGCTGTCAGTCACAAACAGCCCGGGAAACCTATAACACACTACAGCTCCTGGAGCCCCTAATCCAGCTCAGATTGGCAGGGACCCCGGCCTGGGACCCCAGAATGGCCAGGGGGTCAGAGACCCTTCCTGGAGGGCTTGGCCATAGGGACCACAGCAGATAAAACCAAAGGCATGTGTTTGCCTCGTGTTGTAGCCCTGCCACTTGGATGTGTGGCTCTCACACAAGAACCTTGTTCTTCTACAAGGTTGCAGCGGTAGCTCTCTCTCCCTCTTTGTCCTTCTCCCTTCTTGCTCCCTCTGCTTCTCTTTCTTTCCTCCTTTCTTGATGCTTAGGGTGGTTTGGAGCTGGAGGGATTGAATCTTGATTTAAATTTTGTGGAATTGGTTGGATTTTGCCTTAAGTGTTGTTGGTTTACTGGATTTTGACTTTAGTGTTGTGGATTAATAGTGTATTCTGAGTCAGCTTTGTGCTGAAACATTTTTGTCTAATTTGTGTGGTGTCCTTTTGAACTTTGGCCAAGTTTCCTTGTTTGCTCCCCTAAGTTAATAAAAAAATCCCTTGGGAAGAAGTCTGTGGCTTATTCTCTTGATGCTATCTCAAGGTATTAAACAACTCTATATCTATATATTAAAGTAAAACTCCTAGCCAAGCCTGTGAGCTGGTAGCTCCCAGGACTTGGAGTCTTACACATATGTTTAAAAATGCCTTCTTAGGTCTTGTAGTTCAGATACAAGTGCCTAACAGTGAAGGGAATAATAAAAATATCAGTGTTCTCACATTTGTTTTAATGTAGAAATCTTATTTTAATAAAACTACAAGAGCAACTCAAAACACGAAAGATGGGTTGCAAGAATAAAAAACATGATCACTCTTCCAGAAAGACAGTAGAAAGTGGAGACTAGCTTTGTCTGCAGCAAACATTTCTTCTGTTGGTTATAACAGTGTATTTTGTCTCGTATTCTACACTGTCTTTGTACCTTAAAGACTGATAAAATTGCTGGATGTAAGTAAAGAAGGAAAACTAGGACTCATTTACAAAAATGTTAACACTTGGAAATAATTAATCCTCCACCTTTACAACTGCTATGTTTTACTTCCTAAATGCACTGTTTCCTTGAAAAGCAACTGAGGAGAAAGACAAGAATCTGAGGAATGCACCCTATACTACCTCAGTTTCATAGTCAGGTTTACACAATAAATGTTGTCCTGTGAATACGTATGTGCATGTGAAACCACATGGAAACCTATCTGGACAGCAAAAGACATTAAGAAATGTGTGCCACGTTTCTATGACATAAGCAGCAGTGTGTAAAGCCTCATAATTCCATTGAAACCGTTGAAATGAATTAAAAACCAATGTAACAAAAGCCCACAGAGTTGGAAAAGGAAATGTAACAGTATAGCAGATAAGCCCTATAAAAACAACATCAAAAGGCTTGACTAAGAATGAATAACGCAGAAAATAGACAAAGCAGCTTGGTATTTGGATTGCAAGGAACATTTTGTTTCTTAAGAATACAGTTGGTTCTTAGTGGCAGCAAAAATGAACAAGCTTAAAAAATTGGGTTGGAGACAATAATCCAAAGTAAAACATATCATTTCCCATACATTATATGAGTGAAGTAGTAAAAGACCCTGATGTACTGCCAAAATTTGAGATGCCTGTAATAAAAACTAAACATGAAAAATGTCTAGAAAGCTCCAAGTGTTTTGATGGGCCCTGTTGTTGAAGAATGTCACTAGATTCTAGATTTTAGTTTCTATTTCAAGCATGATAAGGTTAAAAATAATATTTATCCACTTTGCTTCTACTTATTCAGTGATTCTGCTGATGACGGCGCTGACTTCAAATAATTTTGTGAAGAACAGAATGTAGAAGTTTTCAATTAGATTATAATGACACTCTAAAACTTGCATTGTATTTAAGAGGGAAAAAACCCCAAAACACCACAAACCCCATAATAAACCAACAGACGCTTCAAAGTTCAGTTTTTTCATCTCTGTAGTCTGTTATATTCAACAGCATCTAGGACACTACAGCACATGATCTTACACTTCTCTTCCCTGACATCCCTCTTGCCCAAATCTGTTTGGAGATCCTTTTCTACATCAAACTCAGAATGAAACTGGCGTTTTCGTGTTCTCTTGGTTTGCTTTTCAAACACTGTGATAGGATTATGGAAATATGAGAGCTGAACTGGCTGAACATGTTCATGTGAATGTGCACACAATACTCGTTCTTTCCAGAAGGATGTCTTCCCTTAAGGAAATTGCTGCAGTTCACTGCAGCACAATTGTGTTCAATAAGTCTTGTAGCTAAATCAAGCCTTGCATTTTTAAATAACTGCAATAAGATTCAAATAAATGCCAATACAACTTCTTTTACAAATCTGCAATTATACTTGCAGCATTTTAGCCCATTCTACATATCTACAGCCAAAATATACTTCCTGCCTTAATGTGACAGTTCAGAATCTGTAGCCCCCATCTTCTTCTTTTACTAATTTATTACATCTGAACATCAAATTAATTTTTCAAGTAGACCATTTTACAGTAGATGACATTCTGTAAAGTTCTATTTGTTCCTCAGTGGCTTAGTCATGACAAACATAAGTTTTCTTAAAATTAAAAGATTTGGTTTTAAAAATATTCAAGAAAAAAAAGGAAAGGAACAGATGAAAAGGAGAAAGAAATAATGTTGGTCTAGTCATATACAAACATTATTCTTACTCTGTCCAAATTAGGTAAACTTTTTTGTGTGTTTAAATTTCCCTTAAGTACAAAATAAGTAGAAATTCTCCAAAAATGTTTTTTTTCCAATAGTTTGACACAAAGATATTGAAAGCAAACCATTAAGCAGTCAAAAAGACTTTTCTGATGTTCCTTTTCGCATTATCATTTTCTGTAACTCTTCTATTTCTTATAGCTATATTTTAAGTTTGTATCTTCCTCCAATAATTTGAAAGTTTTAAAATTTACAAAAGTTAAAATTTCAAAGACAACCCTTGACATTCTTCTTTAAATTATCAACACCAGGAAAAATTCTCAGCACAGCAAAGGAGAGCTTCATGGTAAAAAGGTTAAATATATACATAGATTAATTTTAGTGATAATACTAAACTATATTTCATAACTTAGCAATCAAAACACATTGCAAGTAATAATTAGCCCTACCATCCCTCCTGTGATCTTATTATGTTGTTCTTACACAGGAAAAATCCCACAATTATTAACACAAAGTAATGTGAAGTCAGTGCTGGAGCCAGCATTATGGTTTCTGAGCACCCTCACTATTTACCCTGTGTGATAACCTCTGTTTTACAAATCACTGCATAATTGGAGGAGCACTAACTTTCCAGTCATTTAATTTTGAATGAGGGCATAAAAATTTAAACTTATATCTTTGCTTTACAGAGCTCAAATTCACATTTACTTCTTCTTTTATGAATACAGCAAGTTTCTAAATTCCCTAGAGTTTCTTGTAATTTTCCTAAAGGAGGAAGTGACAGAGAAAGCTGCAGCTGTTAGGCAATTAATTAGGTAAAACCAAGTTTATTATCCTTTTAATTCTATTCCCTTAACTCCAGCTTACTTCTGTCTTCACCTATACCCATCATCAGTTAAAGCAAAGTCTGCATAATATTAATCAGGGTACTTAACATAACTCTGTGTAGCTTAAACACAAAATGTCCAAAAAAGAAGATCCCCCTGGCTTGGTGACTGACCTTAAGGTTAGCTGAATTACTAACAACACATGGTGAAAAAAATGATCCCAGGGGAAATAGCACTGCAATGAAAGCCAGAAAGATCTACTGCAGACTCAAAAAAAAAAAAAAAAATTTACAGTCCCTAGGAAAAGATGTACCCAAATTCAGCAACTGGAGATCACATTTATGTAGACAGAAAGTGATTTTAATTGGAAGGATAGCCACTAGAAATTAATGATGAAAGCAGTACTAATAATGCTTCAAACCTGAGATATTTTTAATTTTGAACACAACAGATACTTTAATGACATAATTTGTTTTCATATAAAATTTTCACACTAAGTATGCTTGAAAGGCTCTCCCAAACAACATATACTGGGTAATAACCAATTTGAAAAAAAGTGATATTCAAATGCAATTTCACTTGTTTTCTATATTCTCATTTTAATTAGCACAGAAATGCGTAGCATCTACCATGTAGAGTGAAATCAGTCTCCCCCATCCCCTTCCAAAATCTCTGTTTTCTACTGATTTGTGAAGACTGACAAATTCTTGGTGTTTCTGGGTCAACCTCAATTTATTTGGTCCTGATTTTTGCCTATTGCTGTCTTTATTGGAAGTCTCCTCGCCTTCTTACATATTTTACTATGAAATAGTAATGTCAGCTTGAATTTTGTCCCTGCCTTGCCATGGACTTCATCTAGTAACAATTTGTCATACAACAGCCTGATAAGAAGTCTTGTGCTGTCTTGTTCTCCCTGGCTGGCCTGGTCCTAATTTGATGTCTCCAGGGTGAGTGCCTGGTGGGGGAACAGCTCTGGAGACCTGGTTTAGCCCCACCAGGATCTACCAACAGCTGTAGCCATAATGTACCTGAGCACATTTTAAGTCAACTGAAATATCAGTTCCAGACATGGGATTTGCTTTCCCGTATGTGTGATTCAAAGCTTGAAATTCCATTGCAATATCTACACTGTGGCCTTCTATTGTAAACATTGCCTTCAGAATTCTTTCTTCAGTATTCCCTGTGTATAAATTTCTTGGGAATGGAAAGTTCATGACAACGTAATTAAAACACTTCTACTTTAGGTAAAACATTTAATTAGTCTACAGTCATTGATGACAGTTATAACTTTTATGTAGAGTCACTCAAATATATAAACAATTTTCTGTGAAAAATTGTAATTATTTTTGTTCTATTTCCTCTGACATTTTTGTCAGCAATATAAAAAAATGCTTTTATCTGACACCGTTATTTCCTTTCTTTTTCTCACCCACAAACCAAATAGATATTGAGGGATATATGGATATCTTTTTTCTAGAGAATCACATTGGAATAAACGGATATTCTCTGAAGAGCTGTCTTCCTTTAGCTATCTTTCTTTCAAAAATAAGAACAAAAACTACTTCAATTATAAATTTTTCCCATCACTTGAGCTTTTTCTCTGCTAAAGAGTCTTTGTTATACTTAAGGAGAAGTTTTAGAACAAAGACAACTATTTTAAAAATAAATTTTCCAGTCATTAAAATGACGTTGCTGATCATTAGCATCAGAAACTTACCAAAAGGGGAAAAAAATCCTGATCTCAAATGTCAGAGTCTCTAGAAGAGTCAAGGGAAGGAGAAAGGGGAAAGGGAAAGGGGAGAAAGGAAAAGGAGAGGAAGGGAATGGGAAGTGAAGGGAAGGAAACGCAATACAAGGCAAGGCAAGACATGGCAAGGCAAGGCAAGACACGGCAAGGCAAGGCAAGGCAAGGGTATAGCATATGTAGATGTCAGCAAAAAATGCTAGACTATTATATCTCACATCAGCTTTCCATGTGGTTGTTTAACAGTACTGTTTTACAGTGATTATTAGGTTCCACACATCTAGATGAAAACTTCTCTTTCATATATAGCACAGACTTGAACTTCTTGCATTCAGGCAAATTGAATAATGCAAAATCTTTGACAGAAAAGAAGTTTTTTTTTACACATAAAACTACTTTTTAAAAAAACTATATTTCCCAAGAAACAGATGGTCTTTTTGACAGGAGAATATGTTCAGATCAGGTCTTGCAGGACATGAAGTCCTTTTAAAAATGAAAACCAATGCTTTGTATGAAAATACACACAGGTTTAAACCTAAAATTACTACACTAAATAAACAGTGATAAAAATAAAAATAAAAAGAAACACAGAGAAATAACTTTGTAGACATCAGATCATGGGGAAAGGTTGAAAAATAAACACAAGTAGAACATAAAAGCAAAATTTATAGTAGTTATATCACTCAAAACACTGATGTGAATACAGAAACTGAATTTTTCTGATGTTTATATTTACTCACTTCTAAAGCAAGACAAGATGTATCATCATCAAAGACACATTCACCATGATTCACCTCATAACTCCCTGCTAAATATTGAGAAAAATGATGTCCATTTTAGAAGATATTTTAAAGCTGATAGTTTCACTAGAAAAAATGTGAACAGCTTAATACTGTCAGCAGCAATGTATCAGTGAGACACATTGATTTAAGTGGGCAAATGAACATGCTTAGTGAGCATTAATATTGACAAAGCTTATAAAGCCAAAAGAAGAAACAAAAAATTTGTATGTTTTAAATATCAGTAAGTAATGGGCTTCAATTTACTTTAGCTTTTCTTCTTTATTTTAGAAGGGTCAGCATAGAACTATTTTAAAAGCATTTTTTCAATAGCAGCTCAATATGTAAAGAGTTAAGGGATGTCAAGGGCATGGTCACCTGCACCAGCCACTCTAGCCCGGGCATGCCCCACCCAGGCTGTGGGACATGACTGCTGCTTTCCTGGGCGCATGTTCAACCAGTCTCAGAGCTGCACAGGTACCCAGAGACACGCACACAGGGGACACTGACACGACTGGTCACAGACCGATATGGCCACGGTGCTGCCTTCAGCAACACACAGATACAGGACTCATATAAAACACAAGTACAGATGGCCACTTCCCCTCCTCCTCCTGTAGTTTCTTGATAGCCCATCCTCTAGTGGGAGCTGCAGGGTTTGTTTATTGTAATAGACCCCATGTTTGTTTTTTGAGGTCTGTGTCTTCACATGTTTTGATTTCGGTTTTGTATTTTTGCTCTTATTTCCCAATTGCCAAGGTTCCCTATAAGATAATCTCGTTGAAATAATCAGACTCTCCCACACCATCTTCAATAAGCATGACTGACCAGGTCTGGTTCTCATCACTGCATCTTTTATCATTTGTCTGGCTTGTAACCAGGCACAGCTTCACATACAGCCACTCTACTGCTTAGCTTGGCACAAGGAGGAAATTTGTTAAGCTGTCAAACACCTGCACTATTCTGGAACTCTGCCATCTTGACTATAAATAAAGCACAAGTGTACACGAAGCACAAAACAGAATGTGTCTTTTGTTGTATTCTGTCACTAAGTCCAAAAAACATTATTCCACCTGTAGTAGGTGGAACCTTCAGAAAGAAGGTTGTAATCACACTGATATGCACATCCTGGGCTAATTCCTACACTGCAATGCAATGTATCCACAAATAGTCCCTGCTGGAGTATATCTCACCAGATATTTATATGCTGCCCTGAAGTTATGCAGTTCATCAAGGGAAATTTGGTAATATATCCAGAAAAAAAGCTAGATTGGACAAAGCCCTGAGCAGCCAGAACTCAGCTGACAGAGCTTTCGGTGACGGATTGGATCAGGGACACCCAGAAGTTGCCTCCAAGCTAAATTATAGTTTAATCCTGCCTGATTTCATCTCCATTCAGAGTTTACAGCATGTTCAGGTTTTTGACACCATCTTGTTCACGTTCCACACTAGAAAAGGTTGTTAAACAGCTTATCCTGTAATTTACTGGCTAATGCCAGGTTATCTCCAAGAGTCTCAGTGGTTGTTCTAGACAGTCACAACTGTGACTGTCTTTCTCCTGTAAATGTTGCCTCGGAGGTTGTCTATGTTGCACAAGGCAAAATGAAGAAAGAGTAATTGTTTAGGGACCCTAGTTATTACTAATTCCACCATGAGTCTAAACAATTTCTATTAAATAACCTATGATCGTAGTACTTATCTACCAGCTGTTTTTAGACCAAAGTTGTATTACTATTACTCTCAAAAGTGACTTTTCTGATTTACATATAGGCATTTTGAGCAAAGTATCCTCAGATAAGCAAAGCCATCTTTGTGTTTCAAAGTTTAAATAATAATTATAAAGAAAGGCTTATTTACAAAACAGATTTCTAGAATTATCTAAGGCATTCTGAACATGTTAAACAGGTTATCAAATCACACACAAGGATAAAAGGCCATAAAAATTAAAGAAATAATTTGTTATACAGAATTGAGAAAAAAAGTATACTTTCTGAACAGATTTCTATCAACAATAATACAGTAGAGTAATCTCCTACAGTAACCCACCTGGCATTTACTTTCCTACCCAGGTCTCTTTTTACGGGAGTGATAATTCTTTTCACTGTAGGGAGAGAAAACTACAGGTAAAACCTATTGTAAATTAATGCTAATGTTATGTAATAAAATAACTAAAACAAGGGGATTTAAAAAACCCAAGATGTTATATTTAATTCCATGTGGTAGGGAAAGGATTTTGATCCCTGGCATTTCCCATATCAAAGGTAGTTAAATGAGCTATGCAAGACCTTTACCAGTTTAGAAAAGAAACCAAGGAGGGGATGCTTCTGTGTGATGATCCTTCTTGTGCCTTTTTGGGCCATCATTCAGGAGAGGATAGAGAGACAGGAGAGAGATATGGTTCATTAATGACATTTGGAAAAAAAGTACAACAGCTCCTCCTTCTTATCAGGTACATAATCCAACAATAATTGAAAGGGAATGGGTGAATGGGTATCAGCTGTAAGGAGAGAAGCGCAAGACACCTTGTCACAATATGAAACCATACAGTTTATCTTAAATTCCTACTTCTTATCACACCCACGTTCAAAGATATAATCTTTCTGTGAAACTTTAGGAAATGCAGTTTGTAAAAATGCACAGCATTAGTGACTTATAACAAGGGGGGAAAAAACCAACAAACGAAAACCAAAACTATTTGGTGTAGTTCTAAAATATAAAAGGAAGGGAAAAAAATCACATAGGGCAGTCAACCCAAGAGATGTTACAAAGAATTCATGCCAGATGAAATCACATCTGATTGGAGAGAGATTTCTATTAATCCTTTGTGTTAAACACAGGCTTTTAATTGAGATATGCTGTTTGGCAACAGTACAAAAGCCTGAAATTTCGCAAAGGGAGGGTGTTGAGGTACATCATGGAAACTGCAGTGTTTGCCTGCAAGATTTCCACCCATCTCTGTAGACTGATATCCCTTGTCACATTATAACACCCATGTAGAAGTTTGGTGTTAAGTCTAATTCAGGAATAACGATTCTATAATGAAAGACAGACCACTCACTTCGTAAAAGTATTCGCTTCATAGAAGAGAATGGCAACAAAAATGTTCCTAAGAATTTTAGTTTTACTGTGCAAATAGAGAAGACAAAGTTAGCATATATTTTGTTAAAGTGTTCATTTTTTACAGATTTTAAAAGTTGTGAAAAAATCTGAAGCTTTTCACACAATTTAGTGAAAGAAAATATTCTACAGTAGATGTTCACACTTTACATACATTGGTTCTGTTCATGTTAAATATACAAGTGAAATGTACCATGCCAAAAGTCTTACTGCTAAACCATATTTTGGGGGAGAACCCATAAATGTACCCTTCCTTTTCATTAATAACTACATGAGTAACTGAAATGAAACCAAAAAACTCTATGAGCTGTATATTAGGTAGATGAATTAAACTCTAGGTCTCTTACTTTTCAGCATGTAACAGTGACAGCACTCCTAAACAGTTGTACCTGTAAACTTTCAAGAAATTTGTTTAATTGCCCATTCTCTACGTTAAGCAGAATTCATCATTATTTGCAGACTATGACTTTTTTCCAAGGTTATTTTTGGGGGCATACAACTAAAGTGTCCAGACACACAAACTGCCTTGGTATTTCACACTGACATGAATTAATGAACCTTCAACAATGGGAAATTTAATATGTTCAGAGTTGAATGTAAATGCCACGTGGTTGCTTTGTAGAATACTAACACATTTCTTCTCTCCATCCTGTCTCTTCTCCCCTTTTTTTACTAGACAATATGGTAATTATCAGTCACTTGAAGACTTTAGGAAAAATTGGCTGCTGGTTAATGGACCTTTAAGCACCTTAACATGCTCAAATTGGAGGTAATATTGTTGTGTTTAGTAATGACAGTACCCATATGTTCATATACCAAAAGTGCCCATAACAAGATAGATGTTATTTTATCCCCAAGCAAGCTGAAGATGTAATAAGAGGATAAGAAAATGAAATATTTTATTTAATTAAATGTTTATGGGGATTCCCTCATCCTATTCTGATTTTAAATTATTCAGTTCTACATTTACCAACTTTCATATTTCTGAGATTTTACTTATGAAAATGACTCTATTTCAGCACTGTTTCTCTTGGGAGGAAAAAAAAGGGCAAACAAACAAAAATTAGAAAAGCCCAAACAAATAAAAATAATTAAAGAAAACCAAACACACACATGCAGAAAAACTCACATGCTCAAGAATTATTGTCTCCATCAAATGCTCCAGTTAAAGTATAAACTTGAATCCCAGTAAAGAAAATCTAGCTGTATCATATTAATTAATGAGCAAATATTTTAGACTAAACAGTTTGAACATGAGAGCATTGTCAAGTATATGAATATTACTAGTCAGAATCTTTATTTCAAATATAATTAATCTAATGGGAAAATATGCAACAATTCCAATTTAGTGTTCTGTCCAGCATCCCATTGACAATGAGGTCAATTTTTCAGTATGAGTTTGGATTCTTGAAGTACCAGGTATTTAAAAATTATTAATATTGTTTGCTGCTATCATGTTAGAACTTATGGGGTCATTCTGTTTAATATCTTTCTGTTTAATATCTATTTAATATCAATGCTCTGGATGAGGGAATAGAGTGCATTCTCAGTAAGTTCACACCATGTTGGGTGGGAGTGTTGATTTGCTGGAGGTTAGGAAGGCTCTGCAGAGGGATCTGGACAGTCTGGATCAATGGCCAAGGCCACTGGTATGAGGTTCAATAAGGCCGAGTACTGGGTCCTGCCCTTGGGCCACAATAACTCTGTGCAGTGCTACAGACTGGAGGCAGAGTGGCTGGGGAGCATCCCAGCGGAAAGGACGTTGGGGTACTGGTTGACTGATAACTGAACATGAGCCAGCAGTGTGCCCAGGTGGCCAAGAAGGCCAATGGCATCCTTGCTTGTGTCAGAAATGGTGTGGCCAGCAGGACTAGGGAAGTGACTGTCCCTCTGTACTTGGAACTGGTGAGGCCATACTTTGAGTACTGCATCCAGTTCTGGGCTTTTCACTGCAAGAAAGTCATTGGGGAGCTGGAGCGTGTCCAGAGAAGGGCATTGAAGGTGATGAAGTGTCCAGAGTAGAAGTTTTGTTAGCATTGGCTGAAAGAGCTGGGGCTGTTTAGCCTGGAGAAAAAGGAGGCTAAGGGGAGACCTTATCACTCTCTACAATCCCCAGAAAAGAGGTTGTGATGAGATGGCTGTCAGTCTCTCCTCCCAAGAGGAGAGGTTGAACACAGAGGTTGAACAAGGTTTAGATTGCATATTGGAAAAAACTTCTTCACCTACAGAGTTGCAAAAACTGGAGCAGTTTGCCCAGGGCTGTAGTTGAGTCACCATCCCTGGAGGTTTTTAAAAGACGTGTAGACATGGTGCTTAGGGACACATTCCAGTAGTGGACTTGGCAGTGTTGGGTCAACTTGATGATCTTAAATGTCTTTTCCAATATAAATTGTTCTATTACATGATTCTGATAGTCAGGGAGAAAAAATGTAAAATTAAATTATACCTTTAAGTACCATAATTAACCAGCTGGCAGCTCTCCAGATTTAACCTTCATTGGAAAAATGCAGAAAGCTCTATTTATTCCTTCTCTTTGGGATACAACAGCTTTCCTGCTGTGCTCTAACTTCAGTCTCTGTTGAAAGTGAAATCCTAAAGTAAATTATGTTATTCTTCCATGTATGTATTTATTTCTTACAACTTATTCCTGCCAAAAGAGAATTTTCTCAGACTTTATTGAAAGTCATACTCATTTATTCTTGCTTTAGATTTCGTTGCATCTTGCATTTGAATTGTATTTAGTCATTTTACCTTATGGAGTTTGGTGATTTTTTGATTAATTTCAAAAGTAATATTGTATGCATAAGGAAGTAGAAGTTACTATCTTTATGGTCTTTCAAAATTGTGTCTATTAATACAAAGTGACCTATCATGCAAATATAAAATGATTTCATAGACAAAAAGAAAACAAAAGAAAAATATATTTGAAGTAGTAAAAGTAATTAAAACCATAAAAATCAGACTGTTTTTAAAGACAACTCAGCAAAAGTAGGCAGGCAAAATTTGTAGGTGCAAAATACAGTACAGTGCTGGAAATTGGAAATGAGGCAATCAGAACAGGCTTCTGAAGGGAATTAAGGCAGATAAAAGCTAACACAGAAGCACAAATGAAAAAAAGTCTGTAAAAAACCATGGAAATTCTTTCAATGAGAACACACATAATCACTTTTTCAGGCTAGAGCAACTAGAAAAACTCAAGTGAAAAGTGTTTCCATTCAAGGTTTTAAGTTACTCACACTAACTAATCATATAATTTTTTCCTTCATTTAAGAAACTACAGGATCTTGAGTTGTTCATTACTCTAAGCCCCTTTTCTTCATAGCCACCTTATTCACATCTGTCACTTACTTTTCTTAATATGTTTCCTGTCCAGTCCACAAGGTTAAACACAGGTCACAGAATACACTGATCTCTGTCAGATTAGTCTTTATTAGAAAAACAATAAAGCACAGTTTTCAGTCAATTTACCTCAGCATATAGGTGACTTTGCTTTCATCTCTTTGATCTATAGTTCTAATGGTTGTTGTTATCCATTATATTTTTAAAACTTTTTCATTTTTTTTCATTCATTTATTTCATTACTTTCCCATCCTGGTCCCCATCTTAGTCACTTAAGAAAATGGTCACAGGACTCTTTTATGTCTGCAGATATGCAATTCTTTAATCTTACCAATAATTTGATCTGACATTTTAAACAAGAATTATATCAATGTTTACAATTGGTTTCGGGGCTGTCATCAAATCTAATATAATGGAAACCCCCCACATTATTTACCTATTAAACCTTCATCAAGTAAGAGAAAAAGTAGTGTGGTTGAAATTCATTGTCTGTGTACTGGATTGTGTCAGAGGAAAGAATAAAAGAGATTTCCAATCCCTAATAGAAATTACTAAACTATAAAAAGACTCACAAACATCTCTCTGACACATTAACAGTTACTCCAAAGAATTATATTCTCTCACTGCTGTTTAATAACAATTTCTTAAGAGTTTTGGTGCAGAGTTCTGCTCAAGCTTTCACTTTGAATATGGTTTCAGGATAATCTCTAACAGTAAATACTAATTGCATTAGTGTTCTTAGAATAATAGATTCACAAGTATACTACTGTAAAGATGCAACTCATATGGACATCAAACTTTAGGAATCAGAAATTCCTGAGGAATTTAGAAACAGGCCTACACACAGTTTGTCCAGTTTACATCATTGCAAATATATCTGGATTCTGAGTAATTTTCTTTTCCATTCTCACAGGTATATGATAAGTGTTGTCAATAAACAAATTTATTGTTCATTTTCATCACTTTCATTCAAGTAGTACCATGGCAATTTACTATTTATAAATTCACTTGTCCATAGCAGAGGAATATTGGTAATATTGCTTGCATTTTTTCCCAAGGGTCTGTCAGCTGCTAATTTATTTCTGCTTTGTCCATCATTGTGGAGAGTGATCAGTGATCCTTGAGTGTGCTGTGGTTGATTGCCCAAGTCTCTTTTGCTACAGTGATGTAGAAAACCATGTTCTGTGAGTGCGATGAGTGCCAGGCATGGTCAGATGGCTGTATTATCAACAAACACACTGATTTCTCCCTGAACTGGAAGCGGAGATTTAGCTTCTTACAGTTGGTTCATCTACCATGCAGACTACCAGCTTGAGCAAAGTGCATGAGCTGGTTTTCAGGCAGTTAGCTGCAGTCTGGAAGGGTGGTCGGGGCACTAAGGTGTGTATGTCGCTGTGTGACAGCATGATCCTTTGAGTGCTGTGGGGCACAACTATTCAACTCCTGATCTTATGAATTTGCAACCTACTTTTTACTTTCTTCCCAGTTTTTCCTCTATTTTCTTTTCTATTTCTCTCTTTTTATATTGTTATTATACTTAAAAATAGATTTTCTTCAAGCTTTATGAAAAAGGATGAGCAGTGACATCCCCATCAAGTATGTGAAAAACTTCCTACTTCAAGTCACTTGTAAAGATCTGGGACAACCAAAGTATCCAATAATGATGCCCACTGTAATCTCTTGTGCTGAGTTTACTGTCAGGTTTTCTACGACAAGTTGAGGTCAGTACATTCTTTAAAGTAAATTAACAGATAATTATACAAAACACGTCAACTCCAAAGCCTGGAATCAAAGTATCTGGTGTTTAGATGACAACTGCAATGCTAATTCAACTTTGGTCACTCTGAAAACCTAAATCACAAGTCTCTAGTTAACCTGCACCTGCAGGGTTCAGAGGCCTGGATTACTGGTTCAAATAAAACCTCTGCATAGGTGGAAAATGGTTGAGGTCAAATTTCTTATTTGTTTGTCTGACTCCAGGAGAGCTTCCAATAATTTGAAGTTTTATGCCACTTTCAGTATTTTGAGGGGGTTAATCTTTGTTCTAAAGTTCAAACCAGTGTAGAACTCTAGCATTCCCTGGTGTGAAGTATAGATGCTGCATAATGTTCCATAGTTTTGTAAGGTAGGGATGGACTTTAGCTGTCTCCCCTCCGGATGCAGGCCGGGATGCAAGTGAGCTACTGCTCACCTCTGTCAAGATGTCCTTGTGATCTCTAGGATAGTTTTTGTTACAGGACTTAGACTGAATCTTATCCATGAAAGGTGTGGAAAAGAAATTAAATTTCTACTGTCAGTTCTCTTCTAAGCTCCTCAAGCACAAATTACCACGAATTAAACCTCTCTATCTCTGATATGAAAATATTAACTGACACCCAAAGTCCGCTCCAAGCCAGTTAAATTTGTGAGGCATCTAACAGAATGTGATATCAGGAAAACAGACTTGAAATAACACAAACCCTGTCACAAAGCTGTCTAACTTTCTAAACCAAACCAAACCAAACCAAACCAAACCAAACCAAACCAGACAAAGCAAGGATTGGTCTTTTTTTTTCCCTCTTCCCATGCTTACAGTGCATTCTATGTGACCTTTTTCCTCAAGAAATTAACTTCTTTTTTTTTAAATTAAATTGATATTACAGCTAGGTAAACATTTTACTAGGTTCGATTAAATCTGTGGAACATAAGCATTGGTGTGTATTGAGTTCAGATCCCCATGTGCTGACAGAGAGTCTACAGGTGTGGCCTCTATGAGAAGCAGCCCATGGCAGACCCAGACAGTTCGAGATGGTTTCGGTCAGCTCCAAAGACATACTGTTCAGCCAAAGCTGAGTCCATCAGCCATGCTGGTGGTGCTTCTCCAAAAACATGTTCAAGAAAGTGCAGAAATTGCTGCACAGAAGCTGTATGAGAGAGGAGCGAGAATAAGTGAGAGCAGAAATTCTACAGACACCAAGGCCAGTGAAAAAGTTGGGAGTGGAAGTGCTTCAGGCACTGGAGCAGAGACATGGTGACCTAGGTTGTTCCCCCAGCTATGTTTTTGTTTCTCATTATCCCACTCTATTTTTTTGAAGGCAATAAATGAAAACAATCATCCCCAAGTTAAATTTGCTTTGCTCATTATGATAATTGCTGAGTGGCCTTCCTTGCCCTTTTGTCAACACACAAGAATTTTCATCTTATTTTCTCATCCTGTCTTGTGGAGAAGGGGAAATGAGAGAGTAGATTGTCAAGCACCTGGTAGAGAGGCAAGATGAGCCCACTACAAATTGGTCATAAGTGGATAAAAGTAAGAACATCTTCTTAAGGAGAAAGGCATGATTTTTTTCTGGTAAACAAGTTCTGCTACTATTAAACGTGAGTGTTTGTTTTCCCCAAGGGGATGTAACAAATGAAAGATTAATTAGTATATGTGATAATCAGAGGCATTGGTGAGCTTCAGTGACTTAAGCTCACTTCAGAATTGTGTAATTTTAATATTGTGCCAAATATGAGTATTTCTTCTTCAGTAATGTAATTGGTGAATACTGTTTTCTCTGTTTCATCAACCTTTGATTTCAGTAATTAACTGTTTTCTGAAATAGTGGGTAGTTGTTTGTTTTTTAACCTCCCTTCTCAAGGTCTGAAAATTCTCAACATGGTTGATTATTTTGACTGCATGTCTATAAATACCCATTCTCAAGTATACACACTGGAAACCATTAATAATTAAAAAAAAAAAAATCCAAGAAAGCAAACAGAAAAACATGTGGTGAGCACTTTCATTCTGTCAGTACTGAAGTAATAAATAATTCCTACTTACTTTAAAAATGAAACAAACAAAGCCTGAGAAATGTGTTTCTTCCAAAATGAAGGACACTTTTTTTTTTCACAGAAACAAGGAAGAAATAGAGATGGCTAGCACTTCTGAAAAGAATGTAAATGTTAACATATTAGACGAAAGAAAATACACTTTAGTTTGTACACCATCCTTAATGATAGGAATTAGTAAATGAGGAGGGATGTATATCATACTTTTCCAGCAACAGGGAGTGTTGGGACTTTCTGACCTGAAGGTTGTATCTGGACTGTTACCTATAGTAACATTCAGGAGATCTATTCTTCAAGAATTTTTCTAGCTATTTTCTGAATTTATTTACACTTCTTGAGCCTGCAGCACCTGCCGCAAAGTCTTCCATTGCCACTGTGGATGCTGGTGTTGGAAGATGAGGAAAATTTCTGTAGGTTTGGTCAATGTTTGCTGCCTTGTAATGGTTCAGGTTCTTTTTTCTTCCACTGTGAGAAATAGTGAATAAATCTCTCTTCCTTGTCTTCTACACTCATTTTTAATTTTTGTCAATCTTTCTTTTTATCTTCTAACTGACATTTTAAGCTGAAGAACCCCAATTTGCTGAGATTTTCTTCATGTAGAAGGAGATCCATCTTTCTGGTAATTTTTTTTTCTCATGATGTAGATCATGAACATGTGTCAGGAACTGACAACTGGAACCTAGATACCAATTACCCTGAAAAATTTTAGCCAAATACTTTTACTTGTGCAAAAAAATATATCTTTGTCTTCATGAGTTTAACAGCAAATTAAAGACTACATTTGCATATTTGTTGTAGATGTCTTTTCTGAATTGATTTTGCCCTTTTAATGCTTTGATATAATTTTGCCCCACGTTCTTGTTCATGATCAAAAACAAAGGAAGGGAGAAAAAGTCTGACTGAAACACCTCAAGTGAGTTTGAAATCTTTATTTGCCAAATGTAATGTACAGGGGCACACGTAAGTTAACACCAAGGTTAAAACTGTAAAGCCTATTGCTGTTTGCACGATGAACCTAAGTGCAGATGTCCTGTCTGCAGTCACTGTTACAACTAGTACCCTACACTGTCAGTTATCTCCTCTTGTGTTATCAAAGAGAGTCAGAGTACTAATTGTCTCGTGCTTTCCCACTTCTTTCTCCTTAAGATGAGATAAAACATGGACCAGATTAACCAAGAAGATCATTGCATTCGCATCCTTACATCTGCTCGTGTAAGTAACATACCTACTTGTATTAATAATATACTTCAACAGCCCCTGCAAAAGAGGAATAAAATATATGTATAGTTTTTTCATAGTATGAGAGTTTAAACAAGAGCAGGAGCTGCCTGCGCCATGGGCATGTGTCTGCTTGCCCCTATACCACACTTGTCCTTCTGCTGGATCACCACTGCTGGTCCCACTGACTTTGCTGAAGTGGTGACACCCAGGAGCCTACCCCTTTGCCAAATTTGGCAGCTGTCCAAAGTAAGCTATGAGGGATGACCGCACAGTTCTCTCTCTTTAGGAAAATGAGTTGCAAACAATGGCATAAGCCAAAGACAAGTCAAACAGGATTGGAATTTCTGTGAGCTCCCTGCTGCACAACCTTTTTTTTTCAGACTGAGAGGAAGACAACTACCCGTGTAGGACCTTCAACTTTCTTCAGTACTCTTTTGTTTCCTTGAAATCAATGGCACCATCCACAGTCTCAAAGTTTCAGAGTTCCAGCTCTAAACTCTGTGACAGGCAGAGTGGATGGTGTTGAAGAGATCAAAAGTTTTTGCAGAAAGAAGTCAAGGCAGTCTGGACTTTTTAAAGAAGTTATTTCTAAATTTTCCACTGTCATGTGAACATAGAAAAAATGTTGAATTACAGTAGAAAAGACATTAAGGGACAGAAACTGAAAGGACAAGCACGGATGTCAAGGCTGATTTAAAAGCAGGCACTCTCATAGCGTGAGACAGAATTTTAAGGAAGATGAAGTAAAAAAATACATAATAAAGTCAGGACAGAATGCAAAGGAGGTGTTCAGCAGGTGGTGTGGATTTGCATAGGAGCGACTGAGACAGGAAGGCTGCCTTGCTTATCGACCATTAGGAGGTGGTATGTAAGCAGACAAAGAGCAAAAGAAAAAGAAGTTTTGAACTTTATGTAAGGTATCAATTAAATCTGGACTGCTAATTTCTTCTGCAGCTCCACCGACATTCATTCTTATCTATCCTTTGTCAAATGAAACTGCAGAATTTATCCTTTTTGTTTTTCACAGCTTACCTGTCCCTGTAGATATTTTTGTGCCTGTAGAACTGATCCCACCTTAAATCATTGAAAAACCACCCATAATAGCTCAGACTGCTGTCTACAGCAATGAGGAATTACATAGGCTTGTCCTAATCCTAACTAGATTACTAGCAGCTTTGTTGGTTTATGGAGAAATATATGTACGTATTGAGTAATATATACATATATATGTACATATTGAGTTCATGTTTGCTCCCAAATGATCCCTGAGTTTACAGTAAATGACAGAACAGTTCTCAGTCACAATGTAAATTTTCATGTCTGAGTTCTAATCCCCATAACATTCTGATGCATTAGTGCATTAAAAAAAAAAATCCTTTCTTATTAGGTATGTCAATTAAGAGTGAAATTTCTAGGGAACAAATTGAAATTGCATGTCTCATTGGTTAATTTTCTAAGAGTTCTGTTGGTTTTTGTATGTATCCCGTATTTTTTCAACCTGGCCACATATTTAAAAAGTATTTGACAGATGCAAATCACAAGTAAAATAAATTAAAAAACAATTGGAAGAGTCAAAATTCAGCAAGGTTTGGAATGACTAGGGTCAAAACAGTAATTTCTAACTAATGGAAGACTGTAATAAACCAGAAAAATACAGATTCATTAAACAAATGATTTTATGGTACAAGGGAGTATAACTTGAGAAGAAATTTCATCAAGACAGCTGTCGGTGTCTTTAATTTTTGCAGTTTCAGGAGCCCTCGTATCCTGATTCATTTTTATGGTGTGTATCAAAGTATGTTCAGTTAGATATTTAGAGGCTCCAGTACAACCTCATTTTATTTGTAAATTAAAAATGCAGAACAATCTTTTTCTGAAATGCAAAATTTATTTTGCAGTTAGAGGAGGAAAGAAAGTGTACCCTACAATCTACTCAGTAGTTTGTGAGATAGATCTTTAGGTGTCAAGATGATCTATAATTCTTTTTATTCACTTAAATGTCCTGCCCAATGAAACACACATCTTTAAAGATCGATGCAAGGAGAACAGTTGTGTTTTACTTACAAAATGTAAAAAAACATTCAATCTTATGTATTCATGTGGGGGTGCCCAAACTTGGATATTTTGTCAGCTTGTATTTCTAAACATGTTTTTTCACGACTGATAACTTTTATGATCCTTTGTGATGTTAATGCTTGAATTCTGTGAATATTGAAAAAAAAAATCTTTATTTGGAGGTAGAATTTCCCTGAAAAGATCACTGAAAAAAAAAAAGTCACTGGAAAAACAAAACAAAACAACCAAAAATCCCCACAAACTAAAGCAATCAGATTTAGGATAATAAATCCTCCTCTTAAGTACTTGACTATTCTATCCTACTGACCAGATAACTATTCTAAAACCAGTTGTTACAATGGTAAAACAATTTATTTATAATAAGGAAAAACTGGACCTGTTTTAACACTTTATACAAGAAAATTCAAATCAAGATGAATTTTAAGTCATTTCTGTTGGATTGGATATAGAAACCAGAAGGGCAAGGCTATGGATTCTAGATTCTGTACATTGTCTTGCAAAATACGTTGTCATTATGAAGGATATTTTAGAATTTATTTTTTATTTTTATCTTTTGAGAAATAGCTAAGCGTTTGCTTAGGAATGGGTTTATCAATGCTAGTGCATAGAGTAATGCATAGTCTCCTCTAACTCCCTCCGTTCTGTCACACAGAGTAATTCTTTGCTGCTAAAGGGAGTTGTGCTATTCAATAGAATGAAGAAAGACACAAAACTGCACAACTATAAATGAGCATTCCTTCTTCTCCACTAGCAAGAGGACGTTGTTCTTTTTGTTCAACACCTGAATTATTTTTCTTGAGATTCTGTCAGATTTTTTTTCCTTTCTCTTCATGACTTCCCACAGATGACGACCAACTACACTCATGATACACTGTTTTGTGATCTGTAATACATAGAACATTATATGCTGGCTAGCAAATTAAGAAACAGCATAGCCTGGACCAATTCAATTATATTTTTGAGAACTCCCTGGAAGGTAGGAGACATGTGGGAGAATGATCATTTATGCTCTGCTTTGGTGTGCTGTTGGAGTAAATATAACCATTCTGCTTAACAAGGAAAATGAGCACACTCCATGATTTTTCTTATAAATTATTTGAAAGAAACTCTGTGCTGACAGAGAGCAGAGTGAAAGAAGAGCTGAACCATTCAGTTCTGTCAGGTCTTTGGGTATTTTGCAATTCAACCCCAGAAGCCTTACTCTACTATTGTTAAGAAGAATTCAGAAATATGTCAGATAGCAGTTGCTGAATTTCTTACTCTATAGGAAAGAGGAGTAGGAGTGATCTCATTAAATAAACCCTTGGCTGCTCTTGAAATATTAAGGTACTTTTAGTTGAAATCTTTCCTTCTTTCAATTTTATAAAGCTTTATTAAGCCTTTATAAATCTATTATTATTTCAATTATACTTTAAATCTCTGAATCATTGTTTTATATTAATCCAATTCTAGTTCTTGTTCTAATGACAACAATGAGCTAGCAACCTCAGAAGCAGAAATTACTTCCTCAACCAAGCTTGCAATATAAATAAAGGAAACTTAATCAAACTTAAGTTAGGGCTACTTCCCATGTACAAAATAAGTGCCAGAACTGAGGATTCATCTGAGTTTCAAAGACTCTTTGATGTCATATGGGTAACATTCAGACAAATGGTTTAATATAACAAGAAGGAATTGTAATCAGATTCAGAATGAAAGACAACGACGGAGAACTTCTACAGAAATTTCATAAGCTACAGAGAGCTATGGACAGAGTTCACAGCACTGGTAAAAATGGAGGTTCTTCATTTTAAGCCTTATGATTTTTAAGGTTCTGTGGTGTCTCTTCTCCCCAGTGCAACTTCCCCCAAAATTCAAAGACTTAATACTTGTCTGATTGTAGTGTGTTGGGATATAGGTCTAACAGTAGAACAGATAGGGTGTAGTGATCTTTTGATCATTAGTTTTCGATAACACTGGTAATGACTGGAATTGCTCTCAGGCTTCTGTTTGTTTTTTCTGATAAAGTAAAGCATAGTATAGTGGTTAGGGAGGTACCTCTCTCTTTTCTTTTCTTTTTTTTTTTTTTCCAATTTGTTCACTGTCTCTGGGAATTACCAACATAAACCAGCACGATTTGAATTGTTACTGTCTTACTATAAACTACAGTATCCTTATATATACAAGCAAAAAATTGTATCACCTGCAATCCCAAGGAGTCCAAATAAATACAAGTTTTTTTCAGATAAATTCTTCTATATTTTAGAATCACGTTCCAAATGAATATGCCCTATCTTACTTGCTACAATAAAAGAATGTATTGCACAGGTAAACTGTTAGACTGTTATACCTAGTTTGAGGAACAAAACACTATTTTAAGTACCTAAAAACCTCAATAAAAGCTGAGTTTCTTATCCTATAATGTATCTTCAGTGATATTTTGATGTTATGGAATCAAAGAAAAAAACAAATCTTAAATTGTTCTTCTAAGTTTCTTTACTTTTTTCCTTGTGCAGATTTTTTTATATTTCTATTGACTAAGTAAGATTTTCATAAAAAAACCTGACTCTACTTCAAACAGAATTTTAAAAATGCTTATCAAAAGGTCTGATTGATCTGTTTTAAAATTACTCTATTTTTACATCCTTATGTAGACTGTATATCTTTATGCTCTGCCTAGACAAGGTGAAGCATGAAGACAGAACTCCAATAATGATAGATATCTTCCATTCCGTACTAATATCTCTGTCTGCAAAGTTGTGGGTTTATTCAGTTTGAATGACCTTGCCCAACATCTTGCACTTCAAAGATTCTGCATTGCTAAATCTAGGATTTGTTTCAGATTTTTGTTCTGTACTAAACTGAATAATATCAACTGTCATTAAGGTATCATGAAACTCATTGCACTATCTTAGGTAAATCTAGAGAGAAATTTAAACAGTGTAATAGTGAAGGAATCTGGTTTGCTTCTAGGCAGGTGCAGGTATAATTTAATTTTCTATATACTCTAAAATCAAAATGCCAACTACAATTTTTCCCTATAAAATGTTTCTGATTTTCTAATAAAAATATGTAGTTGCATAGTAAATTTTCATCATATTTTTGGTTGCAGGTCATCTACAGCCAGATGTGTCTACAAATGACAGGGGAAGATAACAATTTTCATGATAGATTAAGCTAACATTTCCTCTACAGCAACACCCCTTCTTTAATTGAAGCTGGGTAAAAGGTGAAAGGACTTAATGGGACAGGAGCTAGTCTGTCCTGTATATTCAGGAATAAAAGTATTTGAAGGTGTCTTTATGATCTGTGTAGATATCCAAATTACACTCAACATAGGAATGTTTAGACAGAGCCTATGTATGTTCAAAACTATGTTGATTCATGTTGAAATTCTATGTTCTTGTACACCAACCACTTTATTTACAAAGGAATTTCTATTATTGTGTACAATGGGTTTGTAAGTCATGTCAGCTTCACAATGAAAAAGTTTCTTTTTTTTTTTTGGTGGATTTTTTTTTCTTTCACCTTATGCTGTCCAATGCCTGTACCTACTTTGTGAAGCTTTGGTGTCACTACTTATTTCTTCTACAATTTATCCCTGTCTAAACAAGTAATCTCTTAAGATGAAATTTTGATAAGCAAAGACAAAACCTTACACTCAAAATGACAAATATTTTACTTTTCACCTATAATGTAGATGTCATATATGATTTCCCAAAATTTGCTAACAATTCAAAGGTACTATATATGGACTATACATGCTCTTTATACCAACTGCCAGTGCTCCATTTGCTTATGTGCTCATAATCTTTACTTGGTGAAAAGAAATAGTTGCACTAGGGGTTTATGTGAATTCATGGTCAACATTACCAAAGTCTTTAGATTTAGATTTAGAACTACATAACATGTCAGTAATTTATTAACTAAATAACTTAAACAGAATGAACCACACAATGATCCAGTCAGGAAGTTGCTGAACTCTGTGGCTCAAAAGAAGAAAGGATACCTCAGGTCCTTTCTCCAGGTCCAGCCAGAGGTGTAGGCGCATGTACACAATATATAGGGCCTGGGGCAGGAGTTTGTTCCCTTGACTGAGGTGTCATCACCTGCTGTGATGACCCTCCAGGTGTCAAGGTGGGCCTTTATCACATATTCAACACATATTAAGTAATTAGGTAAATCAGTTCTTACTAATTAAACCTGTTAGAACAAATATTTTTATTTAATTGAAGTATTGTTTACCCTAATAAATTTTAAAGTTCTGATTTTTGAAGATGTTCACTACAAAACATGCAAACATGCTTTGCTAAAGAACAGGTTTCTGCTTACTCCCCTGTTATTCCATATGTCTGCTCAGATCATCTGTTGTTTAAGCCCTTCCAAACACTTAAAACAAGAAATATCAATTAAAAGGAGAAAGGTATAGGTGTTTATTTGGGCTTACTAACATCCTTACTGTCTGTTTTTCCATCAGGTTTGGATGAAAACCCAAACTATATCATTGAGAAAAGCATATATACGTAAGTGTATTTTGTCTTCCCTCCCCACCCTTTCACCACAAATCAGACCCAGTTTCTCTAAATTGTTTTCTTCACAACAAGTAAGCTGTTTCACCATCATTTCTTTGAAACAGAAGGATGAAGAAGTCATAGGAAGTCAAACCTTGTGAAAGAGTAGATATCTTGTGGATATTCCAGAGAGAATTTCTGTTTGATTTCCTAATTCAGTAGGAAAGGCACACAGTGAAATGAACTGAGAGTAAACAGGTCTCCTTATCAAACAGTCAAGTTCATGATGCATTTATTTCCACTTTTTACTGATTTTTGGTTTTATCCTTGATTCTGACAGACAAAATTCATCCAAAATTTTAAACTGATATAGCTACTGCACAGAGCAACTAAGATCAAGTATAAATGTTCATATGCTCTGTGTGCAAAATGTATTTTGTACTAACTTAGTGCAATTACAAATGATCTAGAAATAACTATCTTCTGATTTATTTTAAAAAAATTTCCTTTCCAGCTAGTCCTGCAAGCCAGACTTTCAGTCATAGTAAAGGAGTTAAAAGACTAATTCCATTTTTCAACCGTGGTAATAATTTCTACTCAACATGTTCTAATCATTCCTACACAACAAAAAAATAAATAAAATTATCTTCCACTAGGACTACCTTGTACTTGTGAGCAGTTGTTAATCTTATTTTCCATATTGACAGATATCCTATTCTATTCAAAAATACAGAAGGTAGCCATTGTGCTCACTGTAAATGATGGTCGTGTTCCAAGCATTTAGGATATGCATTCACAGAAATTTTGCATTTCAAACAGGCTTCTGCCTCTTGATGATATGCCATAGAGCTCTGCTTAGACTCTTAATTCTAAGCAAATTCCAAATTTTATTTCACTGACATTCTCTAGGTAATTATGAATACATCTACCAGCTCACTGTTGAGCAATTGCTATGTTTGTGCAATATCTGGTCTTGTAGGTGGGTTCTACTTCACTAAACAAATAGTGTAGAGAAAAAAGTATCAATGCGAGTGATTAACATTTCATTTAACAAAGCAATTATCTGTGAACTCAGCAAAGCTTACAGAAATGAAGTGGAAGAACCTAATTTTATCTTGGGTACCATTACTGAGGAGCAGAATAGGGCTCTGCTAGAATGATGCTGATATAGTAAGAACAGTTGTACAAATAACTGTTACAGTGTTTAAACGTTTCAAATTACTAAAAATTCCTGAGTCAAACAGATTGAAAAAAGAGCCAACCCTTCCTTTTTCTCAGTGTTCTCAGAACAGAAAACCTTTTTAATAATTATTCTGGAGATGATAGTTTGGAAGGGAATACAAAGACATCTGTTGCCAATGTTGTCACATTTCTGGTATTCAGATCAGCTTGCTGAGATAGTACACGTGCTTCCCTTCCCCAGAGATGCTGAAATAAAAGATATTCTTTCTCTAAACTGTCACAGCTAAATAGCCATGTGTAATTTCATTTACAGTGATGACTTCTTAGTGCATTGTTCTCTACATAGTAGATTAAATTCTCCTCTTTGTCAATGTCAATAGGAATTTCATGCATGCAACACAGAAAAAAATGTCTAGAGCTATCTTTTGTACCTGAACACACCCGTTTCCCAAGTAATCTATGTTAAAAATGTGGTAAAACTGAACTACATCCTTTTCTCCTTATGTGTTTTTCCATTTGACCTCCTGATAAGTAATATTGAGCACTAAGGTCTAGATAAATGAATCTGTACTACCATATTTAGGGATTACATTTGTTTTTAAATAATAAAAATAGGAATTAAAGTTTTATTGAGATCACAAGAAGTGTTCCACCAGGTATTCAATCACATTCTATAAACATATATTTTTATATATATCTATATTTAAGTACATTCACCTATGTGATATTTAAACAGATAAACACAGATAATCTTTTCAAAAAATATATATTTACTAGTTGTACAAAAATTTTGCAAGGGTTGAACAATCCTTAGCATATCTTTCAGACTAAGACAGGACAGATTACATATCACTTATTCAAAAGTCTATTACAGATGTGTAATAGCAAGCCACTGGTGTGGAGGAAGGATCATCTGCAGAAAAATATTTTCATTGGTAATTAAATATGAAGTAATATACTTCCCAAATAATATTTATTAATGAAGGAAATAAAAGCAAAAGCTGAGCACAAACCATTTTTTTTGATCTGTTGTGGATATAAAGTTGTTCTTATTTGAATCATGATAGCTCTATTTCTTAATAGTGAGTGTACTCTGTGTGTGTGTCATTACATTGTTCTTGAGGTTAATTTTTGAATAGATGCAATCAAATAGGAGATTGTCTAGTACTTCAAATGTATTTAATTGAAGAGAATTTATAGTATATTACCCTAATAACAATCATCATCATGGCTAGGCTTCGTGAATTAAGATTTGGGAAGGACTCTACCTACACAATTAACAAAATATCAATTATTTTTAAAACACTTTTTCTGACCACTTCTATAGGTATTCAAAATTCAGATTTATGGGGCTTCTATCTTAATAGAATAATAATATTAAAATCACTTCCCTTGCTTTTATTGCGTTCCAACTTCACATTTCCAGTTCTATTTTTGAGTCTATTTTGTATAATTTTATAATAAAGCTGTAAAGTTAGTCCATTTTGAAATACAACCTTAAACAAAGATTAAAGAGGGGAATAAGCCTGTGTAATAGTTGCCCTTTCTATAACTGAAGGTTGTGGTATGGAGCAAGAGAAGAAATACAGATTATGTTACCCAAAACTCAAAGAGAAGATATATTTAGTGGTTCTGGTATTTCAAAGTGCAGACATGGAGGAAATAGTAAAATAGACCAAAAAATTCACCATGTCCTTCACTGCTCTTTACTGACTGATTCTATTCTCTTGTCACTCTCAGGGATCATTTAGACCAGTTTAGAAGTGACAGTAGGAAGCAAGTTTTGAAGCTGGGTTCCTGAGGTGCACATCAGGATGCACTTAACTAACTCATTAGCAATGTAGCCAGAGAGATGTGTGACATGGCTGGTGGTTGTGTTTCATTTATCACTGTGTTTGTGCTTGAAGACGTTTTCTGCCCAGGGTCCCACAGCCCACTTACTGTAAGCAGAAGTTTACCTGAATGTGCTCATTTTCCCTATCCAAGGGGCACCACAGATTTAACCAGGATGCCTACAGGCAGGCAAGTGTTCTGGCTGCACTATGTCTTGGGGGAAGGTTCATTCAGAATCCCACTACTGAGCTTCCCAGGTTAATATGAGCCCAGTATTTCTCTTAGTTTATAAACACTAAATTAAGAAAGAAAAATTAAAGGTCCTCTACTGCCCATCAAGGCGTATTAATTATTCTATTTTTTTTTCCATTCTTTCACTACAATTGTACTGAAGGAATTTAAATTATTAATAAACAAATAAATAAGTAAATAAATCAATAAATAAATGGGTAACCTAAATACCAATCACCCAGGACTACTGACAGCTTTTAAACATGTTAAGATCCTGGAAAACTGGGTAGGGAATTAAAGTAAAGAGAAGTATTGCCAACCAATATTTTTTGGGAACGGCAGTTCTTTTTCTATTTTTAGAAAGGAGTACTGATTAAAGCAGATATGAAGTGAACTAAGAACTGGTTGACAAATCTTAAAATAGCTGATATAAAACTGCCATAGTTTAAGAACAATCAAAATTCCTGGTACTCTTCAGCTGGGAGAGAAGAAGGTCAGCAAAGATGAGAATTGGTCTTGGTTGTTAGTCTTAAATCATGCTGTTCCAGTTTTGAAGCTCCATTCTTAAATGCTATAGTTCCTACACTTTGGCTACTGGCTAAATGTCTGAACTCAACCTGGGTTATTCAGAATCCATAATTGCAGCATGACTTATTTTTCCAACGTCAGTTACTGTATAGGATAATGACCTCTTTATATTTTGTAAAACTCATGAATTCTGCAATAGTACCTTTCTGTAGAGACCACTGAAAATCTTTTGAACATAAACATATCAGGAGCACAGCATTAAAACCAAAATCTCAACACCATGAATTGTCTGGGTTTTTGAGTTTTATCACATCTGTATTATCACATCAGTTCCATCTTCCTTGTTGACAAAATACTTATTCTTCTTTCTTGAGGGTAAAAGGTTATTTTACAACACTACCCATCAAACTTCAAATAATTCTGAAGAGCTGCTAGCAATGTAAGATGTCAGTGGAGAGAAATTGGTTTGAAATAATGAAATTCCTTTTACCTCACCTGTGATGACTGAGCATAGAAGAAAACTCATGCCCCATTCAGAATCACCATAGTTCCTACATAGAAGACGGTTGGAGATAAAAATTTGGATATAGCTCTTGTACAATTTATTTTTTCATGTGGCCTGTGAGGAGTATGCAGAGTAATCTACGTGCAGTCCTCTGGATGGGACCATTTGGCCAAGGAAGGATCTTCTACTCACAACACATCTAAAGTAGGTCCCCGTCTTCCTGTTTGTTGACTGAGAAAGAGACAGTCTGGATCATCTGAGACAGGAAGACTCAATGCAGAAAACATGGGAAGAGTACTGCAAAAGAACTGCATCACATTTGTTGCAAAAGTGACATTTTTTGCAGGTAAAAATGAAGTATTTTCTTTGCCCAGCTGAGCTGTTTCCAAAACAGATGCAGTTTCATGAATAAACATATCAATGTCACATTTTCCTTCTTCTAATTCTACATAACACTATATTCCACGACTATAAAATTGATAAAAAATAACTTATTATGGGGAATAGCACCACGTGAAAAGGGAATAAAAACCTAAGAAACACAGGGAGATTTTGGAATTTCTTCTGTTTGTCTCTCTCAGAAGAGTTAAAGTTTAGGAAACTGTGGAGATAAAAAGGAATGAAACCTAGAAATCGCCTGTGGCTTACACCTACCCTCTGGTTGCAGAAGTCTTTGAATCTTCCAGACTCTTTTTTTTTCCCATAGTTCCCTATCTTCCAAAACTCATATACCTTTGATATTGCAATATTCAGTGCTAGTGGGGAACTTTCTCTGCTTCCTTCAATTGTAAAACATCAAAGGAGAAAGAGAAGTAACACATGGAAAGGTAGATTAATGTCAAAAGCAGTACTTCTACTGAATTCCATAAATTTACCAGAAATCCTCTTATTAGAACTTGTATTAATACTGGGGGGGAAATAGAGTTATCTTGGGAAAAGAATAGTTTAATATGTTTTAAGACAAAGAATGAAAGTAGCAAAAATAAACTGAAATATATTTTTATGCAGCAGAAATAAAGTATCATTGAGTAACATAAACTGAAAGTGAATAGCAGCTTAGTCATCAGTTTACAGTGAGATGAAGCTTTCCCAAATATGCAAATGTTGGCTGGACACAACATAAAAAGCCTAATATATACCTGGAAAAAGGTGAAATACTGTATTGCTTCATCTCTGAATTTACAGTTCATTTTTCTGTTACTTAATGCCAAAAAACTATTCACTGGAGAGAATTAAGAGAAGATGAAAAAGATGGTCCTGGGATGAGGGGCTGGAGCAATTCAGGATTTTAAGATGTATACTTTGGTACAAAGATTAAAAATTAAGAGAATCTATATATAGCTGAAGCAGATAAGTGTTAGGCAAGGAAAGGAGTTTTCA
Organism: Neopelma chrysocephalum; assembly: GCF_003984885.1. NCBI lineage: Eukaryota > Metazoa > Chordata > Aves > Passeriformes > Pipridae > Neopelma > Neopelma chrysocephalum. The sequence continues at coordinate 909,050 of NW_020925381.1, read as the reverse complement.
TCTTCCTGAGTCACTTGTTAAATATTGTAATGAAGTAAAAAAAAAAGGTTTAGCTAAAAAGGAAGAACTGACAAAAGGATAAGACAGACGCCTCAAACATTTGGATCATTTTATGAGGTACAACTGTTTGGTTGCTATTAAATATATTCAAAAGAAAGCAAATGCAGGAAAGTGAGGATTACTAAGGATTGGAGTTGTACCTGTTCTATGTAATTCTACTCTTTGCAAATAATAGTTATTAAAAAAAAAATCTGCATAACTACCCTAGTTAAGATGACATGAAGACCTACAGTCAAAAGAATGTGAAAATCTGTTAGTTTGCTCATTAATAGGTTTTTTTGTCCCTGCTTCTCAAATTTTCCTTTTTATTTTTTTTTTAATAGGGAAAAATATTCACTGGTTTTGGTAGTATAAAATATGGTGTCAGAGATTTTAGTAGAGAATGCTTGCCTATAAAAACCATTGCATTTTATACATGTGTAAAATGTGTATGCATACATTTTATACACGTGTATATACATATTTGTGAAATGAATGTCTTATATGATTTGCTGTTTCTACAATTATGTGATTGTTATGTTTTTTAAAAACTTCAGGAAAAGGAATATTTTTTGCAAATGTTTCACAGAACGAAGTCAAATGCTGTGTAACAGCACTTTTAAGAACAGGAAAATCCCTAATTTGGTGACTTTCAACATATAAATGATTAGAAATATGTTCATTTTCCACAAGCAATTTGAAGGACAAAAATTGTTTTCTTATCAGTGTATCTAGTGTACAGTGAACATTAGTGTTCAGATACTTTTCTGAGTAGATCTTGAAAATACTTCATTGCTTAAAATACAAAGGGAAAGCCTTCATCTAAAAAGATGAACTTATTTGGAATATGAAGTGATCAAAACCAAATAATCTTCTTTGCTAAACAAAACTCCATCAAAGTAGGCATACACATTAATGTTGCCTCAACGGGTGTAAGCAGTACTTCAGGAAGGACATTTTCTGAAACAAAGCCAAATTTGACATTTCACTACCTTTTTAATTAGAACTAGAACATTATTGGTAACAGAGGATAAGCTGTGATACTTTTACTTCGAATTTATTGAAATCCAAAACAACATAAAATTTTGGAATTAATGGAAGACATATTATTTCAGGAAAAATTTCTTATAGCTATGAAAAATTATATGATATCTGGTAACATTCCTTGTTTGGAAAAAAACCCTGCATTTAAAATCTATCACTATAGATAGCAGAATAGAAGGGTTACTAAGGAGTAAAGAACGTGCTCCACCGTGTTCTCATGGGATTTTTAGGAATGCATATATATATATGGGTCTGAAAAGTGTTCATCTTCTTCTCTTTGGATTGTGTTACTTGGTCAGAATATTTCTCTCTCTTTCTCAAAAAATGTTGGGCAAGAATATATCCCTTGTAAGTGTCCTCGTTTAAAACACTTTAATCTTGGGCATCATGAGCAAAACAGACTCAACTAGGAGAAAGTAATTTATTTCCAGTCAAATCAAATAATGAGAAAAACCTCAAAATCTTAAAAACCCCTTTCTGCCATCCCTCCCTTATTAATAGGACCTGATTTACTCCCCATTTTCTCTACCTCGTACAGGGTGCAGGGGAATGGGGAAGAGGGGCTGCTGCCAGTTCAGCACATGATTTCTCTGCTTGTTTCCTCCTCAGCATGAAGATTTCTCATGCTCTTCTTCTGCTCCAGCACAGGGACACTCCCACAGAAGACAGTCCTCCATGAACTTCTTCCACATGGGTACTTCCATGGACTGCAGTTCTTCAGGAACTACTCCAGCATGGGTATCTGGGGTACATCTCTTCCAGCGTGGTACCTCCATGGGGTCTCAAATCCTGTCAGCAAACCTAGTCCAGCATGTGCTTCTCTCTCTACAGGTCCTGTCAGGAGCCTGCTCTAGCACAGGCTTCCTGTGGAGTCACAACCTCCTTTGGACGTCTACCTGCTCTGGTGTGGGGTTCTTTACAGGTTGCAGGTGGATATTTGCTCCACTATGGACTCCATGGGCTGCAGGAGTACAGTCTGTCTCACCATGGGCTGCAGGACAATCTCTGCTCCAGCCCCTGGAGCACCTCCTCCCCCCCATCACATATTTTCACTCCTCTCTTCCGATGCTGCCATGTAGGTGTTTCCTTCCTATCCTGCCACTCTCCTTAAATCTGTTGTCCCATGGAAACTACCACCATCTCTGATGGGCTCAGACTTGACCAGTGTTGGGGTCATTTTGGAGCCATCTGACATTGACTCCATTGGGCACAGAGGAAGCTTCTAGCAGCTTCTCACAGAAGCCACCCCTGTAGTGCCCCTGCTATGAAAACCTTGCCATGCAAATCCAGTATACCCAGTCAACAACTAAGAACCCCAGATCTGCTCTCTCACTCCCTCCTAATTAGGTGGGGGAGACAATTGGAAAAGTGAGAAAATTTGTGGGTTAAAATAAGTATAGTTTTATAGGCAGAGCAAAATCCATGCATGTGAGCAAAGCAAAACAAGGAATTAATTCACTGCTTCCCATGGACAGGCAGGTGTTCAGCCAGCACCAGGAAACCAGGACTCCATCACACCTAATGGATTACTAGGGCAGACTACCGCCATCACTCAAAACATCCCTCTCTTTCTTCCTTGTTCCTCAAGATTTGTATGCTGAGCATGACTCTGTATGGTGTGCGGTATCCCGTGGGTCAGTTAAGATCAGCTGTCCTGGATGTGTCCTATCCTAACTTCATGTGCATCTACAGCTTCCTCACAGGTGGGATGGGATAAGTAGCAGCAGAGGCCTGGGCTCTGTGTGATAAGAACATCCCTGTGTTATCAACTCTGTTTCCAGCACAAATCTAAAACCATACCAGCTGCTGGGGAGAAAACTCACTCTATTCCAGGCAAAACCAGCACACATCCCCAGTGGGGTATTTATGTTCAGCTATCTTCAGCTTCTCGTCCCATAGGACTATACTGTAACATATCACCTTGGTTGATCAATCAGAGAGAGACATAAGTTTAGTGTTGTGTTAGGTCTGTTCAGGATGGATCTTCTGCCTCCTGGTAGCAGTGTATGTGCACACGTGGCATCAGTTAAGCACAACTCTTCCACTCCTCCAGGCTGCAAGCGTGTACCCACATCTATATGCGTTTGTTTCTCTCATGCAGGAAAATGTACCAACTTCATTTAGAAAGTCCCTATGAAATGAGATAAATTAAGGACAAAATCTTCTTTTGATAAATGAATAGTTCTAAGGGATAAAAACATGTAAGAAACTTGTCCAAATAATCCTTGTTTAATTTTTTCTCCATGTATTTTAATACATGCTTTCCCCTATTATTCACAAGTGGTTTCTGAGCATTTCTCTGGCATCATATAAAGTTCTGAAAAAGTATCTTGTGAGTTTCAAAAGTGGCTTGAAAAGAGTATGTTCAGTGTCATAGCTGAGAAATGTGGGGCAGGTAAACCTGTTACTAGCATACAATAAAAATAGAATTTTATACTGGTAGTGAAACACTCCTTCGTGCAATCTCAACAAGATTTTGTTCACATATCACCAAAGTGAATAGCTCTTCATTTCGGTAATGATTGTCTTAAAGGTTTATTGTTTGCACTTTGTAAATACAAAATCTTTCTACCTTTGTCATAAACTTTGTTGTGATATTTTGAAAATTAAAATCCAGCCTGTTGATTGGCAAAATCAAAATATCTAAACCCAGTAAGTTGCTTTGAGTCAAGACCACCGTGTTTTCAGCCACATGAACTTTTGACATTTGAACAGCTAAACAATGTGAGACAGGTTCACCTCTGTGACAAACTACGGAGACTCTGGCTTTTGAGAAATGGGAGAAGGAATGTTTATATTAGCAACAGGAGAAAAAGCTTTTATCAAACCCAGAATATAAGAGCACAGTACCGGGTTTGCCTGTGACACAGTCTAGGTGATGTTTGAATCAATCTTGAGATTGGTTTTGTAGATGAAAATAGGAATGCAAAGCTTAAATTTGTTTGATACTAACAAAATCTATGCTCAAATGCTTCTTTGCTATAATGCAATTTCTTGTGTCCTGACAGCAACTTTATTAATAATAAATAAAAAAATAAACAAACAAACAAAATAAAGCTTAACAAAAATTGTTTGTTAAGCTTTCATCTGGTATAGCAGACATTATGAAAACCTTATCAAATAATATATTGTGCATATGTGCTTTGTGAGCAGATGTGTGAAATCACTATGAAGCAGGAACAGACAGTGCAGTAGGTAAAATAAAACACAGAAAATATAAAAACTATTTTTTTCAAATTTTTTTTAAGTATAAATTTTCATCAGTGACCTGCAGTTTGCTAAGAAGGAAGAAAATCCTTCTGCCTTCTTATTTTATTTGAAAATTGTTTTGAAAGCTGTCACTTTTTAGTGTGTGTCCATAACTGTAAAGCTCAATTCTGTGAGGAAGCAATATCACACAGTACATCTTTCAGAAATGTTTATATCTATTTATCAACCCATTTCCTTCTAGAAGCCTCAAGTGAACACTGTAGTTGCAAAATTTAAGAATACAAATGAGTCTACGCTTTTGTATACACATAGGTACACAAAAAATCCCATTTGTAAACACATGTGCATACATATCCACATGTATAAAAGTGTACATTTGTGCATATACATATGCACATATTGTCCCTTCAAACTCAGCATATCCTGTGACTCTGTGTTTCTGTGATATATAGTCCCTAATTGCACCTATTTAATGCTTTAACAACTAAAAAACTATCCAGAATTTCAAGACTCGTTGAATTAACTGTTTAATTTGCATAAAATAGACTTGAGCTTTGATTTACATAGGTGGACATGGATTGAAATGAGTGATGCTGCAGATATTTATCTCAGAAACTGTCCAAAAATGTCAGTTGAAAAGAATAAAGCCTTGATGATATAATAAGTGTCTGTGAAGAGAAGTATCAGACAAAGAATTCTGACCACTCATACAGTTCAATTATGAGTTCTGATCCTTATAGTTACAGTTTTCACTCTATTAGCTATAAACCACCATTTGTAACCAATTAGATGTTGGAGAGCTATTTGAGACAAATTTTCCTGTCCTTGTGTGTACATACTGTAGTTTATTATGGATCTGAAAAATGAGCATATGTGCGCCCTTCAATTATTTCCTCTCAAGAATATTGCCACTTTCCAAAACCTCATGTGATCAACAGTGTAGCTGTTGTCATATTGGTAGCCAAAAATTCATATAATTGGATAATGATGAACACCACAGTGCATTATAAACAAGTTAATCTGGGAGATTTTTTTAAGGTTGTGATTTTACTTTCACTCCTTTGTGTCATGATAATAAAATTTCAAGTGTCCCATCTAAATTAACTGGGAAATGCCTGCTACTGGAGTTGAGGGTGGCTGACCATTATTTGTAGACTTAGTTAATTGTAGAATTTAAGACCACCTGTTTTGAGTGGTAAACTCTTCCCTGGTGTGTTTTTCCATGGCAAAACAAGAAAGGAAAAAAATGGGAAAAAAATGTCCTTTGTATATGACCTATTGCTTTTACTATATCGGATTTTTTTCAATCTCATTTGAATATAGTATGTGGGCCCCAAAGCAGAAGAAGTAAACATGTTTGCCTTTTACCTGCTTCTTCAGGAGTACAATGCTTTTCCAGATTATTCAGAATGAATTGGTGATACAAGTTTGATTTAAATCTCCCTTGCTTCTCAGCAGTGAAAATGTTACTATTTTTATGTGTTTTATCATACCAATTTTATCATTTTAATATGAAAATGGGTCATTCTCCACTAACCCACTGACAAAGCATGACATTTTTGCTATCACTGCTACTTCTGTAGTGCACTTAAATTTGATTTATGAGAACATTTTATACATGTTTGTCCTTAGAAGGCTCCAAGCGATGAAATAAAGAATACTAATGTGAATTTTTTAAAGGAAAAGGAAAAAGAAAAAAACCCATACAAATAAAATAACCCTAAGTACTTGAACACTGATTTGAAATAGATTTAATTTCAACAACTGAAATCAGAAATGAACAAGAAGAGTTTGTTTTGAGATATCCTTAAAATTGCTGAAATAAATAAGATATGAGGAGTTAAGCATCTCTTTGCTTTATATACAGGATAAAGAAAAAATGTGTGAAACCCCCCAAAATAGCATCAAGAAGATTTTTTTATTAACTTGAATTATTAAAATTAACTCCACTCAAATATGGTCAGATCTGGGCTTTTACTGCTGTTTTTTTCCAGATGAGGCTGTTATAAATGAAAACTTTCCACTGAATGTTTTACACATCTACATTTCCTCAACTCACTTGGTTTTAGACAGCTCAGTTTTTGATTCTTGAAAGTGAGCTAACAGTTGGAAAAAAACATTTCTTGGTTCCATCTGAGCACCGATTTCTTTAGTATCAAGGCTATTTAGATATGTCTCACTTTGTGTTGAGGGTAGCTACAAAACCAACCTCTGTCATAGGTGAAATTCTGGGTTAATTTAAGGTTGTATTAAATGTTTTCTTTCACTTATATTAGGTCCTGTATCTTTAGGGTAGTCTACCTGGAAGTGTGTAAGTAGGTCTTCAGTTGTATCCTTCCATCTTCAAATGCCATTAAACATTTGAGTTATGATGCTTAAATGGTTTCATCTTTCTCATTTGGAAAATAAGGCACTTCAGAAATTTATACAGTAAAGAACAACTGGAAGTTCCAGTATAAATTTGGAAGCAAATGACAGTGCTAAACTCAGAGGTTTTCTTTCTCTTTTGATTTTTATAGTGTGACTTAGTATTTATAAAGGGTGTGATTTAGGACTCCTGAGTCAGTTATAAGTACATAAATGGGGGGGGAGGTGTCTTTAAAAATGAATTAGAAGTTTTGTTCTGCTAGTATCTAGTGCTTAGAATATACAGAACTAATTGTTCTGAACAAATGAGTGTCATATAAAATGAAAAATATGCAACATATCTGGGTAGCTTTCAAGATGCTTTATATCAAGCAATAAACAACAACAATCTGTTGCAAAACTGAGGTCTTTGATTCGTCAGAGATCCTGTCTCATTGTTCACAGAAGTTCTGATGTTTCTTTCTGAAGAAAGATGTTTCTTTCTGAAGTGCTTGGGGTTGGGGTTAGGGTTAGGCTTTAACAAGTATATGATCAGTGTCCCCGCAAAACGTCCTTTCCTCTCAAAATGACCCTTTGAAAATCATAATCATACAATGTTTATCTTATGATCCACACTCTTTCTTTAGGACTTCCACATTCATTTAAGAAAGATATATTTTTTGCTTCAAAGACATACAATTCTAACATCTGAGGCACAAAGGTTCTGCGTTGGTTAGTAGAAATATGGGGCCTTTGGTAAAGATCTGGAATTTTTTGAACATTGATAAATGCATTGCAGTGATGCAGATATTATGGGTCTTTAGTCTCCAAAAGTTTACTTCTGCAACGTGCCCTTACTGCTGATGGTGGCATACATCAGTGATCTGAAAAATGGACTGCTTTGATGAATATGAATATATACAGGTTGGGGTCAGTTTTCTAAGATGACTTTTTACGTTTGTTTTTTTAACAAACGTAAAGCATTACATGCTCAATATATCTAAAAGAGACTTTGCAATGGTAAGAGTTAAATACACGGAGGTACCCCTGAATACCAGGCATTGGAAGGGTTTAGGATAATTTATTTTCAAAAGTTGAGAACACAAGATATCGGCACAAAGCTGCACCAGGACTAAGAAAGGCAAACTTCCTGTTCTTCTCAGGGCTTTTGTGGTCTCTGTCCCCCCCCCCACTGCAGGGCCTTCAGACATATCTGCAAGAACTTATCTTCCATCGTGCCCTGGAGTCAGCTACTCTGGAATGCAGGAGAAGAAAATATCTAAAACTGTTTCTGGGAAAGATGTCTTTTTCCAGGCAGGAAAACTTCCTTAAGTGAAAAACTTTAATCTCCTTGTAGTAAAATCTTCTGGAAGGGAATTCTACTCTTACAGCAATCTAGTCTATTTGACTAGATTGTAAGTACACTTACACTTATCTAGTCTATTTGAATCTTTATTTCTGATATTTATGCAGAAAGATGTTTTCACAAACAGGGATGATTCTCTCATTTTGTTTCTACAAGACTTGTGTCCTTCTGCAAGTTTTCAGTTGTATCTTTAGCTTTTTTGGTTGTTCAACACTAAAAGAAATAGCAGAGAGAAAAAAAATATTCCTGGGAAATTCATATGTGTTTAGACCAGTGTTCACCTCACTGGTTCTGGCAGTTTTGTTATACCTTCCTCTGCAAAAGATTCCTGTTATTGTAATGGAATTCTGGTCATCATACAGGAAAGTGTGAAATACATCTGAGTAGAAAACTTACGTCAAATATGGAAACCCTGTATTAAAGTCTCTCCATCTCCCCTAGATAATGAATACCCAAAATCACAAGGCTACAGTTTGTTTGGAGATAAATTTCTCTACCTGCTTGGCTTCAAACAAAAAGACAGACATCTACACACCGGACCAAAGAGTAAAACTAGGGACCATCTTGGAGGTTGCCAGATGTCCAGATGTCCAGACAGACATCACCTAATGTTTGTTGCTTGTTCTAATGAATGTTTTAATTATCTGTACAAGGTAAAACCACTCCATCAAGAGAGACTAATGACAGAACCATAGAATCACAGAATCATAGAATGGCTTGGGTTGGAAGGGACTTTAAAGATTTTCTGGTTCCAATCCCACTGCCGTGGGGCAGAGGGGGACTAAGAGAAACTATGTCCAATCAAGGTCCCAGCATGTAACAAATGTTAATTTGCCATGGCATATGTGAGTTTAAATGGTTGCTAGGAGCAACATCAAGCATAATTCTTAATTTGTAGCATTGTTCAGGTCAGGATTCATAATTATTTATGGTATATCAAGCATGTAATTATTTCGATGCATATTCAAATCTGATTACAGTCTATGTTTCAAGGATGCAAGATTTTTTTAATAAAATGCAATTATGCTAATAAATAAAATAATCAGTATGATGCTCACGTTAACATTGAAAGAGCAAACTAATTTTGTTTTTCTTATATTGAATCTCTCTGTTTCTAATAAAAATTCACCTACTTTATCATGTAGGGAAATTTTTGTGACAGTAATCCCCAACCGTTATTCTTCATTTTCCACTCCTCACATTGGCTCAGATATGATTGGTGCAGGTGGATTTCCATTAATAGAAGTCATTCTGCACATTTGCTTTTGCAAAATGCAGAGCTCATGTAATATCTTTCATTATTAGCTCTGGGTGAATAACAGAGAAAGAAATACTGTGCGCATTGCTTAAATTATTCCTACAATTTTATTGCAACAAAGTTCTTGAATGCCTGAACTATTAGATAAGAATTTAATTTTGCTTTCAGACCAAAACCATGTTTCAAGAAACTCAAGAAGATATGTATTAGATGTTGGTCAAGTGTTATTAATGTGTCTAAATGTCTCTGTGGCTTTGTGGTTCCTGCTGTTCAGTGGTAGATCTTGGCTAAAGATTTTTTATCCTATGGGTGTTATAGTTCATCTGGAACAAAAGTAGGGAACTTTGATCTCCATGGCATATGACAGATTGTGTCATTATTGAAAAATAACTTAGCTTGAAATAGGCTCCCTAATTCTCCCTCTAAGTTACTTCAGAAAATGAAAGCATATGTCTCTGCCTTTTTTTACTGGTGACCCCATTCCTTTTTGCCTTTTGACCTTCAGCTCTCGTAATACTCCTACAGAATTTAATGGGATCTTAGATGAGCAAAATAATAGCAACTTTTCTCTCTCTCTCTTTTTTTTTCTTTTATAAGTAGGAAGACTCTGAAACAGATTCCATCTTATGAAGCTAAATATTGGTGTGTAATATGGCCATTGTAATACAGAGTTAATTTTTCACCATGATCCTGAGCTCCGTTTTTAATAGCTCACATGGTTTCAGATAAAAGGTCATAGAGATTACTGTGATCATAACTTTATTAAAACACCATTTTAATAGAAGTGAATCACCTGAACACAGAAATACATGTGATGAATAAAGCAATAAGTAAATGGCTTGAATTCATCTGTGATCTTGCAAAACTACCTGAAATAGTTCTATACCATCACAGGACATACTCTGAAGTCAGTATATTAATATAAATAACAAACTCATACCTGGTTCCTAGAACAGCTGATCAAAATATGAGACCCAGAATGGTCAGTTTGAGTCATGGTATGACCTGAAATATGAGACATATTTATATAATACTGTTACCGCAAGATTAGGAAATCCCTTCTTCAGTAGCCCTAATGTTTTCATGAAGACTTAATATTTTGTGCTCCAAACCACTTTGCCATGTGTCATAATTCTCTGAAAAGAAATCAAACTCTATTCGGCAGCTTTAATATGTAAATGTACTTGTGTGAAAGATCCAACAGTTATCTTGAAGCTATAATTTAGGAATTGACTTCAAAGGAATAGATGTTCATCTGAATTAGAGACAAAACACAGAAAGCTTACTATGTCCTCACTTCATGATGTATTGAAATGTCTTTATTTCCACAGGAAGGACAAAGACAGAAAAGGAGACATCATTTTCTCTGTGGTTGATGATACAGATAACATTGAAAATAACAAAAAGTAGCAAAGCAAGCAAATAAGTGGTGATATAAAAAGACACTCTCTCTTTCATGGATTGCAGATTTTTTGGGGGTTGGTTTGTTTGTTTGGGGTTTTATGAGGGAGGTTAGTTTGGTTCTTGTTACTGGTTTTGTGTGTATGTGGTTTTGCTTTGTTTCTTCATTCTGCATTCTTTATAGCCCCAAAATCTCACAGCTGATATAATCACCTCTGTAGAGCTGACTTAAGTGCTTGCTTCATTTACACTTCCCTTACTGCATTCTTCAGTTCTGTATCATAGCATGGGCAGGACTGTTGATCTGCTGAAGGGTAGGAAGGCTCTTCAGGGGGATCTGGACAGACCGGATTAATGACCTGAGGCCAATTCTATGAGTTCAGCAAGACAAATTGCCAGGTCCTGCCCTTGGGTCACAACAACCAGATGCAGCACTACAGGCTGGGGGAAGAGTGACTGGAAAGCTGCCCACCAGAAAAGGTGAGGTGCTGGTTGACAGCCAGCTGAACGTGAGCCAGCAGTGTGCCCAGGTGGCCAAGAAAGCCAATGGCATCCTGAATTGTATCAGAAATAGTGTGGCCAACTGGACTAGGAAAGTAATTGTTCCCCTGTACTTGGCACTGGTGAGGCCACACCTCGAATACAGCGTTCAGTTTTGGGCCCCTCATGACAAGGAAGATATTGAGAAGCTGGAGTGTGCTGAAGCTCTTGAAGGGACTGGAGCACAAGCTTATAGTTGGACTCAATGAACTTAGAGTTCTTTTCCTACCTAAACTGTTCTGTGATTCTATGATCTTCTCTTTTTAATAGCCCTATTTCAGAACTAAGACTCATGAACACTCTATTCTTCAATTAATTTTTTTTTCCCATTATGAAGGTGATGGTATGGTGATATTTTTGAATAAAAACAACATTTCTGTGGCGGGCCTCACAGAAAAGTCTGTATGCTCAGTTTTTAAAAGCTAAAGAGCTTCCTAGATTGTATTTTATTGCTACAGTATCTGCTAATGATTTGCTTTGTTGAGTTTATTTTTGGTAAACAAACATGATTTAGACTTACTGAAAGTAAAAGTAAAGATGAATATAAGACTGTCATAGTTTGAAATTGCCCCCCCCTCGAGAGAGGGGGGCTCAGAGGTGATTGGGTGCCAGGGCAGTGTTCCCTAGAGGGCCAATCACCACTCATGTTGTTCGGTTCTGCTAAAAAATTATCTATCACAGCACCGGAAGCTGTTGGCACTTCTGCTGTTGGTGTCTGCTGCGTGTAGGTGTGGAACGCCAGGGGGTGGCTGGGCTCCTTCTTCCCCCCCCCTCCGGGGGGAGAGGGGAGCCCTGCGGCCCCCCCAGCTCTGCCTAAGCCAGAGCAGAGTTAGAGGCAGCATTTTTGAGTGTGTGCAGTGAGGGAAGAGACTCACAGCACCTGACCTGAGGCAAGAGGAGAGAGGCAGGCTTTGCAGCCAAGCCTTCTCCCCCCTCCTTTTCTACAGCTAAGCTGTGGAGGGGGGCTTTTCCTTTCCATCCGCTGGAAAGTGGAGGAAGCTGAGCCAAGTGGACGGGCCGTGGAGGTAGGCCCGGCACTCGGGAGAAGAGTCCCAAGCAAAATTGGAGACGGACCCCCCTCTCCCCAGAGAGAGAGAAAGGGGCCCGGAGGATGTCTCTGCCACGCAGGACAACCAAAAACCCGAGGAGAAATCCACATGCCAGGACGTGGACGCTTGATAAGCAGAACTACACTGCAGCAGCCTACGCACCAAGGTATGAGAGAGAGAGAGATCACACAGCGGTAGGAGAGCAAGGACTCAAAGCTATGTTCTCGGTCTTTATGAGGAGGAGAGACTACAACAAAACAACTGGAACTTGGTGAGGGGGGAGCGTTCAGGCCCAGAACACTCCCACAGAGGGACTGGTTACTTTCCAGCCTTGAAAAGGCTCTTTCCTGGACTAAACTTAAAGGAGGGGCTTGAAAGGACTGATTGATAGAAATGTAATATAGATATAGTTGTCTTTAGTTTGTATAGTATTTATTTGTGTAAATAAATGTATATACTTCCCCTTTCCCCTACAGAAGCCTCTGATCTGAAAGTTTCTCTCCGGTGTTAGGATAATTGTGGGAAGGGGTGGGGGAAGCCTGAAAATTGGATTTTAGATTTCTAACGTGGCTCGAACTGCCACAAAGACCTAACATCTCTTCTTTCTGTGGTATGTTTTTGTGGTGCCTAATCAAACACAATTCACCATCAGGTGTTCCCAAAAAGATGGTCTGAAATCCTACAACTTCCAAAATCCTTCTCCTAGTCCCACCCTGCTCAATACACCCTTCTTGATCCAAGGACCATGGGTCACTCCCAGCTCTGCCTCCCTCAGTCAATACAAAGAGATGAATCTTTCTGAGTATGTATATGCAGACACAGAAAATTGCATCTGAATCCAATAGTTATTATTTGCTATTTGTGCAATAATAAACTAGAGTGTCCATGAGCATTGGCCCGGTGTCTAACAGAAAACTCCATGCTGATGCAAAAGCTGTTGTTTATTGCTAAATCAATACAAATTTCCTACAGCTTTACTAAATTTGAAGTATTATAAATATCTTTTCATACTGTTATTGAGGGAATTGGAATTAGATATTATAATTTAATTGATTCTTTTTGAGCTGGTGTAGCTAAAGGGAATCTTACACAATCACTTTTACAAGAAAGCTTAAGAAGACACTTCATGGTCCTGTGTACGTAGTTATCACTGCCAGTTCTATATTTTTTTTCTGTGTTATCTTTTTTATTTTAAAATCTAGACAAAATTTACCTTTTTGTGCCCAGAACTTCCATAGAGCTTCCATTTGGGCTTTTATTTTTTTAACAAATTTTTTCAGGATGGAAGTGTATCTGTGGAGTGAGCAACATATACTTCATGTAACCATTCCTTCTTCGTAACATCCTCTTCCTTCCCTGCATGGCACCATTTATCCTGTAAAGGGATGAAAATAACACTGTGAATTACGGGAACAGTAATAACTGCTAATGAAAACATTATAGAAACAGAGCTAAGAAGCAAGACAAAGAATAAAAATCCTTTAGATTAGAAACCAAATAGAGCAAATAAAGTAATCAGTGCACAGTTGTAGATGTGGCTTTCAAAAATGCCTGAGAGAATCCAGTACCAGTTTTCACTGAATAGTGAGTTGCTCAGTTTCTACTGACTTACATTTTATTTCTAACTGTCCCACCCTCAAACCTGCTGGAGTGCAGACATCTAATTAATTGTGTTCTACAAATACTTCTATAAGCACTAGTGGAAGGGCTGTAAAAATAAAACTTTAGACACTTATAGTGGAAAACCAAAGTAGTAGAGAGTTCCTTCTTTCTTCCTATTCTTTTTAATAATAATAATGTCTCATTCTCCTTTTTGTTGACATCTCCATGTATGAAACCCTGTATCTCTAATGGGTTTGTATTCATAAATTTTCTCATACAGCAGTTTTCTTATTTTCAGAGAAGATTTTACAGATATCTGTCAGAGACCAGATTTGTATCTCACCAGATTTTTTGAGTGATGGATAGAATAAACCATGTTGCATGTGTGTATGTGTCGGGGCAGGGGAGGGAAGGGCTAAGCCTGGGCCTGCAGAGTGGTAAATATGTCTCTCTCCTCTCTTTCTCTTTATTCTTTCTTCTTTTATCTCTCTTTCCTTCCTCCTGTGGACAACTCAAACACCTATTGTCTGTATTTCTTAAAGTTCTAGGCATTGCACTTAAGTTGTATGGAGTTTGTGTTTGCTGGGTGTAACAAAGGTTCCCTTACTATAGCAATGCTTGTTAGTTTCATTAATCTGTTGTAATGCTTTCAGGAAGTTGCATGTTATTTCTCTAAAACCTTTTTTGCCCAAACACCTATTTTCTCACCAAATTAAAAGAAATCTCTTAGAGAAAAATGTGGAGTTTTTCTCCAAATGTGAACTCAAGGTATCAAAAAATCAAAGACTTCGCAAGGGTTTCTGTGAATGAAATCTCTTGAAGTCTAAATTAAGGTGTACAACCGGTAAAAACATGGAACTTCTGGACTGGGGTGTAACAATATCCAACGTTTCTGCAAATAAGTGAAATCTTTAGGCAAATCTCAGGTACAATATTGACAACGGCTTTTTATTTAAATAAAAAATATTGTGCCACTAAATTGATGGAAAGTTGTATGCAAAATATACAAGCCAAACAGAGTAAATCATCATAAACTTGCAGTCCGATCAAACAGATGTACCAGGATTTGACCACGTGTTCTTTCTTTTTTTCTTTTTAGTGTTACAATTTCACAGCTTTGAATAAGGTCAAACAAGAGAGGTCTTTGGTGCTTAATAACTTGGAAAACCAGTCCTCTCTCTGAAAGCTGTGTTCTGGGTAGTGTGACGGCACCTAAAGAGGGGAGACCTCATCACAGTCTACAACCTCCTTGTGAGGGGAAGAGAGGGGGTAGACACTGATCTCTTGTCTGTGGTGACCAGTGACAGGACCCAAGGGAATGACCTGAAGTGTCAGGGGAGGTTTAGGTTGGATATTAGAAAGAGGGTCTTCACCAAGAGGGTGATTGGGCCCTGAACAGGTTCCCCAGGGAAGTGGTCACAGCACCAAGCCTGACAGAGTTCAACAAGCAGTTGGAAAACACTCTCAGGCACATGGTGTGACTCCTGGGTATGGTCCTGAGCAGGGCTAAGAGTTGGACTCGATGATCCTTGTGGGTGTTTTCCAACTCAGTAGATTCTGTAATTCTGTGATTCTGTGATCTAACAAATAAAGTGTACACGAGAGAAGGTCTATACGGTCCACATAGGCTTACAAAAAATATGATGCATTGCCTGTAAAAAAAGGAAATAGTCATCATCATGCAATTGATTTCTGCATGCAGGTATAAATCTGAAGAAAGTCCATTCAAAGTAACTTGCATTATGCCATTATAAGCAAAAGCTTATCTTTCAGCACATGGGGGCAACCTGCTTTTCTGCCTTTAGGATTTCCTCCTTGAACAATGTCCAACCTTACTGCACTTACTGGTTACTTTGTGTATTGCAACACCGAGGAGCAATAGTGGTGCTGATATGTAAGAGACATAAATTTAAATATATCTTTTTTCCCATGGCAGAGGTTTAACTCTTCTATGAACATCTTCATAAAAAGCCTCAGATACTGCACCAGTATTGTTAACACAACTGAAACAAACCCATCAAGTTTACTTTAGCTCACAGAAGCAAAAGATAATTTTTTCTCCCCCACATCTCTTTTATCTTGCACTCACAAAAATCAGATTTAGCAATAACCTAGTTTCCTTTTTCAACACCAGATTCTGAGAGAATAGAAAATGTCACTTTCTCATGCTATTTGTGTTTCTAGAAGAGCAAAGCTCTTCAGAGATTTGTTGCTTTAGCTTTTGTATATGTGAACTAGTAGCAAAACCAACTTCAATATTGTTTAGGTTCCAAACACCAAAACTGGACACCAATATCTTTAGGTTCCTTGGTGAATGTGAAAAATAATATAAATTATTATATTATTAATTACATTTGCCCTTTTACTTCATTGAAAGTCTGAAAGTAGGTCAATGCTTTCTTGAGTTATCTATTTATATCCAGAATTTATTGTATAGTTTCTTTTTTTTTTTTTTTGAAAGGATAGCATCTCTCCAGGAAACATTAGCAGAAAACAAATTTTGAACACACCTGCATTTGTAGTAATACAACTCCAAGGATCTGACAGCTTGAAAAGGCAGCTGTATTTTTTTCACTTAGGGAAGAGAGTGAGGAAATAATTTATAGGAGTCAGCAATGGAACAGTTATCAGCTGGTAGCTAAAATAGTCATTTCCTAAATTCAGTCATAGCCAATATTCTAGATGCTAAAAGCTATTTCCTCACTAAAAAGTTCTCAACCCTGTATAGTCACAAGTGTTTTTCTTTGTTTAGAAATGCAAAAATTTGAAAACATATCAATGACAAAGAAAATACCAAACTTTCATCCATAGCCAGAATAAATTCTATAATTACATATTTCTTTATCTGGACATTCTTAACATAGAAAGTTGGTAAAATAATAAAGAATATACTTTAACAGTATATAAAAATATAAACTACTAAATGTTTATCTTAGGCAAAATTGCTTCACATTGTCCTATCAAAATCTACATTTGTGGCTTGCATGTTTGGGATTTTTTTCAAAAAACTAATCAAAACAAAACCCCACAAAACTTTTAAAGGATTTTCCCCCTGTTAAGTTTTTAACTGGTTGTTATTATCTGTTATTTAACTATCCATTGAAAGTAGTGAGGACTCCTGCCCCTTCTTGTTAAAAAACAGAAGAATAAGATTTGTCATGGCTTGTGAAGTTGCTTGTATGCATGTATGCATGTTGCAAGTCAAGAGAAGGTAAACTCAAAACCAAAAACTTATAACTAAAACAAAACTAGTATTAAAACCAGAGAATACTCTAGTTTGTACTCATTACTTCCCTGCATTGTCACCTCAAATATGGTTTGTGTTGCTGTTAACAGCAGCAGCAAAGGACAGACAATAGCACAGATGCATCATTTTTTTTTCTCAGATAAGTGGTACTAAGAATATTGGATAGCATATTCTATTTATCAGAACTTCAGAGAAGGTGGATTCAATGTACTTCCCACAAAAACCACTGAGACATTCAGCCAGAATCTGGAGCCTGGGAGAAATAATATCCAGGCCACACTAACTACCCTCAGTCTTGAAGTGACATCCCTTCTCAACAGCACTTCATACCTGGATTATTGAGAATGTCAAGAACGTTGTCCAGATGATGAAGAGCTGATTTTTCACAGAAGCACCTTTTCCAAGTCCATAGTTAAGTTTTAAAATCTAATTTTTCAGACTCTCAATTTCCATTTTTCTCTCTTCTACTATATTTAGTTTTACCATAAACCTACTTTGCCCTAGGGACTTAAAGAGCACAGTTGCCTGTCTCAAACACTGTTAAGGTCACAGAAGGAACTAGACATAGGATAAGCTACCACAGCAGGCACTTGAGAAAAGTACAAAAGGGAAGAATTTATGGTGCTGATTCCAGGCCTGGCGGAGGAAAATCTGTTTAGCACATCCTGGTTTAAAGCATCCAGATGAAAATTCCCACTGTGGCAAACAGCGTAAAGAAGCAATTACTCATACACATATCACAGGTCAAACAAAGGTTACCCCAAGTTATGAGACAGGTGGCATCTACAACCACCAATGACCACCAGAGGACTGTGAATGATTCACAGTGTTGCATCAATCAGCGTAAAACTCCCTCCACTCTACTGGGGAAGCATCAGAACACTCCCACGTGTACCTAACTGTATATTAAACCATTGAACTCTATGGTTTTTGGGCTTCCCCCACCCCTGATGGATCAAGATATCACTTCAACTGATGGACATTGAAATTGCAGCAAGAAAGTCTTGTCACTGATCCACAGGTCATGTCATCTTTCCTCTCTATTATCTACTCTTATCCTTTGTTTCTCTTTCTTACCTTTGTAGTGGGTTTCTGTGGCTGAGTTTTTTTTGGGGGGAGGGGCAGTGCTTCAGGGGTGGCTTCTGATAGAAACTGCCAGAAGCTTCCCCTGTCCCGTGGAGCCAATGCCAGCTGACTCCAGGATGGACTTCCTGCTGCTGGCCAAGGCCGAGCCAATTAGGAGTAACAGTAATGCCTCTGTGATAACATATTTAAGAACAGAAGATTGTTGCACAGAAGGAATTCCAGCCAGGGAAGAGCAGAGTGAGAACATGGGAACAACAACATAGACACCAAGGGCAGTGCAGAAGGAGAGGGAGGAGATGCTGCAGGCATTGGAGCCGAGGCCCTGCAGCCCATGGTGCAGAGGCCCTGCAGCCCATGTTGCAGAGCCCCTGCAGCCCATGGAGGAGCAGCGGGGTGCAGAGACCCACCTGCAGCCCATGGAGGAGCCCATGCTGGAGCAGGTGGGTATCCCAAGGAGTCTGTGACCCTGTGAGAGGTCCAAGATGGAGCAGGGTACTCTCAGACACCTGCAGTCTGTGGAGAGGGAAGCCCACGCTGGAGCAGGTTTTTCCTGGGTAGGACTTGTGGCCCCTGTGAGGGACCCACGTCAGTACAGCTCATTGGTGAAGGACTACACCCCATGGAGGAGTGACCCACGGGACAGCAGTTTGGGAAGAACTGCTGGCCGAGGGATGGACTCACACAGGAGAGGGGGAAGGACTCCTCTCTCTGAGCAGCGGCAGAAACAACAACTGACTGTAACCCCCATTCCCATCCCCCTGCACCACTGGTGGGGAGGAGGGAGAATATAGAAGGAAAGAGAGGTGAGGGGAAGGTGTTTTTAAGACTGTTTTATTTCTTACTCTTTGGCTTTTATCCTGTTAGTAATAAATTTAAGCAATATCCCTGCTTTGAGTCTGTCTTGCCTGTGAAGGTAATCAGTAAGTGACCTCTCCCAGCTCTTATCTCAACTCATGAATCCTTAGCTGGTTTTTTTTCCCTCTCTCTCCTCTCTCCAGTTGCAGAGGGAGAGTGAGAGAGTGGCTTTAGTGGGTACCTGGCATCCAGCCAAGGTCAACCCACTACAACCTTGTATATTTTCTTAAGTAATATTTTTATACTTTTATATCATTATGGTTCTATAGACAATAACAAAAACAACTACATACCTCCTTTGCATTAGAACCAAATTGTTCTAAAATAAAGCTGCCATGTATATATATATTTATAAGCACCTGTCATTCAGTGTCATTTCAATCCAATCTGCCTCAAGGGATCTATTAACAAAAATCTCAGTTCCTCTGCCTCAGGGAAGGGTCATAACACCCCTTCTCCTTTTAATTTAGGTCAACCTATCCTTTGTCCTGAAGTGAGCTTATGGCTTCATTGTATCTTTATAATTTTCATTTGTTTTTCCTAATGATTTCTTTAATAGTTTTTTAAATACTTTATATGAATATGTTTGGAGTCTATTGTTTTTTGCTTGTTGCTATCTACCCCTCCTTGATGACTATGCAACTTTTTTTTCTGGATAAGTCTGAATCTTAGGGTATGTTTCCTCCATATCTTTTATTTGAAGCAGCAATGATTCACACTGTAACATACTACATTTCAGCTCCAAGTCATCAATTATCACTCTTTAATAACTGGCTTTTCTCATTCCCTGTGCTTTATCATCTCTCTTGAAATTTCCAATATTCACTCATCATTTCTTTTGCTGTCTTTTGAAAACCCATTTTCTCTTAAAATTTAGTAACTTTTTTCTAATAAAAATGCTACTACTATTTTTCTCTTCCACTTTTTACTTTGTGAAATTCTGACTTTTTTCAAAGAAAAGAAAAAACAGCACCAAATAAACAAACAAACAAAACCCCACCCTGATTTATTTGCTATAACATCTCTTGCTTTGGGACTTAAACACTCTTCTGACTTTATCTTCCATAAACTTTCCTCCAGGCTTTTTTTCCAAAAAAACTTACCACATATGGTCTTCACCAAATTTCGCAAGTAACTACCTCTTTAAATTAGCAGATGTATTTAATGTAAACAGGAAAAGCAATGTTTCACATATTTCTTGCTCTTGTCTGGCCAGATCTTGTTACCTTGTCTCAGCAGTTAACAAGTAGGTGGATACTGACCATGTCCCCGACACCATCACACAGGATCTGTGTTTGTTTGCTGAAAATACATCTTATTCTTTCCACACAGTGCTATATATTCCTTTCCCCAGAAGCCAGACAAACTTTACCCCTGCACAACTTTGCTTATTAGAAAATTGAAACTTAATGAAAAGGCCACAAAGAGTCATGGAGTCTTTTTCATTGGTTTGTGATTGCGAGCTCTCTGGATCTAGACAATGGCCAAGAAGGGTTGCGAGTGGCACAGCTAGCTGCATCAAGTCAGATCTTAAAGTACTTAACAAAACTGTGACAATAAATATTTTTTCTACAGTTCTTGATTGAAAAAGCAGACTAAAGTCGTGTACAGAGTGAAAGATTTATAACTAAGTTGGTAACGAACTGGTGGTTTTTAAGGGATAGACAGTTATAGTTGGAACCTTTCACTCTTGCTACTTTGAATTTGGTAACCATGACAAGAATTTTCTTCTGTTGTGATAAATGGCTGGTAACCTTAGGTCAGTGTTTTACTCTAAAATTCAAAAGTTGAAAGCAGATTCAGTGATGCTTTAAACTGGAATAGGTAGAGAGGCCAACCTCCAGGCACGCAACTTTGGCTCATTCTAAATGGAAGGAAGTCGATAACCAAAGAAAAGACTCAGGATCTGCAGAACACTGAGAAAGAAATTCCGATCATTCACAGTTTTTTCACATCATTGACAGCTACCAGACAGTGTTGCAGAAGATGTCTTTGGTATTGACTGGCTGTTAATTATTTATGATACTATTTCTACTGTAGTAACTCTTTGTTTTATAACATGCTGTTTACTTTCTGTAAAATGGATGTGAATTTTCCACTTGATCAAGAATTATTTGTGATCACAAACTGTGGATCAGATCCTGCTGCACTACTGAAAACAAACACAAAGAAAACTACAGCTTCTTCCTCCCCACCCTCCATGCCCCCCCCAAAAAATAATTGTAGAATAAGAATCTGAATAGTATAGACTTTTGAAAATTCAGGCGTAATTCAATACTGTTTTGTTCTATTTAAACCAGTTTAACAGTTCTCCCAGCATAGTGGAATGAGAGCTATAATAATGAAAGGGACCTAAATGTTCTGGGTAAATAAAGAAAATTGACTAAAAAAAGTTTCAGTTTGAATTTAAGTAAATATTTAGGATTTAAGTAAATATTCTGATCTTCCCCTCTGATTTATGTAACAGAGTGGTGTTGGAGCACGTATATTGTACCTACTGGCGTTGAAACTAAAACACATGGTACAATTGCATGCTGTGCACTAGCTGATGTTAGGATATTCAACCCATGAGATGAGATTAGACCTGTTCTGAAATGAATCACATCATCCTAAACTCAT
Source organism: Neopelma chrysocephalum (assembly GCF_003984885.1). NCBI lineage: Eukaryota > Metazoa > Chordata > Aves > Passeriformes > Pipridae > Neopelma > Neopelma chrysocephalum. The sequence goes on along the minus strand of NW_020925381.1, from coordinate 887,388 downwards.
ATGAAGCAGACAACAACTCATCACAATCATCTGGTTTCCTGCACGGGCTTAACTGTGTTGTGCCTCACTATGAAATACTGTAGCTAAACCATTAGCAGTTGTCTTTTATTTGTAGAAGAAAACAGGCGATTAATCCATAGCTCAGCAACGCACTGTGAAGATAAGTTCATTGAAATTCATAGAGCTACTCAGATGGGGAGGTAATGAGGTCTTCATAGGTACTGTGCTGCAACTTTATGTGCAGAAACATTCACTAATGCCTTTCTCTCACTTGGATGGTGCCTTGGGCTTATAGCTCTTTTGAGGCCAAGTTCCAAGTCACTGATGCTGAGTCCTGACTGCTCTCTGCAGTTTTTGCTTCACTTCCAATTTTCATACAATGTAAAATAATTACACTGAATTTCAGAAATCAGGAAATCCAAAGATGGAGAAATCATACTAGTTTTATCATGAGACAAGACCTTTAGGTGTCAAGAAAAGTAGACCTCTTCCTGGGGACTAGAACTAAGTGGAATAAAGTAATACCCTTTGTTTAAAGTCTCTGAGGTGTTTGTTTTCAAGGCCATCAAGAATGAGCTTGATTGTTTAATATATTTGAGAGACACACTATCTTTTGTCTTTCTGTTTTTTCCTTTCTGTTAGTCAAATAACAATTTATTAAAATATATTACTCAGTACAAGCACTCACAAGAAGTGTGGTCTCAGTAGAATGCTAACCCTAGGCCACAATGGTAAAGAAATAATTTCAGATATATTCAAATTTGTCAGAATTTGTAGAGGGAACAAAATTAAATTCTAGAAGACAAAATGAAAGCCACAGGAAACACACAAATCCTTGGAACTTCTAATGAAGTGCTACAATTGCTTTCAGTGTTTCATCAAAAGCTAATATGGGTTTGTTTTGTGATATAAACAATCTTGCTATAGATAGAAGTAAGAGAAGAAGGGAAGAGGAGAAGAAGGTTTTGAGAATTTATTATGTTTTTAAAAATAGTATTCTACAAAAGTCAGAGGGGATGAGATTTGGAATAGATAAATATTTTGTTGCTAACTTCTTAGAGCTTTAACAAGCATTAACCTATGTATCGGGATAAAATGTGTGTAGAGAAGTCAGAAGTGCTTTTTACAGAGTATCTTCAAATATAATATTGCATTAGTGCTCAGATTTTCATCAAACTTTAGATCTTCATCCTCATCCTTTTTTCTTTCTTCCCTGAGGCTCTGCAGTGGGAAAAAATACCCTGAGACCATAAAGCCATTTCACTGTTCTCTTCTTTCTACTTCTCTTCTCTCTTGAAAATACTAAAAAGCTCAGAGCTGAAGATGATAGAGTATAGCTTTAACTTCCCCCCCCAAAATAACCATATGAAGTGACAATTACCGTATTTAAATATTTAGTCTTATTGTTAGCGTTTTAACCGTTAAAGCCCTTCTACGTCCAAGAATGCAGCCCTGGTGTCAAAGGAATTAAAGGACCCATTTTTAATACAACTTTCCTATATTTGTTTCATAGCTGCATTTTTTTTAAATTCCTGTCTACACCTCTCTTGATCTGTAGGAGCAGGTGTTCTTTCTGACATCAGTTATTCTCTCAGATATGCCTAAAACTGTATGCACTGCAACACAAATCCCTAGTTGAGGTGTCCTCATTATTGATGGTGAAACTTACATTGCGGTCACTGACTGTTTCATGTCAAGACATGAAGAAATCACCCTTGAAGAAACAGGTTGATGGGCTAGTATTATAGCTGTGATAATACCAGGCTCAGAATACATTGTAAAATATGAACGTTGGTCTTACCTGTGCGGATCATCCAGCTGCTATGCTACCAATATCCTGCCGCAAGGAGTAAGTAGCGGGCTTGTATTGTTTGCTTGTATTGTTTGCTCAAATTGCAGGCACTTTAGGTGTGCCCAAAATTATGCTCCAAATGGTGCTTTCTAATTCAAGGTGTGTTTTCATATAGCAAAATATAATCTAGAAATACAGAGTGGTCTTGTAACTGCCTAAAGCAAAATAGCCACACGAAAATCAGGTGGAGAGTAAATTGGCCTATTTCACTGATTACTGATTTGCAGTCTAAAGATTAAAAAAGACAAGGTAAAATGAGAAGCAGGGAATTATGAGAGATTTCTTGGCAAGAAAATGCACTGAAGAGAGGTTCCATTGTGGTAAATTCATGGAAACACTCCTCATATAAAAATTTGACTACTGATTTCAAAGTAATGAAAGCTTACCCAAAAGTAATACACCAAGTTAAGCATCAAGCAACACTGGAAAATATATGCAGCGAAAAACCAATCACTTTGATATCTCTTTTTTGCTCTTCTTCCTTCCCCTCTCCCTCCCCCACAGTTCTTTCATGTCAATGGATTTGTTCTTGCTATAGTCATCCACAAAATAAACATGGATTTACCCCTTGGTAGGCAAAAGCACCTTGATAAAGACTACCTAGCCTGGAGAACTTTTCCAACAGCATTCCTTATTTGGTTCTCATCTACCCACTGAAACATTTACAAGAATAACTCTGTTAAATTTTGTCTGATACGTTATTTGATTAGATAAAAATTTCTTAAATATTGCTCTAAAGGTTTTTTTTGGGAAATATAAAAATGTTGCTACAGTTGTTCAGGGTATTTTCAGGCAAATAGCACTAATACAGTATTATTGCCTTGAAGTAATAATCTAAATAGGGACAAAGAAAGCAAACAAACAAAGAAAAACTTCCTCTAAATAAAGGATGTAATTTAATAAACTGAATAAACATCGAAAACAAAGTTTATGTATACTTACCTATTAAATTTCCATTTTTGGAACAATCTTGGTGAAAAACTTGTTAGTTTATACACAATTCAGTAGGAAAAAAAAATAACAAGAAAAAAACCAACCAAACGAAACCAAAATGAAGAAGAGTTAGATCACTTCATTAATTTTTCAAGAGATTTTGAAGTGAAATTTGAAAATTTCTTTTCTTAAAGGGAACAGTACTGATAGAGCCTATTTTGACTGTGCAAAAAGCTAATATATTTTGTTGTTTCTCTCCTGTTCTTAGAGTAAAACTCAGAGTCTCTGTGATTCTTTGTTAGAAATATGTTCTTTGGGTCAAATAAACTGGATTTATTTTAACATGAAACATATATTTTAGTATATATTTTCTTGTGGTGATTGGACTTGTATCAGAAGGGCAGCTTGCAACACAAAATAAAAATAATATCTGTTATAACAATTCAATTTCAACGCATTTTTCAGATCTTATAAGTAATATATTGGATCACAGGAAATTACAGTAGTAGTTTCTTTACCTCAGTTTTACAGCAAACTCTGCATGTCATTCTGTGCTAAAGAAAAAAAAATCATCTATCTTAGTGAGAGTTAAACCAGATTTGACAGGACACTGACCTTTTGAGAACAGTTTCCAAAGAAAAATACGTGGTTTTGTTTTATTTGTGTAAGGGGGTGGAATGTTTATTTTTAACTAGACTTTAAAAAGGACAAAGATGCAGATTGAGATAGGCATTACTCACTTTCTCTGCTGCACCTAAATCCACATAGACACGCATGTCTATGTCTTTCAAATAGAGCTGAATCTTAAAAGAATAACTTTTGAATATATAGTCTATCAAATCATAATTCTATCCTTGTCTAAAGGAAAGGAAAAATTATCACCAATTGTGGTCTAAGGTTTAGAAAGAAACACCATTTAAATTTACTGCAAAGCAGTTGTAGTCACTCACTGATGCTTGCCAAGGTGCTCTGTGTGGTTTCTTCTCTTTACTTCAGTATTTTGAGGATAGTGAAGAAATGGCAATATTTCCAAATCATCATCCAGAAATAGCAAGAAATAGGAATATACTGCCAGTATGCTGTGCCAGTCCATGATCCTTTCCTTCATGATTCATTTAGTTGTGAGTAAGAAGAAATCATGATGAATAGGACTGACAAGAGAAGGGTTTCACAAAAAAACTGTGGTGAGAGGATAGGTACGGATGTGGCTAAATGACATCACAGTCATTGGGGATGAAAACACAGGTTGAGTATAAGGGACCTTGTTTAACAGAAATGCTGCTATACTGTCTTCTGCTTTATGTCAAGAAGGGCTGAAGGTCTGGTAGAGAAGGCACTGGAAGAGGCACCACAAACATATCTCCTCAGCAGACACCAGAATGACTACAGGAACATCTCTGGCATATTTCTATAATCTTCATATGACTTACATAGTCATACCATAATCTATCTCAGTCTGGATGTTCCTTGAAACAATGATAAATCATGCAGAAACCTCAGCCATAAGGGGAGAAAGAAAGTCTTTAGACACTGTAGGAGGAAGAAAATGAATTTCAGTTGTGTTTAAAAGTACTTGTTTCTGAGGAGAGTCTGCTAAAACATCCCTAGAAGGTGTTTTGATTGTGTTATTTTGCCTGTTCATTAAAATTCAGACTCAGTTCCTCATCTGATTCACACTCAAATAGTGAATAACTGCCAGGAAGAGGGTTGTCCCCATAAACTATCATTGCTATGAAGAGAACACCTGCAAAATAATTTCCATAAAATTATCTAAACTACAGCAAATCCTTTGCACTATAGGAGGACACTTCACTCTAGCACTCTGCTACTAACCTGTTATTGGCAGTAGAGACTACCCTGCTGTTACTATATTATTATTTCTAATTGTGCTTAGACAGGATGGTGTTGTCAGCTTTGAAGTTTACTTTACTGAGAATCTGGAGATTTATGCTGTCATGCTGCAATCCAGGAAGCAATCAAACAAGGATGGAAAAAACAGATACCAGAAATTAACAGTGTTTCAAAGTTGAAGGTTGAAACTTGGAAACTCTTGTTCTATCATCCCTCTGCAAACGGACTATGAGAAATTGTAGTAGGAGGACACAAGATTTTGTATGTATGGCTATGTGGAAAAAGGGTGTATTTTTTTAATCTAAAGGTTAGACATTTTTTGTTGTAAGAGTGTTAAAATCTTATAAAAATAATTCAGTAACAATTTGATTTTCCTCAAACAAGCTAAGAAGCAGACATCTTTTACTGAAAATAATAGGGTCCTTAACAGAAGAATGTTAACATAAGAACATCAAGATGTTGGCTGGAAAGTGGTCCAGCAGAAAAGGACTTGGGGGTGCTTGTAGGATCTCAAAATCAAATAACTGCAGAAAGGAGTCTGAGTGGTCTCAGTAAAAGGCCTTGGGCTACGAAAGCTGGGGAAAAAACCCTCATTTTGAGGACCAGACAAGATATCACCAGTTTGGAATGTCCTGCTCAGACCCAGAGAGACTGTACTCTGATTTTATCAAGCCTCTGCATAAAATCAATTGTTATTTTCTCCCTCCCTGTGTATTGTGTGTATTCTGTAAACTTAAATATCCCTCCCCCATGAAAATCCCCAAAAGCGTAATCCTAAAATAAGTGGGTTTTCCCCATGATGTAAGTGCTAAACCCAAAAGGTGTAACTTGAGTTTTTCCCTTACCTCATCCTTGTAAAACCCCCCGTTTGTAATAGCTCGCCCCCCCTATGAATATGTAGACCCCAGACCCTTAAAATATCAGCCTGTATGTCCAATAAACCATTCCAGTTTTTGCCCCCATAGCTGGGATTGTGTTAGTTTCATTCACTCCCACAGGTGCTAGTAAACAGCTGTCTAGGCACGAGCCAAGAGTGTGCCCAAGTGGCCAAGATGTCCAAGAAGGGCAACGGTATCCTGGCGTGCACCAAAAACAGTGTTGCCAACAGGACCAGGGAAGTGATTGTCCCTCCGTACTTGGTCCTGGTGAGGCCCCACCTTGAGTCCTCTGTCTGGTTCTGGGCACCTCAAGTCAGGAGGGACATCGAGGTGCTAGAGTGAGTCCAGAGAAGGACGATGGAGCTGGTGAAGTGTAGAGAGTAATTCATATAAGGGACAGCTGAGGGATCTGGGATTGTTTAACCTGAAGAAAAGGAGGTTAGGAGAGATCTTATCATTCTCTCTCTCCCAGACAACTAGTGACAAGATGAGAGGACAGAGCTTCAAGCTGTGTGGCTGGGGAGGTTCAGGTTGGACATCAGAAAGAATTTCTTCATGGAAAAGGTTGTTAAACATTGCGATGGACTGCCCAGAGAGGTGATAGGGTCACCATCCCTGGAGGTGTTCGATAAACAACTGGGCACGGCACTAAGTGCCACGATCTAGTTGACGAGTGATGATTCTTCAGAAGTTGGATTTGATGATTTTGGAGGTCTTTTCAAACCTGTGTGATTCTGTGATATGTTTGAATTATAATACTTTATAATATCAATGTAGCCCTTTCTTGCCGATATTAGATGGACTTTTTTCCTCTGCTTATTTTTTACTGACCCTTTCTATTTTCTGTTCAGATATCTGACCGAGCCAATCTTTTAATGTGATCAAAGCCAACCTACAACTCATCTTCATTACCCTCAAACAGGTAAGGCTGAGGCCCACTACAGTGGCAACTGTCATCACACTTCATCTTTGTTTTGCTTCACACAGAGAGATTTGTCCTTATATTGTTATTAATATTCTCCAGGGAAGTTTGTGGCAGTATAGCTTAAAGAAGTGTTTTCTCATTAAGTCTGAAACATGCTGTATCCAGTAAACAAGTATGTCTTTAGCTGCCTATAGTTTTGTTTTATGTTATTGTCATCTTTCTTCTCCACTCCCCAAGAGGCTTTAGTCGTTGAAAGCCATCAGTTATTTCTTTAGGAAGTTCCAACAATATATGGCAAATGAAATGTCAAAAATCTGGACAATTTATATATATATATGCATACATATATTTTGCATTTGAAATGCATTTAAAATATAACAAAAATTATAATGTAGGATATGAACAAGAATATTTTAAATAAAATTTATACTATTTTTTTCCTTTCTGTTATTCAAAATACTTTCTGGTGCAAAAGTATTCCAGCCACTGTGGGTGATAAAACTAAAATACAATAATCCCAGTATATCTGTAAGAAGGAAGATAGAAATATTAGCGGGATGTTCTCCTCCAGGAACCACTTCTTTGCTTTTCTGACTCCCTGTACCAGGAGTCAGTTTTGTTTTGTGTCTGTGCCTGAACCTAAACTTTTGCTGAGCACAATGCTGACATGCTCCAAGAGATCTACACAAGCTGGTGAAGCAGGTTTTCCAGTCCCAAATCCAATTGTGGCCATGCCAAAGTGAAGCTGACTCCAGAAGACTGTCACCCCATGGAGGGCATGGCACAGTTCACCCATTGGGAGCTACATCTCTGCAGGTATCAAGCTTATAATTCCTTCAAACACCATACGCAGAAACAGCTAGCATGAGACGCCCCTGAAGTAGTTCAGGTGTATTTCTGGTCTTCTAAACTGGTCTTTACAGCACAGTTAATCCACTGGTGTCAACTGGAGATGACAAACCTATTACTTGTAAGAATTAATATCAGGTCCACAAACAGAAGACTTGCACTTCTTTAAAAAATGACTTCTGTGATTTATAGCTCATTGTGCTATATGATGAATGGAAAGCTAACTCAGAAACAAAGTTACAGTGTCCTTGTTGCATGCAGAATACCCCAAACAAGTATTGCAGAAGCAAAATATATGCTGTGATCTGTCAAGAGACAAACCGGTACTAGAAACTTGGGGCAGTCCAAATCAATATATTTTACATCTAAAAAGCAAACAGTCATCAGAAAAAATAATTGCTATAAAAGCATTTAATAGTACATTTTACTGTGCTAGTTATAAAAACTTTAAAGCATAGACATAAAGGTCACTGTTCTTAAATCTATTGGACACATAACTAAGCAGTATGAAGTACTTTTGAAGCAGCTGAGTTTGTGAAATTTGCTTTTATCAATGTGTTTTCAAGGAGTACATATGTAAACAGTACTCATTAAAAGAAAATATTTCTTCTACAACTTTATTGTTACAGCTATTTCACTATGGCATGCATCTATTAAGTGTATCAATCAAAGAACCACCCTTGCTATAATAACTTTCAAATATGTTTAAAAAAGCAAACCACATTTCATTATGGAGGTTAATATTCACATTTCTATGAGCACTGATGGTCAAATGGGTCAATGATGAACATATTTCTCTATGGAAGAAAAGCAAAGGAAGTTTTAAAAAAGTCGCTTTATCAATGTTTAGCTGAAGGAATCCATGACAACAGATGATATACTATTTATGTGTCATTTATAATTAGTTCATCCTTGGAGCAAGGGTGTTATATGACCTACACAGAATAAGCTTTTGAAGGTTGGCAATGATAAAAAAAGTACTCAAAACCACCTCCCTGACTCAATAGTATGTTTCTACTAAATATTCAATAGGACATATCTTCTAAATTATTATACCGCTTTTGAAAACCTTTAAAAACCTTGGTGGTCTTGCATTTACAAAGGAATATATTAAAAAGACAAAGAAATCTTATTTACCTCTAATTTTATACTCATTTTTTGTACAATGGTGCTGATAAGGGTGAGAAATGCAGGATTGATTTTTATAAATGATAAATTTACTCTAAAATTAAATTCACATCATGCATTGATATTTATAATGACAAATATTTGACTTCTGTTTGCTCTAATAAGGTTGATTTAGCCCGCATAATATGCTATTGATAACTATGTGATTGGCAAGATTTCTCCAAGATTATCTCAATCGTTTATTTCAGGTTGTACATAGGAGACTGATGAGCTTCTGGTCCTTTATTTGCAAACCTGAAATGCAGAACGTCAGGGCCAGGTAACATTTAAGGTAGAACTTTACTGAACAGTATAGCAGTAAATACTGAAAATGAAGGCTTGAAATTTCAACTGATTGCTAGGAAACTAACCTAAATAATACCACAAAGTCCAGAGACTTAAAAAATTACACCAAGATAATGAAACAATTTGGAGTTAATGAAACACTATAAGAGAAGCATGCCAATGATCCAAAATAACTTCTGCATCCTTTGGTGTAATTTCCAGGCTATCTTTCTGTAATCTGTGGACCTGTTGGGAGGAATGGGTGAAAAAGTGGAAGCTGGTGAGAAGAACTGTAAATCATTCAAGTGACCTTGCAGCTGGGAATAACATTTGGTAAGCCTACATGAAGAGTAGGCCAGTGATCCTCTAGCATGTACAGAGTTTAACGGTGCTGCATCTCCATCTGTATGCCTCTGCTTGGTGCTGCTTTGATCCCCTGATTAGTGAGGTAATGGAAATAAACTTATCCTGTGTTCCAGTTATGAGTTTGTGGTTGTCCTGGCTGCCTTCCTGTGTCAACTATCACACTTCTATGATGAAACAACTGCCTGGATGGATGACAAGAGAGCAGTGGATACTGCCTACCTTGACTTCAGCAAGGTTTTCAGCAGTCTCCCACACCATCCTCATAGGCAAACAGGAAATATGGACTGGATGAATGGACAGTGAGGTGGATTGAGAACTGGCTGAATGGCACATCCCAGAGTGCCATAATCAGTGGCACAGGCTCTAGTTGGAGGCTTGTCTCTAGTGGTGTTTTCCAAGGTACAATACTGGGCCCACACTGTTTGGCCCACATTCATCAATTACTTGGATGAAGGGACAGATGCCTCCTCAGCAAGTTCACTGACAACACAAAGCTGGGAGGAGTGGCCGATACCCTAGTACTGTGCAGTCTTTCAGAAGGACTTCAGCAGGTTGGAGAGATGGGCAAAGAACAGTCTGAAATTCAACAAAGGCAAATACACGATCTGGCACCTGGGGAGGAATAACCTCATGCACAGGTTTGGGGTTGATCTGCTGGAAAGCAGCTCTGTGGAGAAGGACCTGATCCTGGTGGACAACAATCTGTCCATGGGCCAGCCGTGTGCCCCTGTGGCCAGAAGGCCAGTGGTATCCTGGGAAGAGCATTGCCTTAGATGCGTTAGGAAGGTGCACTAGAAAGAACATTGCAGGTTGAGGGAGCTGGTTCTGCCCCTCTGCTCAGCCCTGTTGAGGCACATCTGGAGCTCTGTGTCCAATTCTGGGCTCCCCAGTACAAGAGAGACATGGAGCTCCTGAAGCAAGCCCAGCAGAAGGTAACAGAGATGATTAGGGGACTGGAGCACCTCAGTCAGAAAAAAGGCTGAGTAAGCTGGGCCTGTTCAGCTTAGAGAAGAGGTGACTGAGAGGGGATTACATCACTGTATATAAGTATCTGAATTGAGGGTGCCAAGAGGATGGAGCCAGGCTTTTGGTGGTGCCAAGCAATAGGACAAGAGGCAATGGCCAGAAACCAATGTACAGGATGTTCCCGAATATGAGAAAGAACTTCTTTACTGTGTGGGTGACCCCGTATTGGAACAGAGAGGTTGTGGAGTCATCCTCACTGGAGATATTCAAGAACCGTCTAGAATATATCTGTGCACTAGGATGACCCTGCTTGAGCAGGAAACTGGACCAGATGGTCCACTGCGGTCCCTTCCTACTGTACCTGTTCTGTGATTCTGTCATTTTTTTAATTATGTCTTCTGTCATTCTGACCTTCTGCCATTCTGAAGGAAATTGAATTGCTGTCTTCATTTTCTTCCTTAGCATTTGGATGTCCTGAATTCTGAGACTCCATTTAATACTTACAGTGATATTGTTTTAAATTGTAGTATTATCTGAAACTGTTTTTCTAACCTCTCCTGAATGTAGCAAGAAGGGAAAACGAAGTCAATAGCTTCCAACTCCCTCTAAATTACAGGTAAAATTACATGAAGCCTCCTTCAAAGGCATAGGAAATGTTGCATGGAAAAGACACATTTCATAAACAGAGAGGGGAACATGAGTTCCTTAATGGTTAATGTCAGTGACTGACACAAATTACATTAAAATTAAAGACATGTCTTATAAGTTCTTTTGTGACACAAAATTTTATTAATAATTAAAAATTTACAAAGCTCATCTATTTTATGTTTTAATTCGTGGTCAAAGGAGGCAGAAACTGCTTGAGAGAATATGGCTCGTGCACTAGAGGGTGACAATATCTCATCGTGATCCTTCTACAGATGATATACCAAGTTTAGTTGCAAAAGAGCAGCAGCAAAGATAATATTGCGCCTTTGACAGTAGCAGTTCAAGGCATGGTACAAACCCAGATGCCTGTTTTGACCCTGCTGTCTGGTATAGTTAATGGAACCTGTGATGGGGAGTCTCAATTTTTAGGTGGCTGTCCCTTAAGTTTATTGAAGCATATGCTCAGACACAGTTCTCACATACGACTGAGTCTTGCAAAATTATACCAAGAAACTAGAATTTAACTTCTTAACTTTATCAATCCATACAATGCCATAAGTAGTTTACATAAGGCCCTGGTTCAGACAACCATGTAAAAGTATTACCCAGCATTTTTGTAGTCTTAGATTGGCAAATATCCCTGTTTACTGTGAGTAATGTGGGTTTTGTGAGGACTGTTCAGCTGATGAGATTTAAAAGCTTCAGAGCAAGTGTGCTAAGTTACGGGGAATTTTTATTTTTCTCAACTCATTATCCCTGCACCTATAGACACATAGAGGTGAACTCCTGTACTGCTGTGAAAGAGAAAGATATGAAGTAATTATGAATGAGTTGGGAATAAGATCACTGAGAAAAATTAACAGGAAGCCGTGTACAGGCACAATCTGCCAGGCACTGAAGGCTTCTCATGCCACTGAGAAGCAGAGCAAGGAGGCACATGAGCAGTTTGCAATGTGGTTGTAACCAGGACTTGAGGGAAAGTAGCAAAGGCTGATCAAGAGCCCTGTACCCAGGGACACAAGTAACAGAAAAGAGGAAGAGTACTGTCAGGATATCTTCACTGCAGAATGAGCTTTCGCTTCACTAATTCTGGTTTGCCTCCAGAGGGCTGAGCTCAATTTTCCTAGCTTGAACAAATAACACGGCGTACTTGTAGGGATTAATGTTATCTATTGCATGCATTGTAATAAAAGCCCCACTGGGCAGTTACATATCAAATTACAAAATGTGTAAGCAGTCTGATTCCTTTTTCCCCAACTTCCTTGCTTCTTGTAAAGCTGAAGATTAATTACTACTTGAGCTGCCTTGGGGCATGGGAAAAAATGGGAAAAAAATTGTACACTAAAATGAAACTCATGTTATGTTCATTTAAAAAAAATGTGTGTATATTCACAGTTTCAATTGCTTTACATACAAAAGAAAAAGAAAACACTGCTACATTACTTATAAACAGGGTATTGTGACAACTTTATATATGTTTTCTGTCCCATCATTTACACCTCAAGAGTCATCTTAAATTGCTTACATTTTACTGTAATTAATTTTTAATCACACAATAAAAATGTTTATTATAATTTATTATTTTATACCTTGAAACAGGTGCTCAACCTGGGAGATGGTATGTTGAGAGAACCTTAATAATTTCTGCTAATTTTCAGTATGCTGTCTTTTTTTCTTTCTTTTTTTTTTTTTATTTTCAGTTTTCACACAGGATTTTTGCCTGTAGTGATTTGTTTGTTTTTGCAGGAACTATTTATGACTACTGCCCATTTAATTTTCCTCTCCTAAGTCTCTAAAAGTTTTTCAAAATCTCATTATTCTCACATTAACGCATTATTAAGAACTTCAGTTTCCCTTCTCCCCGCTTTACTCTTCCCTCCCCCCACCCCCAAGTGTACTTTGCTGGTTTATGTTGTATGATTCACTTATATTCTATTCTAAAATGTCAGGTGATATATTGTTCTTGCTTTGTCACTACCGAGGATTTTGTTTTACTGAAGGTCTTCCTTCCTGCCTACACATCAGTAAATATGACTGGAACCATAGTCTTCCAGATTCTATGTTTATTTTCACCTCATTTGAAGGCTGATGAACCAACTATTTTTTCACTTATTTTTTTATTCTGAGTCTGCTCCTCTCCATATTTCTTAGAATAATAGACTTCAAAGTAGAATTAAATGACATGACTATTCCATTGTTCTGTCTTTACAGTTGCTTTTTCTTAATGACATAAATAGAGATTCTGTAACTTCCTAATTTTTTTTCTGTCCATTTGTCTATCAGCATTGAATTATTGTTCAAGAAAAAGTCATTGTTCATCAGAGTGGGATATACAGTAGGGTACTAGCTTTGCAACTGCTTTTTAGAGATCCTCAAACACTGAGATTTTTTTTATGTTCAAGGTGTAATTGCTATGAAGCTTGCATCATTTTACAGCAGTGTGGATATTTTTGTTTTATCATTATCTAGGATTATTTCAGTAAACTTTTGGAGATAAAGCTGAAACCTGTGGTTTGTATTAGTCAATATCATTCAGTACTTAGCTTTGTATTTTACCTCCCTCTGGTACTTCCCTGATACTTGCCTAATACTTGTGCCCAAATTGAGTCTACATGTCCAATAAAGATCTCTGCCTCTCTCCAACCAATGCCATTATACTGAAATCTGGACTAGTCAAAATGCGTAAGATTGTTCCTAATTACCCTTCAGCTAAGTCTTACTAGGAGTTACTTCTAGTAAGTGTTCCCCCTGAGCTTCAGCAACCACATGTGCTAATGCTCAGGATAACTTGATTGGGATCAGCAGCAGCAACCCTAACTTAACTTGCATGTGTTCTTTGAATAGATATATGGATCATGACAAATAACTTTTGTGTCAAACTGTGCTTCTTGTATGAGCATTTGCCCTTTGTCTTGTATCCTGGGTGTAGCTTTGCTAGTGAAATTCTGATGGTTTGGCAGCTCTCGTTATTTCCCTTATATGTTCTAGTTCAAGTGTTTTGCCATCTCTTGGTCCATCAGCCTTCCATCTATTGTGAGACTAGACTTAGTTCACTATGTTCTCTGATTCCATATAAATAATTACAGCTTTTGTTTGCTTGTTTATTTCTAGTGGCTATGTAATTTATTCCATTCTCTCTAGTCTTCTTGAAGTAGTTTTGGAGCAATGACAGGAACAGTACTGCTTTTACAGATGGAATAATTAACAGCCATTTGGTTTCACCCAGGCCTGTTTAAACAAACCACCTTTCCCCATTTGAACTATACACATACCTAAGGAAAATCCATTCTCTGTGTCAGGTTAAGTGGAGACTGGTACAACTTCGCAACTTAATGCGACGAGTTGTGTTGCAAGTGGAGAAGGAGTCCCTGAACTATAGTGGAAAGAGCTAGGCTGGGCAGAATGTGAGGTGTGGCCTCACACTCAAAAAATTCAGCAGAGCTTCTCAGATGAGCTAGAAGATTACATGTTATAGATAAGTGATAAATTCAGGATGAGAAGGTTTGTAGGTCAAGCTGATCAACTTCAAGGTTTTTCCCACCAGTGCTGGTGGAAAATGCATAGATTCCATGTTCTCTTCAGGAATGCCTAAAAGGCCCAGTAGTGAAAAGCTGTTACAGCTTTATTGTTTGGTAGAATAGTTACATCAATAGGTGTGTACAGAACAACTTTTAGTACCATAGAATTAATACAGCTGATGATTTTTGTGAATTTGAGTCTAAACAGAGTAAAGCCTAACTGTTTGCTTTACAGGAAATATTCTTTCTGAATTAGGAAAGGAATTTTTTACAATGAGGCTTTCTAAAATTAGTCTACTACAGTCATTTGGGGTACAGAATTTTTGTGTTTTATTTCCAACTCACTGAATAGAAAAAAAAAAAAAGAAAATTCTCAGTGTCTGGGTCAGTAGCGTGTGTTGTTTACCCTGCTGCAACTAGCAATGAGCTGGACATGCCTGTCTGTCCCAAGTGAGGGACCATTTTTCCTGGTGCCATTAGAAAATGTGTTAAGTAATAAATGCTATATAGGATATTGAATGCTATCCTTTTGTCCTAACAGCAGTCCAAGTATGCAAACATGGGCAGAATTTTGATCTTCTCTTGAGTCTGTGATTGCTTGTAGATCCATTCCTGGACAGACCAATCTTCCAGTTTTTTTAGCTTGTGATGCTAAATGTTGGCTCCTAGCAGGAATAACAGGCAGAGGCCACTGACTGTATAGGGAACCCCTGCATAGAAAAGTTCTCTCATTATTTTCTGTTCTCCCAGACCAGATATCTTTGGATAACTGTGAGAATGGGCCTCATCAGCAAAAGTTTGAGAAGAATTCACCTGAGTACTTCTGGTATCAGAATCAGCAACAAAGCAGAGGAGGGATAGGTGGTTGACAGCTCATATAAGTGTCAGAATTGACAGATAAGAGCTTTCAATGAAAACATACCAAGCTCTCGATTTCAATCTTACCTACATTAAAGTAATGTATATAGGCCTGCATGCTAGTTCCACAAGAGTTTTTTCACATAGTAACATACTTGTTTACTGAGGTGTTAAGAGGATTTCTACACTTTCACCTTTTTCCTGACCAGTTCTTGAAAAGTTGGTTTTAATCCTCTATCTTTGCTCCTGATTGACAAGTAGTTTTCAGACTATACTACATTTGAGATGTCATAGGGTGTTTGGGCAAATAAGAAGCAGAAATACCTATTCTTAGAGTGCATCTCAATACATAGACCCAATTAATTTCTAAAGGAAGTGGTAGAAATGAATTAATTTTGGAGAGCAATTTGCCACAGAGTTTGTTTCATAAGTTTTGTTTTGGTTATTTTTGCACAGTGCACTGATACAGAAAGTTTTTAAATTCTAAGTCATTTAACATTTTTAAATTAACAGCTGGAGGTATTATTCATAGATAACTTCACATCCCACAGATACTATGTCTTAAGAAGTAACTAAGAATTTCCAAATAAGATGTCCTGTGCAGTTATTCTCTCTTCCCAGAACTTTTTCCTAGTATGCACTTTTTTTCTTTTTTTTTTTTTAATTGGAGTTTTTTAGGAGACAAATAACTGGAACAAGTTTCCTTCTGTATTTGTTCTATTGTAAGAAAACCTCCTTTTGACTTTTAGAGGGGTTCTAGTGAAAGTAGAAAGCTACTAAAGATACAGATGTTGAAAACTTATGAATAAAATCATAAGACATACATTCATTACCACCTAAACCACTGTCTTTTAATGGTACCAGTCTCTGTTCTTTTTAGAACTTTGATGGGTTTGTGCATCTTTCCTTTACTATCTGAGTAGATTTCCCATGTGCTGGAATTAAGAGATAATGAGTTCTGTTGAAAATGCTCCTTGTTGCCCTGTCGATGCAGGGGTGTTTCAGGCAGTCAATGATAGACAAGTTACGAGACACCTTGGAGTGACCTGAGAGATCACCAGTAAGAATGTATTGTAATGAGAAGAATGACTATGACTTGTCCATTTTATATTCTTCTGAAAAATGAGTTATACTCCTTTTGGAGGGGATGGCCTTAAGGGCAAAGACAGTGTATACCTGTCACAGAAATAACTACTGTGCGATGAATTACAATTACATTTTGTGGAATTAAAGATGATGTCAAATCAGTTGGCTCCTCAAAACAACATTTTTTGTCTTTTGTCTCTGATTCAGGACAAAAAGGAACAAAACAAGTAAAAGCCAACATTCAAAACAATTTCTTTATTTTTCAACAACTTCCTGAAAATCATAGCTGCATGAAAATAAAATGCGCAAGGAAGAGTCTGCCAAAAAAGTCAACCAACAATCTGGAGCTACATAGTCCTCTGTCATTACTGAGTAACAAATGAAAAAAAGTACAGTATTCAATATTTAATAAATTCCCCTGAAAGAGAGGGAAAAAAAATCACATGCCTGCAATTTTTTGTGTTTCCCCAGTGCTGTGACCTATGTGTGACAGCAGGATATTTCTTTCAATTATATTCTAATCTGCTACACAGACCTACAAATGTTTTTCAAACTAGGGAAGATATCACTATCAACTTGAAAATCAACAAGGAAGGATGATAACAGGAAAATCGTGATTCTGCTCACGTACCATCCATTTAGACATTTAATCAAGATAAGCTCAGGTTGGAACTCCCAAGCTCCGAAAATATTCTTCACAGTGTGTTATTGCATGCACTAAATAGCAATTCCCTATTTTACATAGCTCTGTAGAACTGTGTATCACCAGTTTCTCACCTGCCTAGAGCTCCAAAGGTGCAGACAAGGTCAGTACTAGCGCTTGATCTTCTATAGGATATCTGGAAGATAACAGGCTTATGTAGCTTGCTGTGGTTTTTGAACCTATTTCAACAACTCAAATCTCAGTCAGGGCATGCGAACTCTCAGTGAACATTGTCAAGAGGAATAACTAAAAGAAGACCTCTCTTTTTTTTCCTTTTTTTTTAATTTTTATTTTGTATTTACCATTTTAATTGCTCTAAAGAGTTCTACTGGATGCAAAATGCTAAGAATTTCTGAAACAGGTATTTTGAGGACTCATGTTTTCAAGATTAGCAGGGAAGATCAAGATCACTCTCTACTATGACAGACTACCACATGAACACACTCTTCTGTTTTTCAGAGAATAGCACCAAAGGAACTTCCTGAAGTGAAGTGCAAGTGAGATAAATAAAATTGATATCAAATTAAGGGCTGGAAAACAACTATTACTTTTCTACTGTCTCTGTCTGTAGACTAAAAAAAAACCCCTGTTTTCTATTTTTACATATTGGATGCTTAGAAGTCGTATCTAGAACATATTTGTTCTCAACCTTTAAGAGATGCAGAGTATTGCAGAGAGGAGGCTTTACCTCATCATCTCCCTGCTTGCTGGTTGGCTTAGCTGAGCATATTAGGAGTGTTCTTTGTGTCTGTCAAACTGTAAACTTGTATTTGGCTTTCTGAGAACAAAGAGGAAACAGAAGAACAACTGTGATTCTGGAACTTGCACCTGACAGCAGGGCCAGTGGTCCTGAGCTGGGAAAGAGTTTAATGCAAAAAGATTGATTCTTTCCCAGACCTGCTTGTGCAGCCACATACGCAGCTTTTCCCAAATTCAGGCAGCCTCAATCACTCTGGTAGAATTGAGCCAGTGAAAAGGATTGTAGTGGTTGTGTTGGCAGAACAATGATGGGAGGATGCTGGTGAAGGGATGGTAGTCTCGTAACTGAGCTACCATTAGAACAGCACATACTCCTGTGGCCTGGCTTATAGTTTCTTTTGGAATGCACACTCTTTCTTTGCTTTCTCTTCAGAGCCAAAACTAAAATGATAGTTTACATCAGAGGCAGCAAGAACCATCTATTTTTTTTTTCTGCTGTCTTTGTGAAGCATGAAGATGGTAACTTGGAGTAGCAGAAGAGGAGTATATATCTCATTGCTGTTCTTCCTCTCTCTGTTCTGTCTTTTCTTCAGTTTCTTTTAAACAGGTCTTTTGCATTTGTTTAAAAGAAGTGGATTAAGGAAAGGCATTGCAAGCTTCTTCCCTCTTGCTTTCCCTTCTTTTTCTCAACTGCTTGCTAGGCTTCAGACACTGTGAAATTAGTATCCTCTAAAAGGTATAATAAGGCAGTGTATTTCTGCTTTCATCTTTCTTCCAGATACCTGCTTTTATTTTGGCCTAATGGAGAAAAGCTGCTTTCCTGTAAGTTTGTTTTAGTCAACTTTTAATGCGCAGCTTGGGAAGCTTTCAGAAAGTTAATATAACTACTCTATAACACAGCATTCACAATGCCCTTGTTTTTCTGGTGTGTGCTCCAATTATCAGTTATAATGGGCTGATGACCCCAAGCTTTAACCTTTGCATCTCAGAGAAGACAAACTTTAAGGCAGGCAGGCAGATGCACCTGTCACCTATTTTCACATAGGGAGGGAAATGTCCCAATGTCATTATTATTATTTCTCCAGTTACACAGTTGAGGCCTCTGCTGGTGTGATAAAAACACGCAACAACAGAGATGCAAAAGAAAGGAAACATCAAAGGAAGCTAATAAAAAAAATACAAGGAAGAACAAGGGGAATGGAGAAGAGGAGAGGAAGAGAGAGAAAAATTTTATAGATTAGAAATTGAGGACCATAAAGTTTAAGTTAAATGCTTATGGTAATTCAGAGCAGCCGAATTCAGGCTTCTGGAATTCCAGGATAACAATTTCAATACAAAAGCACCCAAGGAAGTAATGCCGTATTTTGAACCCTGAAGACAATAGTATTTGAAACCCATAATTAGAAAGCTATCATATACCTCAGGGGTGTTCTTCTGAGAGCCAGCACCACCCATCATTCACTGGAGTCAGTTTTTAATATTGGATTTAGGAAGACACAGCCTTTTACCCCTATTCTTGCAGTGGTCCTTGGAAGACATGGTAAAGAGAGGTGAACTGTTTTCTGTGTCTGTTTCACCTTGTTTTTTGACACTAGTAACTGTAAAATCAGTGCCAATGGACATATACACAAGTGGAGAAAGGTACAAAAACCTTTGAGGTATCATTCTAAGCTTTCTGCGGTTCAAGCATTACAGGTTTCATTTGTGTCTTAAAGGGCTTTAACTATTTTACTGCAGATATCTTTTCTTCCTCTAGCTGACATTTTGGTAGGCCGGGAATTTTGCCTACTAAGAATGTAATGGATTTATAATGTAATTACATTATGAATATTTTATTGAAAAGAGATCCACAGAAATGTTGGCTTTAACTAGAAATTCTGTTAGAATGACTTATTCTACTGTACTTGCATTTAGTGGTTCTTTTTATTAGCATAGTCCCTCAAGCTGATTTCCCTACTATCATATTCTCTTTTTTTTCTTCTTCCATTACAGAGATAATATTTTTTGTGTTTAGTGCCAGCTGAGTTACAAGTAGTGTTCTCTCTCTTTTCTCAATTCTGCTTTGTTTCACCTCTTACTCCTATTTCTTGTTCCTTTTTGCATTTTTGTCTTCTTAGCTAGTCTTTGTTTTCATCCTATCTGAGCACTTTCTCTTCCATTTCTCTTCCTCTTTTGATCCTTCTATGCAGATTTCTTGTCTGATTACTTGCTGTGCAATTTGTCACAAAACAGTGGTGTCTTGGTTTGACGCAGTTTGTAGGAGCGAAGACCTTAGACAGAAGTCTCCACCATCAGATTCAATACCCCTGGTCTCTCCAAATACACCTGGACATAAGTGGAAAAATAACTCTTTGCCAAGAAGAAAGGCTTATAACAACACTGACAAAACTGGGTTAAACCAACAGATGAGCAGAAACTTCCCAAGCCCCACCCACTGGACCAAATAGAGATGGTGGCTGGCCTCCCCCACCCACACAAAAAACAGACCTGGCCACAGGACAGAGACAAGATGGGCACTCTTCCACATGGTTCTCCTCCCTCACACCTGAAAAACCTGGCAGGAACAGTTGGAAAGTCAGCGTTGGCAGGAAATGGTGGATGGCTGGGATTCGATACTGGCAAACACTTGCATGGCCCTGGAGTGAGGCTGCAGTGCTGGTACAGGCAGTCGGAGCAGGGCTGCAGACACCCCAGGGGACTGGCAGGATCCACAAGACATCTGCTGGATCCAGGAGTGAGACCTGTTTGTTGCAGTTTCGATATTTATTGATTGAAGTGGTGGTCATACTCTGGATCTGTCAAGTAGGTGATGGTGGAAGCTCTGAGGATTGAGGAAAGTCCTGTGTGGTGAGAGAAGAAAACCAAGTGTTGAGTGAAGTTCGAGTGTCGTCTTTTATTGGGCTCAGGCTAGGTGGGAATACCTCCTCTGGGATGGGGAGTTCTACACTGGATGATGTATTACTGGATCATGGGATATTTAAGGAGTCTGTAACCTACAGCTGCCTGTTACAGTCAGTGTGGGTGGATCCATTATGGCCCATCACCAGAGCTGAATGTCTTCCAGTTATGTGTGAATTGTTCCAGTGCTTCCCCAAAGGGCAGTTATTTGTGTAAGGACAAAGAAACCTACCCCATCTTGCAGGATTTGCCTCTCTCCTTATCTTGTTTAACACCTAGGCTGAAGTGTCTGGTGTGCATGCCCTCAGCACCTGGGTGGCCGCTCTGCACATTGTTAGCAAAGCACACTGCTGATTGAGCCATTAGCACCAATAACCCAGTCTCTTACAGCACCTGGGCGGTCACTGCAGGTGGTTGAATGTTTGAATCATTAATCACCAGCAGTTCAGTCTCTTTAAAGGGGGCAAAAAACCAAAAAGCCAAAAAGGCATATTTGGAGAATAGAAAAGAAAAGGTGGTACCAGAATTTTTGTGTAACCCAGGACACGTGGAAGTGTGAGAAGACTGCTTTGAAGAACTCAATTGGGTGATCATAAATGCTCCCCATTACTCCAACAATACAATAACTTTCTAATGATGGGTTTCAAATACTATTTTCCGACAAGATTTCGAAACCACATATGTTTCAATGTCAGATTTCCCTTCACTTTTTGAGATAGAAAGAAATTGTATGCATGCATGTCATTAGGTATGGGAATGAAGTATAAAATAATCTACAAATAGGATTGTTAATGATTTGTAGACTTCAGATCAGGGACCAAAATGCAGTTTTGGCATTTCCAAATCTATGGTGTGGCACAGCTTCAAAGACCATTCCTTCATCTGAGAAAGATTAATAGTTCGAAGCACTGTGTTAGTAGGCAGGCAGCGAGTCCCATTTCAACACCTGGTTTTGGTGCCTTGGGGCCTTTTGTTAGGCAAGTTAAAAGGCCATTGCCTAAAAAGTGAAGGTGAGAAGCTCACTGCCAATTCTAACTTCTTTAGGTAAAACATTACCTAATGGAATTGGCCTCTCAGGGATGTAGCAATGAAACATCTGGCTTGAAGGGAGTAAATGCCACCTTGCTGACCAGGCACTGAAGCAGATAATTTGGGTTGATTTTTGGTCTAAAAATTCAGACTATGTGACTGGGAGTGATATGTTTTAATTCCAAGAGCTGCATTCTACTTTTGGTCACTTAAATCTTTTTAAGGATGTGTCACACTTTATCTGTCATTTACAGGGAACAATGAAATTTATCAGATTTTTTTGTTTTTTATCTTGCTCAAGGTTGGAAACAGCCAAGCTAAAATTTCAGTATCAGTTCAGATACTGTGAATTTGGAGGCACGTAACTTGAGATTTTGGTAGGTCACTGAATTATAAAATTATCTTCATGAAATTAAAATACTTGTCTCTGGTTGATTTGATCACTGATTTCAGAAAAAAAGTAATGCAGGAAATAGCTGAATTCAAGATTAAACAAGGGATGATTTCACTAACATGCTATTGAGCAGAGACTGCAGGAAATTAAGTTGGCCTTCCATTGACCTCTTATTAAAATTGTAGGGAAGGAAGCTTCATCTTATTGTTCATTTGATTTCTAACTAATGAGATTGGCCTTGGAGCTGGAACTGCCCTTCTGAGCAGCTATGTTTGAAAATCATGCCTATGATATCTTTTGTTATTTCTGAAATCTGAAGTGATACATCCCCATAATTTACATTTTTAGAAAATATTGTAGTGTTATCTCCAGCAATAAGCTCGTCAGCTATATCAGGAGTAATTTTCATTCACTACAGGCCTTTTTATCTGGTTTAATTTTCTATGTGAGTGCATGAATTGGAAGTTAGAAGCAGATTTTAGAGTTTGAAGGTTTAAAGCTTAAAGTAAAAATGTGATAGTCCCTTACTGTCAGAAGTGCTTTTTTTTATTCACCTTAGAAATTTCTACTACTAGCAGCCCTGGAACTCCTTACCTCTGCAGTTGGAATTCCACCAAGAAACAAGAAGTTTGGGGTAGGAAGAGAAGTATGTGAGAAAAGACATCTTGTTTGGGAATCTGTTTGCCAGAACCCCATGGAAACTGTCATGACAAGCAGAGAAGGTAAACCATTGCAGCAGAAGGACAATGGGAGAATGTTCCAGAGATCATGGGGTATGATGGGGAAAGAGCTAGAGCATGAGATCAGAGCATGCATAGGGCCTGAGGCAGTGTACTGGGGGGGATGGCCAGCTCGCTCAGAGAGGAATGAACCACAGCCTGGATTGCAGAGCTGTAGTGTTTTGTGGGATATGAAGCACAAATTTCCTGCATATTCTGGTTGAAAAGCAGATATGTCCTTGGCATCACATCTGTAGGTGATTTGAGTGGGATGGAGCTGAGAAAGGTTTTACAGTGAAGCTAGCATCCTCGCTTTCCTCTTGCAGTTCACCCTATGGGAATGCTGAAGGCAGAACAAGCAGATTCTTCCTTGCTTCTAACATCATGTTCTGATTTTAAAAAGCCAAGCATTAGAATTATCAGGGTTATTTTACTTTCTGTACCCTACAGAATGTCTTCATGGTGAATCTTAAAGGCTTCTGAAATAATTAAAGTTTCATTTGAACTGTGACAATAAGTAAGCTGTAGTAGTTGTATGTAGCAAAGTATGTTTAGCTTCAAGTATCCAGGTAAATTTCTACTGTCCTGGGGTGATATGTGTGAGACTGCTACAGTTCCCTATCCCCAGTGAGTAATGAGACCGGCTCCAAAAAGGCAGACCCACACAAGGCCAACCACAAAAA
Organism: Neopelma chrysocephalum; assembly: GCF_003984885.1. NCBI lineage: Eukaryota > Metazoa > Chordata > Aves > Passeriformes > Pipridae > Neopelma > Neopelma chrysocephalum. The sequence continues at coordinate 864,081 of NW_020925381.1, read as the reverse complement.
CGAGGACAGGTGAAATACAGTGCATTTACCAACACTCACATAAACATGAACTGTAGGGACAGCATGAACATGATTCTTCAAATCATAGGTTTGATTTGAATTCTCACCTGTTGTTTTCTGTGATTCAAAAATATAATTTGCCCAGTTAAAAAAAAAAAAAAGAAAAAACCCACTTTATGAATTGAGGATAGCTGATTTAAACAGCAAGAATCGTCTTTGATTTTGTATTTTTGCTCCTTTTTTTTCTTTGCTACTCACAATGGATACTGAACTGGCAAAAAGAATTTCATTTAACATTTACTTGTCAAATTAATGATCTCTTTAATTTTATAATATTTTACATTATTCCTGGAACATATTGATAAATGAGGAAGGACAGAGGAAACAGCATATATAAAACAGATTTCTCCACCAAAGGAAACAGAGCTTTACTTCAAAATAGGACTTTTTGGAGCAGCATAAATTGAATGGCTTCTTTGCCTAAGTTTTTGCTGATAAAATTGGCCATAAGACCAACATTTAACAGTCCCAGGGCCCTGAGACTAGAGGGAAAATCTGGACCAAGGAAGACCTTGATGGAAGAATATTTAAAGGTCAGGAAATGTTTAGTTAAAGGAAGAGAGGCTCACAGCCATGGGATTTTTCAGCCTTTAGAAGAGGTGGTTCAGAAGAATTCTATGGGGGAAATAATGAAGATGGATCCAGACACTTCTCAGTGGTACCCATTGACAGGACAAGAGGTAATGTGCACAAGCTGAAACAGAGAAAATTTTTTAGAGTGATCAAACACCCACAGTTTTCTGGGAGAGGCTCTGGAGTCTCTATCCCTGGAAATACACAAGCCCTGACTGGACATTGGCCTGGGCAACCTTCTCTTGGGGACCTTGCCCTAGGCAGGGAGGGTTGAACCAGATGATTTTGAAAGATATCTTCCGGTCTTAGCCATTTTGTGACAGTGTGATAACTGTTTCTTTTATACGATCATAACTTTTAAACCTGTGCTGCATTGCTGAAACAATTCCTTTTCAGATTTGGGGCTCAAAATGACATCATAATGAACAGTTTAAGTTGTTTGGAATTTCTGTTCTTGCTCACACAAAGCAGAATCTCAAATCAACTAAATTCCTACTTCTAATGCTATTTTTGTAATAGAAGTGGCAATATCTGGAAAAAGACTATATGAAAAACCCACTGTCATTTCAACTTGTACCATTATGTTTTCTGTTCAAACTGCAAATCCAGTTCATACCATAAATTAGTAGTAGCTCTCAGTTTGGTCCTTCCTGAATTCATCCTGCACAGGTACTCTACAAGTTGTTTGTACCTTTAGTCAGAAGTGTACAGAACAGGGTAGAGAATATTAAAAATAAGAGGAAAATTTACTATTTTTATATATAGTGATATAAATATATAAAATTTACTATTTTTATAATAATTATTTTGTTTGTCACATAAGAAAATGATCCCCAAAAAACTGAAGGTTTATAATCAGTCTATCATTTTGTATGTGTGAGGCTACAATATTTTAATGGAGATGTGTATCAATGCAATTCTTCCATAAATGATTTCTGTTTTGTTTAGTTTTATTTTCAGAAATGGTTTTTAAGGTAAAAATTAATAATTGATCTCTCTAAACTATTCAAATGAAAGAATATTTGCAACAAACATTTGGCAAGAATATAAAGTTTAATCTGTTCTCTGAATCTCTCTGGAACAGGTTGCCCAGATTGCTTCTGGACTCTCCTTTCTTGGAGGTATTCAAAAGCCATCTGAACACTCCTGCTTGAGCGGGGGAACCAGATAATATGACCTCTAGAAGTCACTTCTAATCTCAAAACTTCCATGAACTGAGGAGTAGGTCAATGGTATAAATTGATTGTGATAAATTCCAGTACATCATATTATGAGCACATATTTTCAGATCTGCTTGTCTCAAAGTGTTTGGCTTCCAGAGAACATTGTAAAAACTTTTTGTGATAAATCATAAGTTCTGGTAGGAATTAGAAGGCCACTACTAGCTGAGAATTGTTAGCAGAGTTAAAAACATGGTGTTCTTTGGCTTTAACACAGAATTACAGAATATGCCTGAGAACACAGCTGCGATGGGCAGGGCACGTCTCCAGGATGAAGGACCACCGCCTCCCTAAGATCTTACCTTATGGTGAACTTGCCACTGGCTGCCGCAAGAGAGGAGCCCCGAAGAGAAGATACAAGGACTCCCTGAAACAACATCTCAGCCTTGGCCATATTGATCAACATAACTGGTCTACTCTGGCCTCCAACTGGGAGGTCTGGAGACACACCATCCATAACGCTGCTGATGCTTTTGAGAAAGCACGCAGGATCACCCTTGAGGAGAAAAGACAACGCAGAAAGAATTGAGCCTTGCAGAATATACCATCTAAGGAGTCTTTCTGCTGTGCCTTTTGCAATCAGAGATGCCTATCCCATATTGGCCTTTTTAGCCACCAGTGCTCTTGTAGCAAATGTGGATAGAGCCCTCCCCAAACCTTCATTCACGAAACCTAGCCATGATGATGACAGAATATGCCAAGTTGGAAGGGAACCAGAAGGATCATTGAGTTCAACCCTTAGTCCTGCTCAGGACCATCCCAAGAGTCACATATGTGCCTGAAAGTATTGTCCAATGAACTCTGTCAGGCTTGGTACCGTGACCACTTCCCTGGGGAGCCTGTTCCAGTGCTCAACCACCTTCTAGATGAAGAACCTCTTCCTAATATCCAACGTAAACCACCTCTGACACAACTTCAGGCCATTCCCTTGGGTCCTGTCACTGGTCACCACAGAGAAGAGATCAGTGTCTGCCCCTCCTCTTCCCCTCATAAGGAAGTTGTAACTGCAATGAGCTCTCCCCTCTGACTACTCCAGGCTGAGCAGAACAAGGGACCTCAGCTCTCCTTTGGCTACTCTCTAATGGCTTAATATCTTTCTTACATTGTGGTGAAACTGCACACAATATTCAAGGTGAGGCCGCCCCAGGTCAGAGCAGAGCGGGACAATCCCCCCCCTCGATCGGCTGGTGGTGCTTTGCCTGATGCCCCCCAGGACAGGGTTGGCCCTCCTGGCTGCCGGGGCGCTGCTGACTCATATCCAACTTGCCATCGACCAGGACCCCCAGGTCCCTTTTCTGTCACTGCTTTCCAGCATCTCATTCCCTACTCTGTACATACATCCAGGGTTGCCACATCCCAGGTGCAAAATCCAGCACCTGTGTAAGACAGTAACCAGCTGTGGCTGCTGTGACTGTTGGCTATGAATAAGTTTCATTACACGTGTGATTTCTCTTCACTTGGTTTCCATCCTTTGGCTTGCCATGTCCTGCTAGACATATGGAAAGGGAAATTACTGGATAGAGACACTAATCTTTTCTGTACAGTCCCAGACAAATGAAATCCAAATGCGTGTTGGAAGTCTCTATTTTTAAAAAACAAAAGTAATCATCCCTTTGCTGTAACTGATGTGGGGTTTTTTTCTAATATAATTTCTGTAGCCAGAGGAAACTTGACCTACTGGTCAGTAGAACGAAAGTGAAGTTGTTAAGAAAAATGTCTTATGTATACAAATCTGAAAAGTTTGCAACAAACCCTAAAGAAAGCAATTTTCCTATACAAAACTTTTTTCTCATTTGTTTTCAATAACTTTTAGCCTTTTTAGAATCCTAGGCTTTTAACTGTGTTAAAATATTTGACCATCTCTCCAGTAACTTTAATGCTTCCTTCTTTTTAAGAAATCCTAGAATGTAAGCAGAGTCTACATCATGTTAAATCCAAACAAAGATAATTTAGTCTATAGACTCTCATGTGATTAACCTTTTAAAATCTGGAGAACAGGACTCAAGGTGAGGCTGCACCAACACAGAGTAGAGCAACAATCTCCTCTCATAACCAGCTGCCTTTGAGGTGCCAACAGCTCCTTTGCATTTTGTGTCATCTGCGAACTTACTTAGTATCCCTTCAAGTCCTGCATCCAAGATATTTGTGAAGATGTTGAAGAGCACTGGGCCTAAGATGGAGCCCTGTGGAACATCACTAGTGACCAGTTACCACCCTCGTGTAACCCTATTCACTGTAACCCTTTGTACCCTATCCACAAGTCAGTTGCTCACCCATCACATGACAAGTTCATCCAGCTGTATGCTGAACTTTTTGTCCAGAAGGGTATTGTGAGAGACAGTATCAAAAGCTTTACAGAAACCCATCTGTCCTGGCTATCCTGGCTTTAAGGAAAGAACCATAGTATTTGTTTCCTTGAGATGATTTTTTACTCTTTGTATTACATATACTTGGTAAATCCTGTGGTTCATATTATGAGACAGATAATTTTGGAGGCTGCTATGACAAGCTTCAAGACTGTAACATCAGTCAGTGTCAAGGTAGTGTCATGAAATGAGTGTCTTAAGGTCTCCCCAAAAATCACCAGCAAAGGTGTCAGCAAAAGCAGTTTTAATATAAAGGCAGTGGCACAACAGAGGTTCACTCTTCTACTTAGTAAACAGCTAAAAGCACTGAGAAAAAGCACACAAGTCTAAAATCAGTATCAATCCAGACCAAAATAAATGTAAAACTATGTATGTGGAGACTCTGGCTGGGGAGGGCAGGGGGGTAGGCAAGACAAAAGGATAGAAGGAATAAGGAAAAAATGGAATACAGCCTAAAGGCCTGACAACATTTAATTTAACTTATGACTTAATCTAACAGCACTTAGCTTATAACTTAACACCTAACAGCATTAACTTAACACTTAACCCTTAACCTATTAATTTAACAATTTAACTTTGATCCATATATGATTTACTACACTATAACAGTAGCTTACTTATAAATCTAAAGTGCTTAAGAATTTACAAAAACAGTATCCCTAGCACATTTGATATAGCATATGCACACAAAGTGTCTGTACAAGGTGCCTGCGAAAAATTTCCCTTGAGTTCCATGAATTACTCATTTCAAGTGTTTTTGCATTCTTCTCAAGAAGTGAAGGATTGAGTCTCAAGGAGTGAGATGTCAACTCAGGATCTGTCAGTCAGGATAGCCCAAGAAATAACAAGCATGAAAGTTGCTAACTCTGAGAGGCATCCCAGCTCAGAGGGAGGTTGCTGGTCACAACCTTCTGTGGCCCAGGAGAGCTCAAGGGGTCTCATTTTGGGCCACTATTTATAGGGTCTCAGGAGAGTGGGCTTTAGTCATAATAACCTTTCACCTGGGCCGCACTTTTCGTTTTTACACTTTAAAAACACGAGAATAAAAAGTGTTGTTGAGGCAAAAAATTTCTAAGGATGTTCATTAGAAAAGCAAGGAACTCATTGGACAACACAACACTGTCTAGGAACAGACAGTATTTCTGACAAGCTCAAAGGAGTTCAGCCTGAGTGTTGCCAAGGCTGAGGTCTAACGAGCATTACTCAGATCATAACACAATCTGTGAGGGGCCGGGGAGGGGGGTAGAAAATACACCACTACAGGTAGGACCTAGTAGCAGTTGTGAATATATCCACATTATCTGCAGATGTTCTCAAATTCCTTCCAATACATTGATCTTGGTGCATGAATGCTTGGGGTTGTGCATGACAGCACACACAACATATGCTAATCATTTCAGACCTATGCAAGTGTTATTTTTATCCAAGGAATTTTGTACTTTGTTCATCTTTTGGACTGGAGCTGTAATTTCTTATCACTGTAGTTATGCTAACATAATATGTAGTTCATACATTATCATGTCAGAATAAAGACATCATCAAAAGTATTTCTTATGAAGGAGTTGCTTTGCTACAACTAGCTCATTTCAGCCACTTATAATGCACACAATTTATGGAAGTTTTTGCTTTTTCAGCTTTACCAAGAAAGTTCATGCAGTTTTACTTTTGTAGATGGTCCAGAAAAAGTGTTAAATTCAACAGCTGCAAAGACAAAATAAATTTATTGAGCTCTGTCATAAGATCAGTTATATTATAATGTTAAGAAAAAACTGCCACACAAGGGTATATTAAGTAAAGTACTAGTAGAAGCTGCTTAGAACTTGGTGTAGTATAGTATTGCACTAAACCCTACCCAGAAACCTCTTAATAGATGGGATTTTAAGTTGGCTGGCAGTACACATCACCCTTTCCCATTTCCCTAGCCTGTGCCACATTGTAGCAACCCACATCTTCCAAATTAAATAGTATTGCTTTTTTCTGATTACAATTAATTCCCAAGGCAAAGAAGATAGTTCCGTTTTCAGATGCTTCAGTCACAGGGCAGAGTAGAGGGAACTTGTCAGTTCCCTCTACTCTGACATGGCTGGATGACAAGTTGCTGCAAGTGAGAGTGCCTCCGAGATGGGAGAGGCACTTAGGGTTTGCTTATGAAATGTTGTGTGAAGGAATGCAAAAAGAAAAAAGTAAAGAAAAAAAAGGTTATAGCAAAACAACATTGAGCCTAGGGGAGCCTTGAATCACCACACACACAAGATGAGTCTTTTAATCTGAGATTCAGACTGCCTGAGATACAGAGAAATGTGTGAATGATTGTGTGCAATTGAGACAACAAATAAAGTACAATAGAAAACAACGAATTTTTTTTCCTCTCTCTATGTAAAGGCATTTGTAGGCATGGTAATACAACAGATGCTCAAATGGTGTCAATAATGCCATATTGAAGTATTTCTGGTTTTCAGTGTAATTATTTAGATTCTAAAATGCAAGTTAAATGTATCTGATATCAAGCTGTCCCTGTCTATAACCAGAGATAAGTCAGTATGGACACTGAAGTAAAGTTTGACCTAAGAACAATTTAGACAAGGAGATATGATATAGGAAATCAGTATGAGATTGAAATTAAAGGAACATTCACCTAAAATTAATGGAAGTTTTTAGTTCAGATTTGTATAGTTCTTTAGCAGATATTAAGATGTGACTAAGCCAAGAAATGTGTCTATTTCTGTTGTGGATCTAGATCATGTTTGTGAAAACAGGATTGTAATTGTTGCTGCTTGTAATGAATATTGATCTTTCAGACCCTGGAGGGATCTTTTCCTTTTCTGTTCTCATGGGGTTTGGTTTCTAGTCCCCCTGCTTCCACCATTATTGTTTTACTTGACAGAGTGCAGAAAACAAAAGCTCCTGTGCTGACTAGCTTCCAATATACTTACATGGTATATCTATTCTGTATTTTATGTTGTGAAACAGAACACAGGTTTCAAAGATTTGTTCTCTCAGTTTACTGATTATTTTATAATCAAAGCAACATAAGACTACTTCTAGTGCATTTGAGTTCATGCATAGTGTCCATTTATAATAGCTACTATTAGAAGAAGAAAATTTTTTTTTTCCTCTCCGTTCACCTACATATATGCAAAAATATGAGAAAGAAAAGTTGGCTTTTACTTTACCGTAGAGACCAACTGATTTAGCATTGCCCATGCTTGAGGAAATGGATAAAAACTGAAGTGTGTCTGAATTACAGTGTCCAATTAAAACAATCCTGGTATTTAGTATATTCAAAACGTGTATTCAAACTCTATGGGTTAAACTCATAACTAATTACTAGTGCTACTCACTGGTTCAGTGTCTTAATCCCTACTAAAAGATCTGCCTGTGTTGCATTTCAAAGGGGAGCATTTATATAAGGTTGCAGGCTTGAGGTCTGAGTTTCTAAACTCAGCTGCTCTCCTCATGTGGTGGGAGCATCTCCAATTCAGCATTTGAGAGCTAAGTGTCGAAAGAGGACAATTCCATGCTGTTTGTGGAGATGTGAACTCGTTGCTTTCATGGCAGTTTTCTCTTTCCATGTGGTTGTAAGTGTCTACAATTGGATATGTGGTCTGTGAACTAACACTTTTCCAAGGAAGGGTTGTTCATTGCAGCTGCATGGTAGGTAGATGAGTTGACACATAGTCTGGGTAGTAGCACTAAGAAACTAGCAGTGCAGTATCCTGATTAGAGTGTATTCTATGGTAGAACACCACCAAGGGAACTCTACTGAAAACTAGACCTTCAGTTCAAGCAGCTTAAATATTAATTTGTTAAGTAAATTAATCCTTTAGACTACAACTACGGTTTTGAATATGTTACTGTCCCTGGTGAGTAAAACATACTTGAACTGTTTGAAAAGGAAGTCTTTGCTAAGCCCTAAGTTGTCTCACTGAACTTGAAAAAGGCACATGCCCATCAGAAAGGGGAACAAAGCATCTTCTAATACTGATGAATAATCACACTGAATAGAGGGACTCCAACTAGTCTTTTCAGCTGTCACATCACTGGGATAAAGATCTGCTTTCCTAGCTGGAAGATTGCCTATGTCTAGGATGGTCCTTGTTGCCTTTCTGATTTTGTCTACATCCTAACCGAGACACAGGTGATGTAACAGTTCTGTCTGTTTCCACTCTGCCACATGAAAGTGAGGGATTTCCTCGAACCCTTTATATTTGATCAACCTATCAATGCCCCTAAGGAGGATGAGACCCTTGCTCCCAACAGCCTGTCAGTTCCTCATTATAGGGACCCCACTGGAACAGCCTGCTATATCAGAGGGTGGTTTGACTAACCTATTCAGAGTCACATGCTGACAGTGTCTCCACTCTTAATTAGTATATTATCAGTTTTCTAAGGTGTTATCTGCTGTCAGTTGCTGCTAACACCCTTGAAGGACTCACAATAAGCAGTTTATGGAATAACACACTTTATTAACAAATATACTGATAGTAGAAGACTGTGGTCTTCTAAGGTTCAGAGATTGCTGTTGATAGCATACTGATTGCAAAAATGAATTGGGAGCAATATACAGATAAACTCTAATCATCAATGAAAACTAGCTCAAAATAATCATTTAGCATGCATACAATAAGGTTCTTACCCATCCTATGGGCATCCCTATGGGGAAGAAGGTTCAGTCTGTTAATCAGTTCCGGAAGTTATAATGCAGTTTTCTCTGACCTCTCTTCCCACTTAAATTGTATTTATATAATGTTCCTTGAGGAAGAGGAAAATGTAAAGTTAGAGGTAATTTCATGTTTAGGTAGAGTTTGAGTGACTTTAGTCATTTGGATATGTAGGGCATGAAAAGTAATACTTATTTTTTAGCTAATGAAGCAAAGTTCAGCTTTTGATTACCATCTGAATCATTCTTTTGGCTCAGTCCTATTAGCTTCATTGTTTTAAAAACAATGTTTTTAACGGAGTATAACCACCACACTGCTGTGTTGCTCCATCCTTTTTTTCGTATCTGTATTGTACTGAATTCCAAAATTTGGATATCAGAAAAAGAAACTACTGGGTTTAAACAGAAGTTGTGGGCTACAGAAGCTGGGAAAAACCCTCTTCATTGTCTTCATCTCTGTGGATTTTTCCTGCCTTCTCCATCAGGATGTGAAGAGACTTTTTACATAATGTGATCACATGTCCTATTGTATCTGCTCCTCCACACATAATCCTGTCTCAAGAGACGTGAATGTCTTTCCCCCATGAATATCCCCTGTGATGTATTTGTTAAGACCCCAAATTTGTTAACCTGGGTTTTCCCCTTATGTCACCCCCTGAAATCCCCTAATTGTAATAATTGTAATAGGTACAACCCCCTGTTGAATACGTAGACCCTAAACCCTTTAAATATGAACTTGTAAATCCAATAAACAATTCCAGTTTCATACCTCCCTGTGATCATCTTAGCTTTATTGACCTCTGCAGTATTGATTTCAAGAGTGCATGACCTCAGCACCTTTGTGCTGCTCTGCCCTTTGTTTCATGTTTCCCTTAGAGCAGTACACCAAGCTCCCTCAGCATTCCTGCTCCTGATTTTTTCACCAGTTTGTCCCTGGTGAGCTATAGCCAAGTAATGCACTCCTTTTTTACGAACTTTGTTTTTCAGCCTTCTCCTTATACACACATTCACAGAAGGTTCCCAAAGCAAAAGTTAAAGAAATGTTTGTTAATAATTTAATATGTGGTCCAAAACTGTAGTACAGAAAAGATTTAGTGTTTTTGTTTGAATGGACCATGTCAACCTGTTTTCACCCTTTGAAAATCCCCAATTTAAACTTATCCCAACTCGTAAACCAGACAATGTTTCTGCTTTCATATTCTCTTTAAATTAATTTGCTGGGAATTTATTATTCACACTGCACTTTCTGCACATAAAAGAGTTATTTTGCATGTTAAAAATGCATAATCAGCTATTTAACTATGTCACTTTCACCAGAGCCATCACCAAGTGCGCTTTTTTTATAAGAAATACATAATGAGAGCAGCCCTCTGCAAAAAAAAGAATAGAAGCCAGGAATGAATGTATGGCAATAATGTTAAAGCCCTACATTTAGATTTAAATCGATAGGAGAAGACTAGAACATTTTTCAATTTGAAACTTACTTTAAATAACTTCCAAAATTTCCTCTTAAAACTAACTGTGGTTTAGTGAACTGTATGCTGCTTATCTTACTGCCATCTTATTCAAAATGGTTTGAATTGTACTTAAACAACGAGTTTCATAAAGGGTTCAAAAATATTTCTGGAACAGTAATGTGATTTTTGAATCTGTAAAGCTAGTTCATGAATAACCAAGATGACACATTGTTAGACACCAGATCAGTGGTTATTGGGTCAGAACCACCTTGTGGGGAGTGTTTGGTGTGTGTGTGTGTGTGTGTGTGTGAAGGAGGAAGGGACGGGTCAAATCTCATGGAGGTGGGGTGGTGTCACATCCCTCATGGCAGCCCCTGGAGCCCACGTGGGGATGTCCCAGAGTAGTTGTCAGTCACTAACATCCTGGGAGAACTATAACACACCACAGCTCCTGGAGCCCCTAAGCCAGCTCAGATTGGCAGGGACAGGGATAACATTGCCCCTCACCCTGGCCTGGGACCCCACAGTGCCAGTGAGCCAGAGGCCCCACCCGAGGGGGGTTGGCCATAGGGACCAGAGCAGATGAAACCAAAGACATGTGTTTGCCTCGTGTTGCAGCCCTGCCACTTGGATGTGTGAAAGCTGGTCTTCCACAAGGTTGCGATGGTAGCTATGTAATCTGTCTCTCTCTCTTTCTCCTTCTGTCTTCTTGCTCCCTCTGCTTCTCTTTCTTTGCTCCTTTCTTGATCCTTTAGGTGACTTGGAGCTGGAGGGATTGGATTTTTACTTAAGTGTTGTGGAATAGTATGTGCTGTGTCAGTATTGTTGTGGAACATTTTGGCTAGCTTGGATGCTGCCCTTTTGAGCTTTTGCCAAGTTCCCTTATTTTTTCCCCTAAATTATTCATAAAAATACCTCTTGGTAACAAGTCTGTGGCTTATTCTCTTGACGCTATTGCGAGGTATTAAAAAACCCTAAATATATATCTTAAAATAAAACTCCCTGCTGAGCCCGTGAGCTTGCAGCTCCTGGGGCTAAAGTGTTACACACATCAAGCCCAAAACTATGAAATATTGTTTCTTGGCTATTTTATCTGTGCAATGTCTTTTCCTAACTTACTTTGTTTCATGGGATACTCATCATAAATTGTAGTTTAGCGGTGAAATACTTTCGGCATTCTAACAGCATTGTATTTACCATGTTGGTCAGATCAGAAAAGGTATGGCTCTTAGGCCAAGATGGAATAGTGTAGCTGTGTATCAGTTTAGTGTGGATACCTACTCCAATTTAAACTGCTAGCTACACCTGCTTACAAGTAAACATTATTTTCGCAAGATTTCCTCTTCTACATGTGCCAAATGCATTCTATCTGTACACGCACATGCCTTAAAATTGCCTAAAGACGTTTTCCTCCAGGATGTTTGGAGAAGATAATTAGCTGAGAAATTCCAGCAATGGAAGGAAAAGTGTTATTCACAGGGACAAGAAAATATTGAATTTTTATACTCATTAACTCTGATTGCTAAACAATTATATCTTTATAACATACTGTGCTGACAACATAGAGCTGTAGCAATAAAAGATCATTATTAATTATACATAGGAACGGATAATAAGCTCTTCAATCCAGATGTACTCCTAGTGTGTCAGATATGACACACTGGACCGTACAGAAGAACAGTCATTACATTTCAGTGATTCATCATCATCATGGCTGGACTTCGCGAACAAAGATTTGGGAAGGGCTCTACCCACATTTCTTGCAAGCGCGTTGGTGGCTAAAAAGGCCAATATGAGAAAGGCAAGTCCGGTTGCAAAAGGTACAGCAGAAAGACTCCTTAGATGGTATATTCTGCAAGGCTCAATTCTTTCTGCGTTGTCTTTTCTCCTCAAGGGTGATCCTGCGTGCTTTCTCAAAAGCATCAGCAGCGTTATAGATGGTGTGTCTCCAGACCTCCCGGTTGGAGGCCAGAGTAGACCAGTTATGTTGATCAATATGGCCGAGGCTGAGATGTTGTTTCAGGGAGTCCTTGTATCTTTTCTTCGGAGCTCCTCTCTTGCGGCAGCCGGAGGCAAGTTCACCATAAAGCAGGATCTTAGGGAGGCGGTGGGTGGTCCTTCATCCTGGAGACATGCCCTGCCCATCGCAGCTGCGTTCTCAGTAGCATGACCTCAATACTTGTGACTGCTGCCTGTTCAAGAACAGATGTATTGGTCACATAATCTGACCAGTGGATGTTCAGGATTGTACGGAGGCAGCGTTGATGGAAGCGTTCCAGGAAACGCAGGTGGTGGCGATAGATGACCCATGATTCGGAACCATATAAGAGAGTAGACAGCACTATGGCTCTGTAAACACTGATCTTGGTACTTTTCTTCAAGCGTTTATTACGCCATACTCTTTGATGGAGTTTTCCAAAAGCACTATATGCCTTCGCTAACCTGTTGTCTATCTCCCCGTCAATCTTCCCATCCGAGGAGATGAGGCTGCCTAGGTAATTAAACTGTTGGACTGATTTGAGCTCTGATTGGCCGATGGTGATGTGGGGATGATGGAGGACTTCCTGAGGTGCAGGTTGATGGAGAACTTTGTCTTCTATAAGCTGACTTCCAGCTCAAAGAGCTCAGCAGCATCTGCAAAGCAGGATGTTAAACGCTGCAGGGCTGCTTCTGTGTGGGCAACAAGGGCGGTGTCATGAGCATAAAGCAGCTCCCAGACAAGATGGTTTAGAGTCTTGGTGTGGGCCTTCAGTCGCCTTAGGTTGAATAGGCTTCCATCAGTACGATATCGAATGTAGATACCGTCCTGATCATTGAGATCTGCAGTGGCCCTTTGGAGCATCATGCTGAAAAAGACTGTGAATAGGGTAGGAGCGAGAACGCGGCCTTGTTTCACACCATTCTTTATTAGAAAGGGCTCAGAAAGTGTGTTGCCATATCTGACTTGGCTGTGCTGATCCTCATGAAGTGAGATGATCATTTGAAGGAACTTGGGGGGACAACCTAAAAGTTCCAAAATCTGCCAAAGACCTTTTCTGCTCACAGTATTGAAAGCCTTGGTGAGGTCGACAAAGGTTACATAGAGACCTTTGTTCTGTTCCCTACACTTCTCTTGCAGTTGTCTGAGAACAAATATCATGTCTGTGGTGCTCCTGTTGGCTCTGAAGCCACACTGACTTTCCAGTAGAATTCCTTCTGCTCTAGCAGGTATTGGTCTGTTCAGGAGTATTCTTGCCAGGATTTTGCCAGCAATGGAGAGCAGAGTAATACCACAGTAATTTGAGCAGTCTGATTTAGTACCTTTCTTCTTATAAAAGGTGATGATACCTGCATCACGAAGGTCTGAAGGTAGTTCGCCTAGTTCCCAACAGCGCATCATGAGCTCATGAAATTTAGCATGGAGTGCAAGGCCCCCATGTTTCCAGACTTCGGGTGGAATTCCATCAACCCCAGCTGCCTTGCCGATTTTCACCTGCTGTAGGGCCTTGAGGGTTTCTCCTAAAGTGGGGACAGTATCCAATTCGTATTTCATCGGTTGTTGTGTGATGAACTGAATTGTTGAGTCTTGGACTACACGGTTGGTACTGCAAAGAGTCTGAAAGTGTTCAGACCATCTGTTCAGAATGGAGGTTTTATCTGTCAGAAGCATTTGACCATCTGCACTGAGTAGTGGGCTTTGGACTCGGTATGTAGGCCCATATGCTGTTTTCAGGGCCTCACAGAATCCTTTGTGATCCCCTGTATCAGCACATAGTTGAGTTTTTGCAGCTAGATCGGTCCACCACTTGTTCTGGATGTCACGGGGTTTCTGTTGGAGCTGGCTGCATGCAAGACGAAAGGCTATTTTCCTTACGTGACAAGATGGCAGTGCAAGGTGTGCTTGGTGAGCAGTTCTCTTCTTCCTCAACAATTCCTGGATTTCTTGATTGTTTTCATCAAACCAGTCCTTGTTCTTCTTGAGGGAGAACCCTAAGGATTCTTCAGAGGATTGCAGGATGCTGCTTTTAATATGATGCCAGATTGTTTCAGGAGAGGAATCTGCAGAATCTGTGGAATGGTTTTCGAGCCTAGTTTGAAGGTTTGCCTGGAATCTTTCTCTTACTGTGGCTGATTGGAGATGGTTAACTTGGAGTCTTCTCCTTGGGATACTGCCCCTTTTGGGTTTGAATTTGAGGTTGAAGTTGAGTTGACAGCGCTCAAGCCGATGGTCTGTTTGGCATTCTGCGCTGGGCATCACGCACATCACGATGGAGGACATCGCGGACATCTCTCCATCACACCAAGACATAATCAATGAGGTGCCAATGCTTAGACCTGGGGTGCATCCAGGTTGTCTTCAGACTATTTTTCTGCTGAAAGATAGTATTAGTGATGGTAAACTGTTGCTCCGCTCAGAATTCTAGCAGAAGTCGACCATTATCATTGCAGTTTCCAACACCATGCTTGCCTAATATTCCTTTCCATGCTTCAAAATTCTTACCTACTCTGGCATTGAAGTCACCAAGGATAATGATCTTATCGCCTGCGGGCACCTTTTGGGTAAGGTACAGAAGAGCAGTCATTACATTTCAGTGATTACATTTCAGAAAAATTGCTTTGTGTGTGTGTGTGTTTCTTGTTTTAATAGATAATAGGTTAGCGAAGGCATATAGTGCCTTTGGAAAACTCCATAAAAGAGTATGGCGTAATAAACACTTGAAGAAAAGTACCAAGATCAGTGTTTACAGAGCCATAGTGCTGTCTACTCTTTTATATGGTTCCGAATCATGGGTCATCTACCGCCACCACCTGCGTCTCCTAGAACGCTTCCATCAACGCTGCCTCCGTACAATCCTGAACATCCGCTGGTCAGATTATGTGACCAATACATCTGTTCTGGAACAGGCAGCAATCACAAGTATTGAGGCCATGTTACTGAGAACACAGCTGCGATGGGCAGGGCACGTCTCCAGGATGAAGGACCACCGCCTCCCTAAGATCCTGCTTTATGGTGAACTTGCCTCCGGCTGCCGCAAGAGAGGAGCTCCGAAGAAAAGATACAAGGACTCCCTGAAGCAACAACTCAGCCTCGGCCATATTGATCACCATAACTGGTCTACTCTGGCCTCCAATCGGGAGGCCTGGAGACAGACCATTTATAACGCTGCTGATGCTTTTGAGAAGGCACGCAGGATCACTCTTGAGGAGAAAAGACAACGCAGAAAGAATCGAGCCTTGCAGAATATACCATCTAAGGAGTCTTTCTGCTGTGTCTTTTGCAACCGGACGTGTCTATCTCGTATTGGCCTTTTTAGCCACCAACGCGCTTGCATGAAAAATGGGTAGAGCCCTTCCCAAATCTTCGTTCGCGAAGCCTAGCCATGAAACAAGTGTTGTAAAGATGGGCATGGCACAGTTAAATTCTTCAAGATTTCAGGTGGAAATGGATTTTGGGGACAAACAGCAAGTTTTTCTAGTCTGTGAATGATACTTATAATTTTTAAAAAAATTAAGAAAAAAAACAGCCAAAAAACCATTAAGACAGTTTCTTGCACACTGAATTCTATACATAAGATATGTTAACTACATTCCACCAACTGAAACCGTAATGGTTGACTATACAGAAACATCTGATACTGTATTTTGTTGAGAGTGGTAGTCAAGGTCAGTGAAAAGTATTAATTCTGCTCTGGGATAGTATAGCAAATATATTTAAACAATATAAAAAAAAATTTCTTTAGAAAAAGTTTGGATCTTCGAGCACCTCTAACAACACTACAAATAACAATCATGTAACGAACGCAAGCAACAAAGAATTTTTACCTTGATCTTTCATACTCCTCTAAAATATCAGTTACTTTTAAATCTTTCAAATACATTTTAGAAATCCCTTTAGAATAACACTCATATTCACACACATTAATCAAACACAGCCATCTATTAAATACTTTTAAAAGGGATTGAATTTCTATGGATTATTTCTTAGAGGTTTTTTTTCATTGTAATCCAAGATTCGAAACTATTTCTCTGTCTGTTGTTTGTTGCCTTCTGATGTTCCACAGCTGGAGATTACAATCCTACTAGGTATCACAGCGCAAAACCTACTGCTTCATAAATTATTGACTAGCATTTAACCATCAGATGAGAGCAAGGAACAAAATGAATTGCATACTTTGAACTTATTGGTTGGGAAAAAACTGTTATGGTTGTCTTCCACCTAGGAACTTATTATTATCTTTCTGTGTCTGCTAAGATCAATTTTCCATTGAAGAAATAAAACATTTGTTTTAGTTGGTGACACAAAATTTAGTTGTTTCAGTGCAAACTTAAATGTTTCAAAATTTGGTTTCGGACCCTGTTTCTGATAATTTTATGCCTTGATGTACAGAAAGATAGAAAATATTTGGATGATATAGGTAAACTTTTAATATGTAGGATGGAAATATTGGCATGGTCAGTCATGTGAAGGGTGTCCATTGGCACAGATAATGGTTCAGCTATAAACTTTAAATCAGGAAAGTCTTTTTGAAGCTGAAGAAAAATAAACTGATATGTAATGGTGTTGAGTTCATAAGTCTACATTGTTGGAACCAAACTTTAATGGCCAAATTTTTAAGGGGTCTTAGGAAGCCAGAGTTTACGTGACTACTCTTTTTTTTTTGCTTATTGACCATCACTACTCATGAAAGTAGGCATCAGCGTGTTGAATCAGATTTTTTCAACTCTCTTTTATCTTTGTAAAACTTAATCCCATTCAAATTTTTGGCTATGTATTTGTATCACTCAGCTATTTTGTTTAGAACCAGAAGTAGACACATATGTGCACTGCTTTAATGAGATTTGCAAGCTGGATCTGCCATAATATTCCATTTCATCCTTTTATGATAATTCCTTTATCAAATTGGATAAAATAGATTTAAAATAGATTATCTTCTTGCATAACTCCAGTGAAGTATTTAAAACTATAAATGGAATTTAGAGCTTCATAGTCAGTAGCACCAAATGTTAAATAACCAAAATTTTAATTACAAAAAAAATCATACATCTGGTGCAGTGAAAGAATCAGAAGAGGATAGAAGGGAGAGAATTATTGTGTGGCTGTGTCTAGATAGGTGTTTGCTGTGCTGGTTCAAAGGGAATTCTCTGTCCTTGCAGACTGGGTCCTTTCCTGTCATAGACAAGCACTCACTGAAATCCAGTGGGCTGCAGCATTTTCTTTCCTATGCAGTATGTGGACTTGGTGTACAGATCATTTTAGCAGGTGATGGGCTCTGTTGGTATCATTTACAGAGGCTATGTCCTACAGAAAGCCATCCACTTTGGTTAGCTTATGGTGAGAACTATTTAGTAAGACTAACATAAGTCTGCTTTTACTCTTGTCATAAGCACTTTCTTGGTCATATCTATTCCTATGAGCTGAGCTTCAAAGATGCATGGATCATTGTACCTACTTTTGGAAAAAGGATACACCACAATGAATAAAAGCCTATATTTTTTGCAGCTCTGGGTGTAATGTTCCTGTTGTGACTCCATAAATTTTTGAAAAGGAAATTAAGTACATTTAGGAAATCACAGGATCCAAAAAGCAAAAGCTGGAATGAATGGTGAGCAGTCCTTTGGGTTCTACTGAGTGAAATATGAAAGAAATTTTTCATGTTATAAATTGTTGCTATAGAAAAAACATCAGCTGGAGCTTTGGGAATATGTGTTTATGCTTTCTTATTACATCAAGCTCCTCCAAAATATCTCAAAGTATTTAGATTAAAATTTGTGTAAGGACTCTGCAAGTTTGCACGTACACTGGAAGGACCTCTTGCTTATGTTACACTTCTGCAATCTCCCATTTATTTCAACGGCAATGCTAAAGCAGAGTTAATTCCTCTGTATTAGACCCTCAGGGAAAAAGGAGAGGAAGAGTAAATGACTGTGGCTTTGTTCATATTATGAAATACAGCATGCTTTGCAACCTTTTATTGGAGAGGATTATGTTCTGACTGTGAAGATATCAAATATTTTGGAATCCTGGAAGAGGTAAAAAAAAAATAAATTCCGGTATTCTGTCTGCAATATTGGCTATGAAACAGTTTAAGGAGGAAACAAAGATGAGAACAAAGAGGTGATTATATTGTCTGCGGAGGAAGAAACTTGTGAGACTAGAGAGGGGAAAGGGATAAAATAGACAGTTTGTGTGTGGACAGTGTTGGTAAATGTGTACTTGTATATACATATGTCTAGGCATGTTCCCTTCTACAGACCTGCATCCTCCTCAGCAAGAGAGAGGAGCAGAATGAGGCCACTGGTGATGTTTGTATTCATCTGAGTACTCTGTGTCAACTTCTGCTGAGTTACCTGAATTACCAGCAATGTATACATGTGCCTAGAGGGTGATTGGGCACTGGAACAGGATTCCCAGGGAAGTGGTCACAGCACCAAACCTGACAGAGTTCAAAAAGATTTGGATGATACTCTCAGGCACATGATGTTACTTTTGGGAGTGGTCCTGTCCAGGGCTAAGGGTTGGACTCAATGATCCTTGCAGCTCCCTTCCAACTCAGCATGTTTGTGATTCTGTGACTCTGTGATATGTGGTATAAACAGGTATTTGTGTGCATGTGCCCACTGGTAAATGTGTGCTCAGACTCACTGCTAGTTGGACCTGTGGGCATGGAGTTGTAACAGCCTCACCTCTGTTAGGCTGCTGAATTTGACCTTCTCCAGTTGTTGTCTTCTGATGTCACCAAAGAAAACAGTTTAGACAAAATTTAAGACTAAGAAAGGTTTCCCTTTGCCAAATAGAATATTTCTGTGTTTGAAGTGAGAAAAGCTGATGTCTATCCCAAATAGCAGGAAAGAACCTGGTGAAGCTCTTTTTTCAAGAAAGTGTCTGTTTTATGAATCTGTGACAGATTATATATCAGGCTTTATAGACAAGAATTTTATCAGAAGTATTTATACTGTGAAAAGGTTTAATAATTGTGGGAGTCATTGTGCTTTACTGTGACATCCCATTACCTCCCAAAGTTTGTTTTACATAATTATAATACTAGCTTATGTTAGGAACAAACAGTTGCCCCTCCCACTGTTTAGCCAATAGCAATAACTCCACTATAGACAGGATGGAAATGTTGTTCCATTTGCCACATGTCTTCCGAAGCCCTCAGGTTGCTATTACACATGCAAGACTTGGTGACTCAGCACCAGGTCCCAGGCAGCTGAGATTCTGAAAAGCAAATACTTTTTCAGCATTTAACACTTTAATTTTCAAATTTATTTTTGTGCCCCTTCTGATTACATTATGCTGTGGTTTAACCCCAGTGAGCCCCACGTGGCCGCTCCCCCAGTGGAATGGGGAGGAGTATCAGAAGGGTAAAAGTCTAAAACACTCTGGGCTGAGGTAAAACAGTTTATGGGTAAAGTAAAAGCTGAAGTAGCAGCAAAGTAAAACAAGGAATTAATTCACTGCTTCCCA
This sequence comes from Neopelma chrysocephalum, assembly GCF_003984885.1. NCBI lineage: Eukaryota > Metazoa > Chordata > Aves > Passeriformes > Pipridae > Neopelma > Neopelma chrysocephalum. Next base: position 844,297 of record NW_020925381.1, on the reverse strand, counting down.
GCAGCAGGTAAGTTCATCACACCTAAAGATTACTTGGGAAGACAAACACCATCACTACTCCAAACATCCCTGCTCTGTCCTTCCTTCCTCAGCTTTTTATGCCAACCATGACACCACAGGGTATGGGACATCCATTGGGTCAGCTGGGGTCAGCTCTCCTGCCTCTGTCCCCTCTCAACTCTTTGCTGATGCGGTGGGAGGAGGAGCAACAAAGGCCTTGTCTCTGTATAAGCACTACTCAGCAGGAATGAAAACATCCCTGTGGTATCAACCCTGATTCCATCACAAATCCAAAACACAGCCCTATACTAGCCACTATGGAGAAAATTAACTCTATCCAAACCAAAGCCAGCACATCACTTTAGGTCTTTTTTTGCCAATTATCAGATGTTTCCTTAAAAATTTGCTCATAGACTGAGGTTTTGTTGTAAGAGTAGTGACCTATAATAAACTAGAGATACATATACACTTTCATTTTAGTTTAAAGTTGTTATCAGGCAAGTTAACATTATGTTAAACTAGCAGAAATGTCTATTTGTTGGCTTCAAAATGTCAAGTAAGCGTTCATATTTATTTTTAATTGATTTTTTGAAAGCAATGCTCTAATAATCATTAAGAAGATATTATGACATATCTTTAACATTTTCTCTGAGGGGAAGAACGTGGAGGAAGCCATTTCACATTCATCTTGCTGTCAGTGCTGGTCTACTTCCTTCATCTGAAATCTGCCACAGATCTTCATCTGAAAGCAGCCTACTCATACAAATATGTGGCTGTAGCATGACCTATCACAACCCTTTTTGCAGATGTAACTAAGTATCTTGTAAACCAGTAAAGGTAATAGACATTAAATAAATGAGCAGCTTTTTATGTACCTAATGGTGCTGCTAAAATGAGATGTTTTTCCCAATTATTGTAAAGTTTCTGTACTTTTAAATTATTAGAAAAGGCAAATCGAACAAACAAATTTATATATCTTCTCAGCTATTTCTAATAATAAGACTTTCTTAGTCCAGAAATAGAAGCAGAATCCTTGGAAAGCTACTTTAATTTTGTCTATGTTTGACAGGACAACTTTAAAAAGTGAAATTTATTATATAAAAGCCCAGAAAGCAAACAGAAATGTTATTTTTTTTCTGCCAATAGATAAATGCAGTGATGTCCAGTGAAATAGAACTACATGTGAGAAATTGAAGAGGAAAACAGAATAGTATTATATCTGTGTCTGGCTTTATCAGATCAGATGATGTGCAACACAACACATTGAATAACTTAATGACTGTTTGCCACAGCACGGAAAAGAACAAAAGAAAAAGATGATTTTTTTAAAAAAATATTATATTTGGAATTACAAACATTTTGAAGTCATTGAGCACAAGCATAGTATATCCCTAACTGAAAACGTTTCCAATATGAATATAATGTGTATATAAATACAGTTATTAGCACATACTTATCTCCCTCTTGAAGGTATTTATGGAAGGAAATACAAATATACAGATAGGAAAACCTGAAGTATATCAAGATACAGTTTGGACTAGGTATGTGCAATAACAAATTAAAGTATGGGTACTGTGTATACCCATTTAGTATAGATTATCATTGCTTTTCTGATTAAATAACTTTTAGGGTTTTTTTTTTCCTTTTTCTCTTTGGTTTGCCATTCACATACTAACAGAGGTCTGAGTCAACCACTGCTTTGGATGACTAATAAGGATCACCCTAGACCTTTCCCACACTTAGGCCTGCCCCAAGTTTAAGTGGTTTTGAATTAAACCAAATAAATCTCTTCCTTATTTGAATTATAGGAAATATTTTTTTTTTAATAGAGAGAGCATGAAGTGAAGAAAAAAGAAAAAAAAACAGAAATAGAAGTGTATTTGCCTCTCTCAGCCTTTGCATGGTGTCCTTTCAGCGACCTAGGCTTCATTTTAGTAAAATCAATCATTCTTTTCTGAGGCCCAAAAAACTCTGTACTCTTCTATGGTCCCTCTGTAGAGTTTTTCTTTCTCCTCCTTTAAGGTAGGACTATCTGTGCCATCCTGCCTTCAGTCTTAATTAGCATGAATTGTAGGCTCTGGACCTGCACTGTCTTTCTTGCCCACAGTATTCAGTGGTTTTTGTGATCTTTGTTCCCAGAGCCAGTTCAGTTGCTCACTATCCTTGCCTGAAGTCTATTTCCTCCACGGCATTTGGCTTTTCTTGTTCTTCTAAGGAAACAAAAGAGTGGTGAATATTTTTTTTTAAAAAGGAAACACTGTTGGTAAGTAAGACATTTACTAAAAAAGAGACCTTTCATTTTAAGACACTTCATTTAATTCCATGTTTATTCCTTCAACCTCCTAAATTGTTTTTTTTGGTGATGCATCTCAGCCTTGTAAGATAAGAACATTTCACTAACTGGCACTATGGATAGTAATGTAAATGCTGAAAAGATGCACCTCGACTAATTTTTATGGTATTTTACCATCAACCTCTCTCTAATCTGGTACTTCTGCTTTTATTGCTATCTGTTCTTAGGTTGCTTTAGCCAGCTTTTTCCAGTATCCTGCTTTGCTAACATCCAGGTTCACCCAGCTATTCCCATGCAGGTTTTGTATCATTTACAACATTATTCATAAAACTTTATAATGTCCTGAATTTAGACTAGGACCTCTGCGCCCAAGTTGAACATCATCTTAGCAAAGGTAGCAACTCTGTTTCATTTGCTTTAGGCAGTCTCATGATTTTTTAATTTTTTTTCCCATTTGGAAATTCTTTTTTTCCATTCCCATGGGGCTGGAGTGTGAAGAAGGAGAGAGGAAAAACAGCCACAAAAGGATCTGAACAAGATGATATCCCAAAACAGTATTTCCTTTAAAAAAACTTAGCTTGGCCATGATAAATGAGAAGGAGTTTCAGCGGAAGATCTAAGTAAATGGTTCTTCCATTAAAATCAAGGAAAATGAAAATTACAAATTCAGTGCTTCATTAATTTTTGTCTGGATCATTCATGTTCCAAATTAAGATTTGGCTCTTAATTTTATGTGGAAGATATCTGGGTGTTGGGGTTTTTGCTACAATGGAATTTCTGCTACTCTGACTTTAATTATGACAAAGCACAAGTCATACTTCTCTGTAAATAACAAGCGACAGAATGTAATTTTGTAGATAGTCATATATACTTGCTTTATATAAAAGTATTCCCAAGATCCAATTAAATTATGTTAAATTATTCATTGTAATTATGTTTCATTTCAGGACCTACAATTATACGAGCTAATACTGATTAGGCTTCATTTATGTAATTTACAAAAGAGCTTGGCAGTTCTGATATAACCATGTAACCTCTCTACATGAAATTTCGGTGTACTAAGAACAAATGTTAATCCTCAGAGGTGGGGAACTGCTCATCAGTGGCTATAAGTATTGATCACTTATGATTGCAAAATGCATATGGAGTCTTATGCCATGACAAGTAAAGCTTCAAATTCTCTCTTCACCATTTGAATAACTCAAAAAATCAACTAAGTTGACTTTTTTTTTTTGATGGTGCAAGGAAGGCACTAATTCCTGTTTTCAAAACCATTCTCTGCCTGAAAGACTGAAGTTTATCCTTGATATTTCTTCCATAGTTTTTCAAAAAGAAAATATCATAAAATTATTGATGAACACCATCTGAAGCTACCTGTGGAGCAGCATCAATTTTTACTTAAGGAAATTACTCAAACCAAAGCATGAGTCACTTGGTATGTGGAAAGAAGCTAAGGAATGCAGGCAGGCCAGTGTATTGCAAACAGCAGGCTGTTGTAACCACATTCTACAACATTTTAAATGTGAATAAGGTAATAATTAGCTGTACCACCTCTCTGCATTGCATTTGAGAATAACAATAATGCAGCTGGGGATCTTGAACAAACTTTGACTACAGTAGCTTCAAACTATTCAAAGGCTGCCAGAAATGCAACACTGCTAATGATAATAATAATGTAACCTTTCCCAGGAGCTTTTTTCTCAGTAAAATTTGAGATGTGGATTACACTGTTCTATTAAAGCTAAATGGCTGAAATGAATTATTGGGCTTGAAATTTGTGGAAAAGTTAAGGAAATAAGGCAATAAGTGAAAATGAATCTCTGGGGCAATTATCTGTACTGTGCATGGGTGCGTAGCAAGGGAAGAAAGGTGCTACCACAGCCTCCTCAGCATTCTTGTCCTCTAACTATCTTCAGCATATGGCTACACTACAGCTATGATCACAAATGCAGCTGAGGAAGAACAACTGCCCCAGCCTAACTGCTGCCTGGTGTCTTGTCCCATGCTCCTACATCAGCATCAAAACTAACATGTTTACAGTTTCTGGACTGTGACAGTTGTAATTTATTGATGTCTATGGCTCTTCATCTGCATGACTCAAAGCATGAGTCCATTCAAACTGGTCCAATAGTTTTGATGGGTCAACTTTTTACTGGCAGGACTTACACTCTGCAGTTGACATAAACTTGTAATTAACTGAGTTATGGATTTAACCTTAGAAGCACTAAGACCAGTGAACTGATGTTAAGTGGCATTCAATAGGTATCATTCCTGTCTTTACCTATGTGTTTGATGTGACTACAAATGGCAATGTTTGGTATACTCTGGTTGCTTTGAATTTTTTTCTTGCTATTGGTTTCGGGTTTTTTGGTGTTGCTTTACACATATAATCCATAATAAAGTCAGAAAATAAAATTTCTCCACCTGCCACATTTTTTAGGCTGGAAACCATACCTTTCTTCTCAGAAGCGAGAGTCCCTTACTCTCACCCCCAGCAATGACAGGAGGTGGTATAGAATAGCCTCTTAGCCAAGAGGTCCTCAGCCACAGTCCCCTTCCTGGCAAAAATTTAACTCTGTTCTGGCTGTAACCAGGGCAGAGAGATAGCAAGTTGGGATTTTGTAAGTGCTATGTGAAAAGTGTAAAATGAAATTTCACTATTTAATAACTAACATGGTATTTTTTATTTCTTAGACTACTAGTTCACCTGCTGCCTAGTGCTCTGACTATAGGTAATATATTTAATTCTTACTTCCAGACATGAAAGATGATTAATAAAAAAAAACACAAGAAGGAAGATGGTAAAAGGGAAGTATTTTCTGAAACCTTTGTAGATTTCTGACAGAATTCAAGTGACAATTCTAAATCAAGACCTAGCTCCCCAGCTTCTAACCCTGCTTGAAGGGCAAAGCAAAGACTTTGTTTGCCCCCGTAAAAAAACGACTCAAGGATAGACTCTGAATGTTCATACTGGCCAAATAATTTTCTTCATGTCCTCCCTTTTGTTATCCTTGTTTTGTTCACTCTTGTGATTACTTCTCTTAAATAACTGTACTTTTATTGTCCTACAGAGGTGTAAATAAGAATAAAGTATCGTATCTTTTCAGGGATGGTACCACATGAGGATTTAACTGATTTGCTAAATCATTCCTGAAAACTGTTTGTTGGCTGTTAGAGGAGTGTGTTTGATAGTAGGAGTATATAGCATCTCTGCTACTGAAAATAATGTGACAAAATCAATATATTCTGTTACAGGTTTTGTTTCTGCTACTTTTGATTAATAGAAAAACAACAAACAAGTAAACTATTATTTGACAGCTTCACTGCAGTGAAAATAAACATATCAGAAGTAATTATGGTCCTTATTTCTGCCCCTATAGGGAGGCTTTCCATGCTTGTCTGCAATTTAATATGGTCAACCTCTGACTCACCTTCTGTCAGTCCCACAGAATGACTCAGTGAGGTCAAGCCAGGGAAGAAACAGCCACTACAGGAGTTCTACTATATACTTAAAGAGTTTGGTAAAGGAAGGCTGTTAATACAGATGATGCAGTGACCTACCTCCCTTTAGAGCTTTCCAAAATTTTGTACTCTTGCCTAGACAGGTTTAAACCTTGGTGGTGCAGGGAAATACGGAACCTGAACACTCAGAAGGCAGCTCATATGCAAGTCTGCTTTTATGGTTAAGTATGGCAGAGGCACAGTTGCTAGGTTTTTAACAAGCCAATTCAACATTGGCAGATTTATCTTGCTAGGATGATCGGACAGAGGAGTTTCATCAGGTAGGCAGAGGCAGTGTAGTCCATAAAACATCTGGGAAATGGAGGTAAAAGACATTGTGGCACAAATTAGTAAGAATGACTGCACTTTTTTTCCCCCCTGTTGTTTGTCTCCACATACAGTTATGAAATCAAGCAATAGGAAGCTCCCAGAGAAGCCTGACTGCTCTATTGATTGTTAAATATTGGTAATTGGAGACATGTAATTATTCATAAAAGATGAAATCTATGCCATGTGCTGCTCCAGACCTAAATTTAATTGCTTGTGCAATAAGTTCAATCTTGAGATTTGTTTCTTCTCCCAGACCATCAAGCGTATCCTACCTGATTTTGAATGTATTGCTCTTCTTTTCTCTCCCTTTCTTTCTTCCATCTTTAAATGGTCTATTTGAGCTACATGTTTTTTCTGACATGCAGTGCCCAGAAGCCAGGAGACCTGTATTTGGCCTCTCTACCCTAACCCAACACAGACAAATATCACCCTCACTTTGAGAAGCATCTGACTTTTGAGAGATGCTGAGAAAGAAAGGAAGAACTGGACTTCATACTACAAGATGCTGCATATGAGAAGAATGTGGGAATGTACCTCTTTCAAGGACATCATAAACCTTTTGTCTGCTGATGTTAAGTGGGAGCAAAGGTTTTCAGCACTTTTCAGAATAAAACTGACACATACAATAGGTGTGATTTTTCAGGAGAAGGACAGGGAAAGAAGAAAGGAAAAAGTAATTCATGTTTGGCACAAAGTGCTCTCTTTTACTTGAGTGGAAATTTACTCAGTTTTTACTGCTACATAGAAAACATATTGAAATCCATTACCTTTCTAAACCTCAGGAATATTTTTCCCGAAGCTTATTCCAGCACTCACATATAAACTCATGTCTTTTTCTGGTTTTGACTTAGAGTTCTAAATTGTTTCTGAAAAATGCAGTTCATGATACATTTCTTACACTGCCAGAGACCCTCAAAATAATCATTCATCTGTTTCTATTGGAATGACCAAGCAATGAATACTGCAAAAACTTTATGAAACAAAAATGTGTTACAACACAGCAATCAGTTGTGTACTTTTATGGTTGCTGAAGGCTTTTGCTTTCCTCTGTAAATGATCTATCTTAAGTGCACATGGATTTCCATCAATCTTCCTATTATGCCATTTATTGCAGTCATATTTTATATAAGAAAAAATGTATAGCTGGCCAAATACCTGATCTTGTTCAATTTTAGACCAATCTTTCAGACAGGAAAATGGAATATTTAATTTACCAAAAGCTTTCTGAAGTTTTGTACTGGAGATAGACTTATTGAATAATGTTCTGCATCCATCCTGCTATCATTTTATGTTGAAAAAATGCTAAAAGTAGCTATTTCAGAAGTTTAAGCGGGTAAAGTACTGTAGCATGATTTGGGCTTGTATTGATTTTCCTTTGAAAACTAGTGTGAGGTGCATATTACTGTAGTTCTCTTAATTCAGTTTGTCTGACCTCAACTTAGGAATTAAGTTCGACCTAAACGTCAACAAAAATTATATAACACGGTTGGGATAAGTGAGAGATTTTTTTACTGAAGTGGATTGACAACTGGCTGAATGGTAGATCACAGAGAGTTGTAATCACACAGGGTCTAGTTGTAGGCCTGTCACAAGTGGTGTCCTCCAAGGTTCAATATGGGCCCCAGCATTGTTTAACTTACCTATCAATGACTTGGATGAAGGGGCAGATGCCTTGTTAGCAAGTTCACTGATGACACAAAGCTGGGAGGAGTGGCCGAAACCCCAGAGGGCTGCGCAGCCCTACAGAAGGACCTTGACAGCTGTTCTCATGGGACAGACTGGGAACTGAACAATCATCATGGTCAGGCTTCGCGAACAAAGATTTGGGAAAGGCTCTATCCACATTTGTTACAAGCATGCTGATGGCTAATGAGGCCAATACAAGATAGACATGTCCGATTGCAAAAGGCACAGCAGAAAGACTCCTTAGATGGTATATTCTGCAAGACAAGGTTCTTTCTGCACTGTCTTTTCTCCTCGAGAGTGACCCTGCGTGCATTCTCAAAGGAAACAGCAGGCCTGTGTCTCCAGGCCTTCTGATTGGAGACCAGAGTAGACCAGTTTCAGGGAGGCCTTGTATCTTTTCTTCGGGGCTCCTCTCTTGCGACAGCCGGTGACGAGTTCACCATAAAGCATGAAACTGAACAACATACACAGTATATTATGCTAAGTCACAGGAAATGTCATCATTCAAATGAATTGCAGAGGCAATTGAGTGGTGTGAGCTGTGAGCTGGTCCAGCTCTCTAGCCTGTTAAGTGTGTGGAGTAGAACACACTTACAATAATGATTTAAGAGGTAATTATGCCAAACTGCTAAACCTTTCTCTGAAGAGGAGAAATAGTTCACAATGTTCTTTTGCCAGCAAAGACTGAGATAGAGGGTAACAGTACACCCAAAGTTTAAGAAGAGGTCTTGCTTCTTGAGTTTTGTTGGACAAAATAAGAGTCTTGGAAAAAAAAGGTTATCTAAAGAAATATCATGAATGGAATGTGTCTTTGAATTTGGAAGAGAGTCAAAATTTTAAAAATACCTGATGAAACAAATCTAAAATTTTGTAGTGACTTGCAGATAAATACACTTATTTTTGTGGGAATCATCATATAAACTTATAAGAAAACCTTCCAAGTACATCAAAACTAGAAAATTGTTGCTGATTGCTTTCCTTCTCTGTTGTATGTTAAGTTTGATTTTACCTGTGGAGACTCTTCAAAGGATATATTATACTTACTAAAGCATTGCCAGTGTGGGAGTCCTGCTTGTGAAAATGTGAGGTCCTGAAAAATTATTTTCAAATTTTATGTATTATCTGCTCAGATACACAAGATAATTTATACCAGCCTTCCTCTGAAACTCTGGTTGATCCCAGCAACTGGTGGAGCAGAGAAGTCCTACAGTTGTATTTCCCTGGCAATAAAGATGGAAAAAGGGAGATGCTGTAGAAAATTTTCCTGGATGAGAACTGTTTTCTGTACACCGAGAAATTCAGCACTATAAGTAGAACTTTAATGTTTGTTCTTTTCTAGCAAGCAGCTCTTGGGGTTAGCTGAAAGGGAAGGACTAAGAATAGAAAGAAAGACTAGGATACATGAGACATGAAGAATGAAAGTCTATGTCAAACAGAAAAGGTTGGAATATTGGAGCCAAAAGAAAGGCTGCTGTGAAAGGACAAGGAATTTTTAGCAGACTGTATAAAATGTGTGGGTTTTTAATCTTGTTTTGGGATTTTTTATGTTTGGTTTGGTTTTTTGATGGGGGGGTGCTTTTTTAGGGGAGGTTGTTTGGTTTTGTGGTTTATTTTGGTTTGGTGTTTGTTTTATTTTGGTTTTGTGTTTGGTTTTGGGGTTTTTTTGTCCCTATAATGTTACACAAATTGTTTATTTTAGCCAGATATATTTCCTTATATATTTTTTTCTTCTCTTCAACTGTGTAAGAAATCACACAGGATCAGGCAAGACCCTTTTGCACATTTTTCATCTGTATTGTGAACTCTGTTAAAGACATTGTTGCTTGTAAATGTATTTCACTATTACTTAGGGTGTTCTTTTTCCCACTTTCAGCAGCATTTTAATAATCTTCACCAAACTTTAAAAACTGTCCAGTGTTTATTGGTTTATAGATCTGTCAACAAAACAATATTAAATTAATATTAAATTAATCCCTCCTAATTGGAGGGATTTTGTGAAGTGAATCGTGGCATTTTTTAATGACTTGAAATGTATAGCAATGCATGGAGAACATTTAATCTAGGTCACTTTATTACAACTTTAATTTATTCTTTGACCTCTAACTCCTGCTATCCATTCTGGAGAGTTGCTAATGTCTCCAAGACACAGAAGTTACAAAACACGCGCGCCCCTTCTGCCTTAGGTGTTACAATTTATAATACTGTTTGTCCAGTCCGAGGTTTTATCCACTCTCTGGCTTTTGCCGTGGTCCACCCCCAGTCCTGCCCCTGGGGAATTGGGGCTGAGGTCTTTTCGAGACCACCTACTTCGTCATCCTTGTCTTCTTCAGAGCACAAAGGGCACATGGTTACCCAGTTTTTGACTGTACTCTGAGGCCCATCTTAAAGAGAGAGCAAACATTTCTAATGGAATCCAGGAGTATTGATATGGGGAATTGGGGTAAAAGGGTTGGGGGATGTGTGTAGTTACTATGTTAAGGGTAAGGGAATAAATGTTGCTGTTTCTAAAATCTATTTCTGCTATATAACTACTTATAAAACTTATAAAAATTAGAAAAATCTAAAAACTTAAAGGACCTTAAGGCATCACTAAAATACTATGGATTGAAAGAAAGATCTGAAACTACACTGAGATGAGAGTGGAAATATTTGATTCTTCTGGAAAACAAAGAGAAAGTGAAAGCTCTTCCCCTGCCTGTCCCACTCACATTCCTTACCCTATCACCCACCTCCTCTGGAGACAACTTGATTTTGTTCACATTACCTGTTCAGCTACATGAAAACTGAAAGATGACTTTTGACTAATTCTTCGCAGTTTAGCAATGTCCTTTGGACCTTTAAGATACCCTTCTGTGAGAAGAAAAAATTACTTCATTTGATTTCAAGACATATGGGAAAATAAAATCATTATTTTCTTCTTCATGTATTGATCCCCAATCCCATTATCCTACCAGTTATATTAAATAAACTGCAAAAGAGGGATGAAAAGTTGAATAGTTTTATTTGTGTTTCATCAAATTATAACTATTCATTGGATCTCTGAAATACAGGATGTTTTCACATCCTATGAAAAAATTATGACAGACTATCACTTGCTTTTTGAGATTCAGCTTTATTTATTCTTCAGGCTAATGGAAAAAGCTGTTGTAAGTAAATAGTTATCTCAGAAAAAAGCCAAAAAGATAATAGTTTTTACTGTTTGGTTTTCCTTTGGCGTTTTCTATCATGTTTATGGGATAGAAATAAGGAAATTATGGGGAAGCTTAAGCTTTTTATCATTGCTCCTTTCTCCCCAAAATATGGAATTCAATGTCAAAGCTATACCCTAATGGGGATGAAACTATGATAGGGAGAAATTGACTTCTTATGGCCATATTCTGTGAACCTTGCTGCATCACTGACCAGATTTTTCATGAGTTCTACAGGTAGATGACAACATTGTATGCTACCAATTTCCATTGTCAATATTTCAGCTATATGAGTTCAAATCTTTGACTTTTCTTTATTTGTATTATGGCTTCCTCTATCCTAAAACATGTTATCTGATAAGGATAAAAATTCTCTTTTTAATGGATTTTACTGTCCCTTGATGTCTTGCAGAGGTAATGATATCTTCATAGCAGTTCTTATCATGTATGGATTGTCCTGTCTCTTCTCTAAGATAACTAAAAGCCCTGTAGTCAAAATAGTTAAGAGCTCAGCTCAAGGCTATGTACCTGTAAAAGAATTATTAGATCAGTTTAGCATCATAACATGCTCACATGGATTATGAGTTGTCTGGAGAACAAGAAAACAAGCTTATATACGGCCAGAATATACTGAAGACTATATTTAACATTCACTTTAATAGAACAGATAAAATTTTTATTTGTCAGCCTTATTTTCTAATGATATACAGGCTACTTGAATAATAAAGTTCCAAAGACTGCTTCACTTTCCCTTGGCTGTGAGGTATTTTGAAAGGAAAAATGGTTTAAATAAAACTGGAATATTTTTAAATGTTAGAAACTGAACTTTTTTCCTAGAAGAAGGGGACAAAAACTAACCCTTTCTGCAGCATTGTAAAATTCTGGCCAAGTGTAATCAGTATGTCATTTAAAATAGAAATACTGTAAGCCTGTAATACATATGGCGGATTGTCATGAAGAGGTAGAGGTATTGATGTTTCAATCAGGAGCTGACAGCTGAGTTTCATTAAAGAAAATATATATATATAAAATAAAAAGAGAATCATTTTTTTATGAGCAGAAATAGATACTAAGGTCATATTCTACTACGACTTCTTTATTCCTGTCACTCTGTCATGACTTCTTCTGTCCAAAAGAAGTTAGATGGAAGAGGATAAAAAGTTATCTTTTCATTGAATCTTATGATCTCTGTTGCTTATCATCTCATTATTGATGTTAAATAAGCTTCAATCAGAAATGTAGAGATATTAATGAAATCAAAGTGTATTTAATCTTAAGAAAATATCTCACAATGTTTAAGTAATAAAAGCTTTTTTTGTTATTTTGGGTGACTAAAACCTTTTCTTAAAAGAATTATTCTTAGAATAACCTTTGGAGTAATAAAAATTAATGTGCTTATGAAATGACATGATATTTAAATATTTCCTTACAGTTGATTGATATATGATCTTTATCCCTGATACTTCAAAAGTGTCTTTGTTGTGGTGATGGAGAGTGACTGATAAACCCAAATTTTCCCATTTGAAAATGAGTGTGACAAACATATCTCAGAAAAATATAAGAGTTATTTGAGGACATTTTTATTTCTAAATAATACCTTTAATGGATAGTTTCCTCTATGTCCTTGCATTTCTGTCATTTTGCCCAAAAATCTGCACTTTTGGCATACCACTGGTAAGACAAGTATCTTAGACTCAATTGTAACTGAATTAAATTTTGTAGGAATAATTTGGGTTTGTGGGATTGTTTTCTAAGACCACAGTGTTCCAGATATATTGACATACGATTACACTGCAGTGTAATTGATGTACTGGCAACTGTTTTAACAACTTCAGTTTTGAATGAGATACAGGGAAAAAAGGTAATTATTTTGGTTTTATTATATTTCTTTAATTTCTATGCACAAAATTCCAGAAACATAGACAACAATATGCAGTGTTGTACATACTGAACTGCAAAGGGGTCCAGCTGATCATGGAGATGTTCTTACTAAATATGTACAATGAGCACAATCAGTTTTCTGATTATTGTTCCAGATGTGCTACAGGATGATTTTCTTGTACATTCTGAGTGTTTGGGGTTTGGCTATTTTGGTTCTTTTTGGGGGCAGTGTATGTTCTCCCTACCATCAAAATGCAAAAGAAACTCTGTTAACATCAGTCCAGAAGGTCTGTGAGCTAAACACTGCAGGTTGAGGTCAGAAGGGTCAGAATGAATACTCTTAAAGAAAAGAGGAAGGTCCCATTTGCAGCAGGTGTGCTGCATGGGTGAAAAATAATCATAAGATTCCTCAGTCAAAATGGTCCAGCAGGGTTCACATAGAGCCTGTGTGCTTCCCTACAAAAGTACAGTCACACCAATTAACTAAAACACACAGCCATGTGTCATTGAGACTAATCTCTGGGGCTGTTTTGAAGCTCACCACTGTGTCATTTTGTAAAATCTGCACGGTGCTCCATGAGGCAGAAACACTCTGCAGGGAGGCACCAGTGGTTTGTGAATCTACAGGCTGGGAAGATGAAAACAAGGAGGTAGTGGCAGGGGGTACATGATGATATGGTGGTGGGGCCACATTGGGGTCCCTGCAACACAGCTGTGGGGAAACTGGCCTATTTCCTGGAAGACTGGGACTACACTGCACGACACCAGTGCAGAGGTTATGCAATAACAGCCACTCTCCTATTTAAGCAGAAGGAACCTGTTGTAAATATGAGACTCAAAGTCTGCTGCAGTTTTGAAAACCAGATGCAGAAAAAGTCAGAAGTGTGTTTCTGTACAATGTGCTGACCTGTGCTGCACACTAGTCGCTTCGTCAAGAGCCAAACTAGAATGACTCAGGGAAGATAATGTTTCTAAATGGTTAAACTGATTTCTGAATACTTGACTAGCCAACCACATAATCGCCGGGTGGCATGCCTGTATATAAATCTGTATTGGTAATCAGAATACATAAACCTGAAGCATTTAACATGAAAATCTAGCAGCAAAGCCAAACAGAAAAAGAATACTTTATTGTCCAAGGTCTCCGATTTTCAATTAAAGTAAAACAGTCCTGGCTGATAGAATACATCACACATATTGTAGTTCCACTTATTGGACAGCAGAAATTAGAACTCGGTAAAGTACTCCCTTTAGCTTACAGTCTTTTCTTCTAAGTGGGATTTCTTTGTTGCTGATGTGGATGTGTTATTGTCCACAGTAAGATCTTATTAGTATTCTGGCCCTGTAAACATTGATGGCTGATGACAACAATCCCTTAGTGTAAGCTGGTTTATAGAGTTGTATAATATTATTGATGTTACTAAGGGAACAGAAACAGGTGGATATACCATCTGTGATTTCTACCTAACTGATATTTTACAGAAAAATTATTAGAACAGTTTGCTCCAGTACAAAGAAAAGAAACTCTATATTCTGGGGGAAAAAATGCTAATACCCAACAATACTTTCTCTGTTGGTTCCTCTGTTTTAATCTGTAAATAAGAGCTGAGATACAAGGTTTATGCTTGATGAACATGGAGGAAGGAAGACATAAAAAGCACATAGAATTTTCATGTATTATTGCAGGATTTAGGGTCCAATTGTGATGTTTTTTACATGCAGTATATTCATACCTGCACAAAACAAACTTGGAGGCAAAGGCTGATTACACACTGAGGAGAACAGGCTTGACTTCTGGATGTATATACTGACTTCCTATGCCCAGATTTCTTTGTGGTGGAAAGTAAGGAACAGTGGTAGAGCAGAAAATGTATTATCTAAGAAGACTTTAGCTTTGAGATCTTGGGAAACAGAACCTCGAGGAGTACTAGAGAGCATAACTACTATGTATTTACAGGCACATACTGACACAATACTTTAACTTACTTAGTTTTACCTCTCATTCCAGCTTTAAACATATTGAGTCACATTTTCATTAAGTATCTGTATTAGCATTATGTTACAGGTCTGTCTCCTCTTATGTGATATGTCTTTCTGTAAAATCAGTAATAAATACTTTTGATTACTCTTTCCAAAGCTCAATTAAAAATTAAATTTAACCATATTTGTGTTGCTGCATGTCCGTTTTCTTAAAAACAAGATTTTTTTTTTTGCAATATTCATTAATATTCAATGAAAAAAAGCAAGAAAGTGCTGGAAGCAAAAAATGTAATGGTAGAATAAAGAGGTAACATATTCCAGTAAAAAGGTTGCCAGAATGGGGGGATCTAACATTATTTTAATCCTGAACATGTTTGACTTTAAGGAAAAGCTTTCATTTTAGTGGGCTTTCTTTTCCCTCTTTTACCTGTCATCTTGCAGGTTGCAAAATCTTTGAAGATTTTATGTGTATAATGACTACCTTAGTGGAGTCCAGTTTGAGCTCTGGTATCAAATGTTAATTTTAACAAATGCATGTACCAGTGAAAAAAGATAGTAAGGGTACAATTTTTATATCTAGTCAATGGAGCAAGAATTCTGCAACTCCGGTATTAGTCATAAATTTTTCATAAGATTGTTCATATAGAAAAGACATGCACTGTATCATTTTTGAAGAGATTCATAAATGTGAATTCTTTTATTTTTTAATTCTACCCATGTTTTAACAATACTTTTTTTCTATTAATTCAAAATTCAGCTCACCTTCTGGGAGGCACAATGAATCTCCAGTTGTCTGTTACTGTTTATTGGCATTGCCTACTGTTACCTGTCCTATTCATCTATCAATCCTGCACTTTGGAGTGAAGATGAAAGCTGTGAGGCATAATTTCTTAAAGAGGTTAGAGTAAGTGATAAAAGAACATAAGAGAGAGACTGGTGGAATTTCTGACCAAGTTCTTTTATGAAGATTCTGAATTCTGCACTCTCAGAGTTCGTCGTGGCAGGATTTTCAGAGATCAGGCAGAAATCACTGGGCTGCTCCATTTAGGTAAGGTCTTTACGCTAGTGAAGTGATGTGCAGCTGAAGCCACCTCAAAGGTACCTGTACTTATACAAGTAAATGCAGGATGCCATTTGCTTTTCCTTACACTCTTGAGGTTTTGGCATCTTAACAGACTTGAGCTTTGAAAAAATATGAGGAGAGATTTTTTGCTTTTGAAACTATTATTCTTAATCCTTGTAATTGCCTCTTTTTAAAAAAAATCAGATAAAATGTGTCTGGTATTACTTAATATAAAATGGTGTTACAATCCTGTACCAACTTGCTGTGCCAAATAAGTTTTGTGCATCATTCCATAGGAAGCAAGACTTTCAAAGCTACTCAGTACACAGGTTTAAGCAAGGAAAATTTAAATGAAAAAGAATTCTGTAAATAAATATGTCATATGGAAAACTTTCCCACTTTCTGCTACCCTCAGAATTTTTCTGGAAACCTGGAAAAGCATTCTCTGAGCAGTAGATTTGTATTCAAAAAATATAATACATCTCTGGCACATTAATTTTATTGTCAAAATATACAATGACATAGGATAAAGGAAGCTATGAATAGATGAACACCATTGAACCTGTAAGTGGGAAGGATATATACAATGAAAATGTTCACGTGTCATAGAAAACAGCACAGGCCTCTGACAGGGTTACCCTTGAAGAGGGTCAAGCAGGGAGGAAAAGGAGATCAGTCTTTCATTTTCATTTGTATGACATATGATGAAAGTTGTTTTTATTTAACAAAACAAAACAAAACAAAAGCTGTGTAGAAAGTATGATTCATTTATGAAGAAAAGGATGTTCTAATTTTGCCTGATTTGAGGCAGTTATACCTGTGACTTTCTCTCCAGAGGGATTTTTCTGATGCATATCATGAAGCTTCTATTTGTCATACAGGCTAAGCTGCTATGCAGACTGAACAGGTGCTGCATCCCATAAGTACAGAGGAGAAATAGAAAATTAGTTAGAGGCCATTTAAAGTTTGCAAAGGCAAGCGTCAGTTTATGCACCTTGGGACAGGGCATGGATGTATGTACAAGCTGTAAGAAGAATGTAAAACAATCAGAGATCGTACAAAGGAGTGTAAGGAAGATTTGGAACAATGGACAGGGTTAAAAATTAGAGGAGACTAGGAATTACAGTGTAAAATGCAGCTGCTACTCCCTGGAAGGAATGTGGTCGACATGCCTCACAGAGGTTCCCTAAATAATGATAAAGACCTGCTGTAGGGGATGGAATGGAGGGGGGAGTGGAGCAGGGATTCTGTGGCCTCCTCCATAGACTTCTGTGCAGGGAGGGGAACATGGTGGTACTTTGTAGTTCAAAGACTGAACAGTATCTGTCAACCAAAGGAGATAGATGTCGATGACTCCCCTACTTATGACTAAAGTCACTCAAGCTCCACCTAAACCTAAAGAGACAGTATAAAAGTAAGTTGGGGATAGGGGGAAATTGGAGGAAGACTCCACTGAACCTGCTAGGATCACTTGACAGGATGAACCTGTCTTCCCCACTCCGGGGATGCCTACTGGGTAAGAAACTCATTCTATGTGCACTAAATGCTGCTATTAGGACTAGAGTAGTGCTTGTTTTGTAGTATGAGTAGATTGATTGCTTTAAATACTTTTTTGCAGTCAGACACTATCACTGATGACCTACAAACCTTATTAACCTGTCACAGTTTGCATCAATAAAAGGTAGTATTCCATAAACTGTTAGAGTGAGTCCTTTATAAGGTGCTATCAGTTGTCAGTGGTGGATAACACATTGGGAAAACCTGCTGAGGAGTCTTCATGCTCTTATCTTAGCCTCCCAGCCCCCAGAAAGGGTAGTCGAATCACTCTCTGATCTTGTGAATCTGTTCGGTGAAGGGTCCCCTTATGGAACACTGACAGACTGGTTGGACATAAGGGTTTCAGCTTCCCTGGGGTACTGACAGACAAATAAAACACTAAGGGTTGAGAAAATCTCCCAACACTAAGAGTCAGGCAACCCCCCCACTCCTTCTCATGCCAAAGATGGTGAAGGGCCTTGAGGAGAAGCTGTATGAGAAGCGGCTGAAGGCACTTGGTCTGTTCAGCCTGGAGGAGACAGAGGGGAGACCTCATTGCGGTTACAACTTCCTCGTGAGGGGAAGAGGAGGGGCAGACACTGATTTCTCTGTGGTGACCAGTGACAGAACCCGAGGGAATGGTCTGAAGTTGTGTCAGGGTGGTTTAGATTGGAAATTAGAAAGAGGTTCCTCACCCAGAGGGTGTTTGGGCACTGGAACAGGCTCCCCAGGGAAGTGGTTCTCAGCACCAAGCGTGACAGAGTTCAAGCATTTGGGCAACACTCTCGGGCACAAGGTGTGATTCTTGGAGTTGACCTGTGCAGGGCCAGGGGTTCTACTTGATCCTTGTAGGTCCCTTTCGCCTCAGCAGATTCTATGATTCTATGGTTCTAAAGTCATAATTTAAGTTTAAAAACTCATATATATGGTAGAGTGTGCTGGATAAGAAGACAGACTGGGAAAGATATGTTGCCTGGAAAAGCATAAATGGGATCTAAAGGGACCTTACTGGATAATTCACCCACCAGACTGACAGTTTTTCCCCAGTCTATTGTTGTGTGTTTATGAATTCTTATGCACCTCAGTTTATTGTTAAATTTTATGAATTCTGTCATATCTCCATATTGTCTCCCTTTCTCCCTCAGATTTTCCCTCCAAAAGTTGTTTGTCACCCTGTCTCCCCAGTTTTTCCCGTTCCTCTGCTGCTTATTGGTTACAGCCTGCCACAGTGCAGGGAGAGCTACCATTGGCCCATTCCCTCAGAGACCCGGGAGTTCCACCCACCTTTCCCCTGTCTCCCTATCACACTTTTCCCTGAGTTGTCAATCTCTTGCGCCTCCCCAGGTTAGAATCCACCCTTCAAACCTACGTTATTTAAACCCTTGTTTCCCCTAAATAAAGTGGCATTGCTGCACGAGACCTCAACTGTGTCAGAACCCTTATTGCAGTGCCCGGTCCAATTTCCTTCCCCCCCACGGACTGTGGCAGTAGAGCACAAATTTTCTGGTCCTTCAGGAAGGGCCTGCACTGTCCTGCAAAGGCAGGAGCCTCTTAAACAGCCTGCCCCAGGCCTGACACTATTTATTTTCTGGAAAAACCTGCTCCTGGATGTGTGAGCTCACTCATAATCAGTGTGCTTCCAGAAGACTCTCACACTAAGCCAGCAAATTTCACATGAGAAAATATGGGTTTAGAAAGCAGATGACCCATGAAGGCCTGGGATCTGATGCTTGTTGGGCACACTGGGCAGCCTGCAGGGCAAACTGACAGTGAGGGAAGGAGCTGAGACATCTTGCAGACTCCAGAAAGCTGACCTGTATGAGGCAAAATTATGTGCCTGGCTTTACATTTCTGAAGCCCAGGGACAATGGGAGATCTCTGCTGCTTTCCTCCTCTTGTTTGTCATCTGCAAGTCTGGGCAGAGACTCACCTTGAAATTCCAGAAGTATTTAATCAAATCTTAGCATTTGAGATAGTAGAAATAAGCCCTCAAGTAACTGAGAGTGGTTCATATTGCCCAATTTTCTCATCTGCTCACAATGAGGCTAGATTTTTTATTTAATAAACCCACCAAAGCAAATGTTACTGGTAGTTAGGTTGATTTTGACAGGGCCATCTTGGCATTCTAATTCTACTGTTATCAATACAGAAGAGTACAAGTAGAGTGATTTAAATCTGCAAATCACAAGGGATTTGTAGATTCTTCCTGAAAAAGGAAACAAAAACAAAAACAACAAAAACCAAATAAACACAAAAAAAACCACAAAAACACCCAAAAGAACCCAAAACCCCTCAAAATAAAACAAAAAAACCCCACCAGTAGCAACAGCTAAGGTAATTGGCCAAGTTCTTTGCTGATAATTACTTACCATGTTGTGCCCTTTACCATCTCATTAATTGATGGTGACTATAGGATCCAGAGATGATTTGTTCTGGTGTCAACAGTGAATATAAAAACTTTAATTAAGCATGAATATGCATGTTCTGCTATTAATCCTATGAACTTCTTGCACTCTTGTCTTTTCCTGGTACAGGTTATTAAAGAAATTAAATGGAAAATATTTTTTATAATTCTATTTCAATAGGATGTGTTGATATTTTAAATGGTGTCTTGCAGGTATTTGTATACTAGATGAATACATGCAACAATTACCAGAGAGCTTTTGGGCTAGTAATTGAAAAATTAGTTTAGATTTTTCAGTATCAGCAAAGATGTTCTATTCTTTCATCTAACTTGTCAGTATTTTTTGTAGATTGCTCTTATTCCTGAACCTGTTACAGCTTTCACTGAGGTTTTTGTTGTTGTTGACTCTTGTTCGCTATTCTAACAAAGCCTTCACTCTCTTACTTTGCCACTTTGTACTTTCATCACATTTTCTCACAACTGCATAACAGGATTTCTCCTTCTATGGAGTAAAACGGGCTAAAATACACATATTAAATATGAACCTACTGATTAAATCTTCAATCTAATATTGAAGACATTGTTATAATCAATAATATTCAATTGCTCACTTATCCGCTGGAATAATTCTTTTGCTAGAGCAAATTAAGCCTTAGTTTTACTTATTAGTGGTACAGTTAATTTTGTTTCAACTCTGTGCTTGAAGTGGATATCCATAACTACAGTGTTACTGAACCACATTTATTAGAATTGTCTAGATCAGTCAGAAATGTTCTTTCTTTCACTGAATATTTATCTGCTCCACTACTGGGAGTCTGTAAATTGTTCTTCTGAATTAGGACAACATGGAAGCAAAAACATGTAGAAAATGCAAATCTACTACAGAGGAGAAAACTCAGTGCTTTTTTTCCCCTTTAGTTAGGAAATTACACTAGGGAAATATACTGAGAATAAAGATGAAGTGAAAAGAACACATATGAGCTGAGGAAATATGCATATGCAGTGGTAGGTACATTAATGTTGTTCGGTGATATATAGCATATGTTACGTTATTAATAAATAGTTACATAATAGATATATTAACTTTAATTTGCATAAACTTAGTTAACTTCCCAACTCCTATACCTTGATGGTACCTTTTTCATCATATTTTCATATATACCTATAGTTAAGTATGATTTAAACAAATACAAAAAGTATCTATTTAAAGCACTTCAGCATTATCTTGTCATATAAATTTTAGGGGTTTTTGTTAGTGGCAAGAACAAGATCCTAAATGGGAAGGACTGTAATGAAAAATAAATACCTACCTCTCATCTTCTGTTACTGATATTGTCTGTGTATCAAGCACTTCCGGTTCTGTTCGTAGTGAAGAGTAGAATAAAAGACTGAATGATACTAAAATATTTTTATTTACTTATGACAGTGCACTAGTTGAAAAATCATTTGCAATTCATAACTGATGTTACCATATATTTTTAGTAAAAACTAACAACTTGAGATATAGCCAGCATCCTGCTCTTCCCTCACTACAGGTTCAGCTCATATATGCCTATTTCCATGAGCAGAAAATGATGGACAATAAAGCAACAAATGGCCAAGTATTTTATCTGAAAATATAACTAAATTAAGAAAGTTTTTTGTCCCATAAATATTCTAATTATTCATTACATTAAATTATTCAAACGTACTGTGGACATTACAAGATGTGTTTTAGGAGCTCTTAAAGCCTAGAAGATGGTGCTTTAAAATTAGTCTATCAGAACAGAAATATGTATATCTATGTATCAAAAATATATATATATTTCCAACAGTAACACAAATTAAGAGAAAAACAAGTGAAAAATTACTTTCTAGCAGACTACTTGTTCTGTCTTTTTATTCTCACCTCCCATCTTATCTAAGACTATCCAAGCTAATCAGAAACATAATTTTATTTATCTGCACCAAGTGGCAGAATTTTTAGTTATTCTTTTCTGCCCATTCCACTTGCAGGTAATGTCTGTGCTGTGCCTGTAGCTGATAACAGATGAACCATGGAAAGACTTGTACAGCATTGAACCACAAGTCTATTCAGTTGTAAAAGAGAAACAGGCAGGTAATACATTGCAAGTAGTCTGTTAAGAAGTGATAGTGGTCTCCAAAATCTGCTAAAACTGAGGTTATTATCTGTTCTGAAAGCAAAAATAATGTGTGAAAATGTCAGTATGGTGTGAATATCCAAAGAGTCATTTTAGCATTTCTTTTAGTGGGAATGTCCATAGATAAAAAAAGGTTTTTCCAGTATGAAATAACTTATTAAATACTCCTTATTGCACACCCTGCACAAAATTCAACTGGAGGAATATTGTTAGCATCATATTTAGAATGTTCCAACATTAGGTAAATTTTTGTTAGATGAAATATTATAGTCCAAATTTTTCCATGACAAAATCTTCGTAAATCTAATGAAGGAGCTGTTTATTCACAGAGCTGTGATTTCCAGGTTAGGAAAACAAACAAAAAAAAAAAGGAAGGAAAAGGGCCAGCTTTCCATCTCCTTTGAGTTAGTCTAGCTCAAAGATGTCCCTTTCCTTCCTGAATTAGATCAAGGTTCTGTATGGAAAAGGTAGGGACAAAATTCTTTCTCCAAAAGAAGAGGGAACAAACTGTGACTTAGGTTCATGCAGCGCCTGACCCATAGCAATCTGCAGCCTCTGGGAAGTACCACAGAGTGAAGCAAAGGAGAGTTGCTGTGAAATAAGTTTTCCTATGCACGCCAAGCAGAGGATGTCACAGAAATTTGTCCAGCAGAAACAATGTCAAGATTGCCTCCTATCTAAAAGTAAAGTTTTAAAGTTATTATTCAGAAACTGTTGTAGCCAACATAGAAAAAGAAGTCCCATTCATTCTGAGCTGGAGTGCAACAGTTGAAAAATATATATTTTCTAAGACAGTTTAATTCCATTCTATCTTGAGGTCTTCCATCCAGTTTGCTCTGTCTTCAGACAGTTGGTGTCAGTGAGTTAGTTGACATATGAATCCAATTCGTGTACAGATTATAGGCAATCTGACACCCAGGGAAATGAAACTCATTATCTGATTCTGTATCAGAGCTATATGTGATCATCAAAATATTCTCTACTGAAGAAAAACGTGCTGCTGAAAATTTCAGCAGCCTGTTTGGACTTGAGGCTAGTGGTAAAACAAGAAAAGTGAAAAAGTCACTTCCTTGTTCTTTTGCAAATGGTACACTTTGAAACATTAACTGGCTTAATTAACATCAGATTTCTTTGTTTAGTTCCATATTTGTGATGGAAACATGAAACAACAGCTATTTTTCTTCAGCTTGTAAATGTTTGTAGCTGCAGATGTTCTGCAGATGGCTCCCATTGAGATACTGCGGAAACACCTATTTACCCAGCTGGTAGGCAGCACTGCAGCAAATAAAGGCAACAGGGATCTGTCATTTTAGTAAGTTGCTTTTTGGGCTTTATATATTTTAGGAAGAAACTGGTTCATGGTAGCAGTGACTGTGACAATGCCATTTTAGGATTGCACAGTTGGGTTTTTTTGTCAATTGGTTTATCAGATTTGTTTTTTCTAACAAAATGATTATTTTACTCTTTCTCTCCTTCTCATCTCTTCAGTTATCAATCCTGTAAGTCATCTTTATATTAAGAAATTCTACGAGGAAATCCATGAAAGAAAAAGTACTTCTCTATATTTCACCACATATCTCTTTTGCTTTCTTCTTCTTTATGTCCGAGAAGACTAAGCTATATTCTCCTTATTTAAATGCTTTAATCCTCTCAGGCTGTAAACATCACTGGCATTATGTTTTCATGGGTACAATTATCCATAATCCATAGTGTTGATTTATCAATCATGTTATATTCATTATTTTGGTGAGATTACATGTGGAAGAAGGTCTTTCCTTGTCTCACGCACTTCCTGCACTTATCAGAAGTTTTCATAGTCCAGATGGTGCATGCAGATGGTGCTGCTCATTATGTCTAAGGACAGGGGCTGTAATCTTCTGGCAGCCACTGTTCATAATGAGACCCAGTCTAAGAAAACCATGCAGTCCTGCTCCTGCAATACTGTATACTGAGTGCTCAGTTAAGCAGAAAGAAAGGGGGTGAAAATTTTGATTATCCTTGCACCTTTTGAGCACAGAAATAAGCTACATATAGGTGTCCATAGAGAGGAAATCCTATCTGTGACATTATTATTTTTAAAAAAATACATAAGTGTGTCTTGGGACAAAATCAGCTCAAGCTGCAAAAACTAACAGTTGTGAGTTTGTGGGAGTGAAGAGGTAAAATTAAACTTTGAACTTTCAAACAGAAGATAACTGCAAATGAAATGAGCTGATTATGAATTTTTATGACACTTGAACTAATCTAAAACAGCTGTAATGGGCGTGCATGGCAAGGCTTTGGTGGCAGGGCAGGTGCAGAGGTGACTTCTGTGAGAAAATGACAGAAGCTGCCCCCGTGTCCAAAGGAGCCAATGCCAACTGGCTCCAAGATGGCCTCACCACTGGGCAAGGCTGAACCAAGCAACAATGATGTGGGATGAGATCTAAGAAGAGGGGGAAAAAAACTGCTGTGCAAAAGCTGCTGAACAGAGGATTAAGAATATGCGAGAGAAACAACTCTGTGGACACTAAGGTCAGTGAAAAGAAGGAGGAGGAGGAGATTCCCCTGTAGCCCCTGGAGCAGAACATAATGAGGTAGGCTGACCCCCTGCAGGCCTTGGAGGTCCACTGTGGAGCAGAGATCCACCTACAGCCTAAGAGGGAACCCAGTGTGGATGTCCAAAGGAGGCTGTGACCCTCTGAGAAGCCTGTGCTGGAGCAGTCTGTTCCTGAAAGACTACAGCCTATGGAAAGGACCCACACTGAAGCAGTTGTAAAGGACTGCGACCCATGGGAAGGACTCACATTAGAGAAGTTCATGGAAGACTGTATCTTGTGGGAGGAAGAGTGTGAGGGTCCTTCCCCTGAGGAGGAAGAAGCAGCAGAGACAATGTGTGAACTGACCTCATTCCCCATTCTCCATTCCCCACCCCCCTGTGCCACTGGAGGTTAGGTAAAAAAAACAGGGAATGAAATTGAGGCCAGGAAGAAGGGAGGAATAAGAGGAAGATGTTTTTAAGATTTAGGTTTATTTCTCATTACCCTATTCTGATTTGATTGATGGTAAATTCAGTTGATTTCCCCTGTTCTGTCCATGGCAGTAACTGGTGAGTGACCTCTCCCTGTCCTTATCTCTACCCATGACACAAGCCTTTCATTATATTTCTTTTCCCCTGCCCAGCTGAGGAGAGGAGCAAATGAGCAACTTTTGTAGGCACTGGGCATCCAGCCATGACCAACCTACCATAACACTTTAAAAGGAAAATAGATCAGATATTTGGGGAATGTAAAATTCTCAAAAAAATTACTTAAATTTAGCAAGTGCCTTTGAAAATGCATACTTTGAAAAATTCTAATAGGCATAGAAAAGCCTATTAGAATTAAACTCTAAGAGCAAGTGCTCTTTCACTTGCAAGATGTATATGTTTGTCTTTCAGTTCTACTTTATTCAGTTCTACATTCAAGACCAAGGCAAAATAAGAGAGAAAGCCTCTGTAAGATTGAAATATGTGCCCATTGCCTGAATGCAAGGTTTACAAACATAGTCGTGTATTATTATAAGACAGACGCTGATCTGACAATGCAGGGCACAATTAAGACTGTAACTAAAAAGACAATAAATTAGGGGGAGATTACTGCATTGTATAAATAATATGTACACTGAAATATATTTCACAATAAAAGAGGCTTTATGAAAAAAGTAAATTTTGTGGAAAGTTTTGGGACACTGACATTGCATCACTAGCTGAAAGATTAAAAATTTTAGCTGTTCTTTATTTATATGTTTTCTCACTATACTTTCTCTGTTCCATGTTACATTAAGCACAATAGTGTCTTCCTAAAGGTAATGCTGAAAAACATGCCTTTTTTTTTTTTTGGAAAGACAAACGAAATAAAACGGGTTTTTGGAGTGAGAAATTATTTGATGTATTTTCTCTGTACTTCAAAATAATTTATTTAGTTTTCTTCACCTCTTATGCATGTAAAAGATATTGAAGTAATGAAGCAAAGCTCTGCCAATGTCTCCTGTAAAACAGAAAATTAATCAAGAGAAAATATGCTGCGTCTAAAATTTCCCTATGTATTAAAACTTAAGATGTTTGATTTCTGCCTGTTTTACACTGTTATATTGAGATTGCAATTAGTTTGACATATTCTACATAAAGTCCTAGTTGAGATGACTTTTTCACTGGTTTAAAAAAACCACAAATAAAGGTATTGGGGAAAGCCACATTTCTTATAATTTAAATTACTTCTAAAAATTTTAATTTTTATTAAAAAGTCAAAAGTTTACAAAAAAGACTATTATTTTGGAAGTGAGTGGTTATCCAGTGTAGTGGTTTGAGCCAGGTTTTCCCCCTGAAACTAGGAAAGTGGTAACCCCCAGGGGGTGGTGACCCTTGGGGTTTGACCCAATCAGTGCTCCTGCAAAATATAAACATATCTCTCCACCGGAAAAGAAGGTGTGGTACTTGTTGTTAGAAGAAGAGAAGCCATGTTGTAGAGGCCACAAGGAAAGGGGCTCTGGCCCCTTGGGGGGCTCTGCCCCCCCCCCCCAGCCCCCGGTTGGGGGGGCTGCAGGGACTCAGAACAGTGTTAGACTGGGCTGAGTGCCTGTGGCTAGGAGTTGGGGGAGTTTCTCCCTGGTAGGCAGCAGTGGGAGACGCTGGGAGAAGCGGCGACGGAGCAGCAGTGGACGGAGAGACAGTGGCAGTGAGCCAGCAGATAAGAAGAAGCAGCAGAAGCCGGTATGCAGCCAAGGCAGACACAGAGTTGTTTTGAAGAAAAGGAAAGCAGCAGCAGGAAGAGAACCGAGCCAGCAGCAGGGACAGAGTTTCGGGGGGTAAGAACTGAATAACCAAAGCTCCCCAAACTCACTGGAGACTCCTCTGAGAGAGAGGAGGATGATTAGATTCACTTGAAAGAGTCTTGGAGTGCAGTATACACTGCAGAGAGGAGCAAGAAGCTCATGGCCTCCTGAGAGCTAAAACCAGGACGGCCAAAGGAATGTGTGTGTGTGGGGTGACCTTGACCCCCCTTGCTGCAGCTTCAGAGAAGCTGGCAGCCATCTTGGTGCAGAGCACAGAAGCTCTGTGAAGGGGCTTGATTTCCCCTGAGGATACCAGACCGTCACAAAGACCCCGGTGCTTCGTGATATGGCCGTGATGGAGCAACCTTGTCTGGGGTAAAGCAGTCCACGGAAAGCCCCCTTGTTTGGAGACGAGGGGCCGAGAGAGAGGCTTGGAGGCCTCCCTTGTGTGTGCTGGCAGAGAGCCAGCAACTGCTTCTGCTGATGGAAGAGAAGAAAAGACACAGAGAGCCTGCTGCCTAGAGAGACCTGCTGCTGAGAGACTGGAAGGGGTCTTTTCTTCTTCTTCTCTCCTGGACTTTTATTTGGAGGGAGAAGAGATTTGGTCCATTATATTACAGTTAATATTACTGTCATGGTAGAGATAGAAATAGAGTTAAGATTATATGTAATGTATTATAGTATAAGTATTTATTTATTTGTATAGTCCTGTAATATATTCCTTTCCCCCCATATTGAGTCTTGTGTTTTTGTCTGGAAAACCCATCTCACACGGGGTTGAGATGTGGGAGGGGGACTAGGAATCAGGAATGGGATTTTGAGGCTGTTTCAAACCATGACATACGGCATTTCACAGCATTTCCAAGTACATCTCACAGTACTGTGTTATGCAGAATCTGGGCCTTAAAATCCTCAAATTCAATTAGCTTTAAAAATTATAAAGGGCAACTGATAACTTAGCACCTACTAAAACACTGTTTTAGCTTCTTTATGTTTTTAGTTCAAGGCAGTAATGAAACTATGTCACTTGGGAAAAAACATTGAGAAAAAAAGAATTTTGAAGAGAACTAACTTGTTTTAAAAATTTCTTATAGACTGGGTTTCATGAAAATGAGAATATTGTTTATTACGTTTACATTTGAAATAACACATTTTTGAGTATATCATGAGTAGTAGGTCCTCAGTTATGGCAGACTCTATAGAGACTTCTGCATTTGAAATATTAGCCAAAACCTGACAAAGTAAGTTTTAATATTATTTGCAAATTTAAGATAAAACTTTTGGTTACACAGAAATCAGAGGAGATTATGATTTCCTTCTACGGTGCAGAAGATTTTTTTTCTTTCCAAGAGGGTCAGTAAGTCTGGTGCTGGAGACTTGTTTCCTGAATCAGATAAAATAAAGTAAAATAATTAAATTAAGAAGTTTGAGGAATGACTTGAAAAAGAAAGAAAGAAACAAACAAACAAAGAAGAAACAAAGAAAATATTTTCTAATTAATTATCGTGGAATGTTAGCTTCTGTTTTATTAGTTGCTCTACATTTCACCCAATGGTTGTCCTGCATAATTTAAGTGATATTTTGTTGGATTCTATTTAAAGAGGAAGTTCAGATTACTAAAGTGCTAACTTCTTTTTTGATGGCTGGAAAAGTACAAAGGAAACCAAAGTAGAAAAGGCTGATTAATTGACTCCTATAAACACCTGTTTAATTTTTTTTTACTTGGTCAAGTTGTAAACATTCATCAAAAATCGATTATAAGACTGCTGTAACTCCAAAAAACACTCTTCAGTTGTAGTCTTTATCTTCATTAAGTAATATGCAGTTCAGATTCCAGCTGGCGCAATTTCATTTCAGAAAGATAACAAACATACTTTGATGCTTTTCCAATGGTAATGAGAGTATATTGTCTATAATGTGAGTTCATAATTGTACAATTTGAAAAATGCCTCCCAGCTACTGTGCTTGTGTGATATTGTGCTTTGTATCTGAATGATGCATTGTGATCATTTGTCACCTGAGAAAAAGGAGACCTGAGTTATCCCTGGTTTTTTGTGAGGATTTTTTTTTTTGGTTGGTTGGTTGTTTTTTGTTCTTTGGTTGTTTTTTTGTTTGTTTTGTTTTGTTATGGTTTTTCTTTCAATGAAAGGTAGATCAATGAAAGGTAGATCTGTTGGAAATAGAGATGTGTATTTTCCAAGCTTAATTGGAAATATACATCAAAGCAAGACTAGTTCAAACTTTCTAAGAAACTATATAATATTTGTATACATGTGATTTTCACTCTGGAAATCTTTTTAAAAGCCTTAGCTGCACAACTCCTGGATGGAAGAAATATTATTCAATTAAAAATAACAGCATGAGAAAAAATTTTGGTGTACCTAGTATAAATTTTATTAAAATTTCCCTCAATTTTTGCTCGTCATTAATGAAAAATAACTTCTTGTTTCTGGTAGATATTGTAGATCATGCACTAGATATCTGAAAGGCTAAAACCCACAGTTGCACAGGGAAAGACCACTGTAGCTCTGAGATGAGTAATGCACATCACCTAGGAACATGACTTTGCATTCTAGTCTCCTGAAAAATCCTCCCAAAGACCTCTGTGTGAAAAATTAAGTGACAGAGGAAGATACTTGTGCAGGATTAGGATTCAGAATTCAGCTTAAAGGGTTTGTAGATAAGTCTAGGAGACACAGGTTAAAAACTTAATGAAGTAATCCTGTTCTTTTATTTGAGACTTTAGAAACACTATATAAATACAATGGTCAATTAGGCTACAGTTTCTGCTTTATAAAATGGAAAGAAATTATAAAATTGTTAAAATTTTCTCACCATCTGTTTCAGAACCAATACCAAAACACGTGTTTTGCTGTTTCCTGATGATTGCCAGTCTGAAATTCTGTTAAAGCCAAGATATGTCAGGTATTAGTTCTCTCTGTAGAAGGACTTTCAACACTGGTCATAAAAATTATGACTACTAGTATAGTATGACCAGTCTTCGCGAACGAAGATTTTGGGAAAGGTCTTTTACCTTTCCAGCCTGCGCAATGGATTTTTTAGGTGAGACACAGCATGCGCTGAACTGAGCCCACCCTTTAATCCTAAGGTTCATCTGCCGGGGCCAAGCAAGCTTGGACAATGGCAGTGAGGTCCTCAGGACGTAGGTTTGTTTAGAGTGACCTTCTCTTAGATGGATGGCCTTACAGGGCTGACGAGCTCCATCTGCCCAGGGGAGTATCCCTGACCGGGAATCGAACCCGGGTCGCGGTGGTGAGAGCGTCGCATCCTAACCACTAGACCACCAGGGGTCCCCTATGACTACTAGCATGTAATGGTAAAAGTCTAATGGAAACAGCTTCGTGATATAAAAATATTGCTTTTTGTGCCACTCTGGTTTCTGACATGTCTGGGGTCTGGTTGCACAAGCAGAAGTAATTTTGCAAGACAATAGAGAGAACACATTACAGAAACCTTTCTTTCTATCATCTCTTTCAGGGATGACTATTCTTCTAATTCCTTTTTGCCTCATTCCTGCAGTCCCAAATAAATCTACCACATCACATTGCTCATTCTGAGTTGAAAACACACAAACACACAAGCAGTTCAAAATGCCATGATGGATCAGAAAAATAGTCATGATACCACAATTAATTCAATCAAAAATACTTCTCTATAGGTTCTTGTATAACATACTCTTTAAGTTTCCTGTTTTAAAAAGACCTTGAAAAACATAATATTGTAGACTCATAAACTAGTCTGAATTGGAAGAGAATCATAAAGGTCATGTAGTTATAACCCTTCTACCAGGGACAAGGACACCTTCCACTAATCACAGTTGCTCAGAGCCCTGTCCCACCTGGCCTTGAACACTTTCAAGGATGGGGCATCCACAGCTCGTCTGGGCAGTGACTTCTTTGTCCAGTGTCTCACAGTAAAGAATTTCTTTTTAATATCTAATCTAAACCTACCCTTTGTCAGTTTATAAAGCTGTTCCCAACTGCATGCCTTGGTGAAAAGTCCCTCTCCAACTTTTCTTTAGGCGCCGTGTAGGTACTGGAAGGTGATATAAGGTCTCCCTGGAGCCTTCACTTCTCCAGGCTGAATCAGTCTGTCTTCATAGAAGACGTGTTGCAGCTTCCAGGAAACCACTCGTAACATGGAGAGTAACATTTGTCCCTCCTTTATTGCTTGAACTTATTGCATTCATCAACAACTTGTTGGTTCTTCTATAGATAATAATCTCTCTCTACTGCTAGAACTCTTTGTCAAAAGAAGAGTATACACAGAGACAATCTTTCACCACAATTAACTGACTGCAATCCAAGCCAGTGAATATTTAATTGTTTTCTATAAAGTAGAACAAATTTGAGAGAAAAAGAGAGATTTTGGTCCTCTCCTACCCATTTCCCGGGGAAAGATGTGAGAGCACACTGATCGGCAACTGTGTAAATTAAGGGACTTGATCATCCTTTAACATATGCATATTTTAAGCTAGTATAATTTCTTATTTCAAAGAAGATATTGAATTTATATTAATGTAATGTTAGAGCTGAGGAATGACCAGTCTGATATTTATACCCAGAATCTCGATTGCTGTAAATTACTGTATCTACATTTACTGTGATGGGATTATAATGATATAATATCACTTGAACATTCATCTCCGAAAACCCTGGTACCAAGAGTGTCTGACTTGCATAAAAGAAAATTTGTAAAGCTGAAGTCCATGCATAGATTCTACTGATGTTATGCACATTGCTGATCAGGATGCCCAAAAGAGGAAATATAGATTAATACAAACCCCTTAAAATTAATGGCTAAAAACCTGAAGTTATGGTTTGGAATAATGGATTTTTATCATGTCAATCACCCTAGGGGATCAAACTGCTAGAGGGAAAACTGGAGAATTTTTTTAGGTAGATATAATTGATTATTTAGAAGTCATCGGAGAGATGCTTTTCAAACTAATATATCTGTATCTGTTGTCATCTTTATTTCACAGAATCAGAGAATATGTTGAGTTGAAAGGGACCTAAAAGGATCACTGAGTCTAACTCTTAGTCCTGCATAGGACCATCTCCAAGAGTCACATCATGTGCCTGAGAGTATCATCCAAATACTTCTTAAACTCTGTCAGACTTGCTGCTGTGACCACTTCCCTGGGAACCTGTTCCAGTGCCCAAACACCCTATGGGTGAAGAATGTCTCTCCAATATCCAGCCTAAACCTCCCCTGACACAGCTTCAGGGTTCTGTCACTGGTCACCACAAAGAGATCAGTGTCTGCCCCTCCTCTTCCTCTCACAAGGAAGTTGTAACTGCGGTGAGGTCTCCCCTCTGTTTCCTCTTCTCCAGGCTGGACAGACCAAGTGACCTCAGGTGCTCCTCATATGGCTTCCTCTCAATTCCCTTAAAGGCTGTATGGGTGTAGAGAGAGGGGAGATAGCATTAATACCTGTGAGTATGTTGATTCTTCTTTAAAACAAAATAGAGAGCTGTAAGAGCAGCATGATTTGGGTATTACGATATTTAAACACTGAATGTGTTCATTTGAAACGTGATATGATGCTGAATGATAGTTTGTGATAGCTTAATGCAGGGTCCAGAATGGACACACAAAAAGAGTATTTGTCAGGAGTTTGTGTTCCTGAACGTAGGCAAATTTATGTATGAATCATTGTAGGAGAATATTTTCCAGCACTCTTGTTTACCCAAGTAATTTTGGTCTTGTTTCATCACTTAAAGTACCAAAGAGTGACAGTTATTCAATGTGGTTTTGTACAGTACCTGTGAAGTTTCTTTTCCCAAAAATAGTAAAGATATTCTTCCAACAGAGAGGTTGACAACCTTTAGCACATGAAGTAGATCAATTATTGTCAGCTTGTGTACATCTTTTCCCTAACAAACACTGTTGTTGCCCTCTATCCTAATGAGGAAGCCCTGGGACCAAGAAACAAATTCAGTGAATCCACTTCATCTCACTCTCCTTAAGGAGAAAGATTGCATTCACTGAACATTTGCACTTCAGCTTTGCCCTTATATTTCAATTTTCATGGCTAGGCTTCGCAAACGAAGATTTGGGAAGGGCTCTACCCACGTTTCTTGCAAGCGCATTGGTGGCTAAAAAGGCCAATATGAGAAAGGCAAGTCCGGTTGCAAAAGACACAGCAGAAAGACTCCTTAGATGGTATATTCTGCAAGGCTCAATTCTTTCTGCGTTGTCTTTTCTCCTCAAGGGTGATCCTGCGTGCTTTCTCAAAAGCATCAGCAGCGTTATAAATGGTGTGTCTCCAGGCCTCCCGGTTGGAGGCCAGAGTAGACCAGTTATGTTGATCAATATGCCCGAGGCTGAGTTGTTGCTTCAGGGAGTCCTTGTATCTTTTCTTCGGGGCTCCTCTCTTGCGGCAGCCGGTGGCAAGTTCACCATAAAGCAGGATCTTAGGGAGGCGGTGGGTGGTCCTTCATCCTGGAGACGTGTCCTGCCCATCGCAGCTGCGTTCTCAGCAGCATGGCCTCAATACTTGTGATTGCTGCCTGTTCAAGAACAGATGTATTGGTCACATAATCTGACCAGTGGATGTTTAGGATTGTACGGAGGCAGAATTGATGGAAGCGTTCCAGGAAACGCAGGTGGTGGCGGTAGATGACCCATGATTCGGAACCATATAAGAGAGTAGACAGCACTATGGCTCTGTAAACACTGATCTTGGTACTTTTCTTCAAGCATTTATTACGCCATACTCTTTGATGGAGTTTTCCAAAAGCACTATATGCCTTCGCTAACCTGTTGTCTATCTCCCCGTCAGTCTTCCCATCCGAGGAGATGAGGCTGCCTAGGTAATTAAACTGTTGGACTGATTTGAGCTCTGATTGGCCAATGCTGATATGGGGATGATGGAGGACTTCCTGAGGTGCAGGTTGATGGAGAACTTCTGCCTTCTTTAAGCTGACTTCCAGCTCAAAGAGCTCAGCAGCATCTGCAAAGCAGGATGTTAAACGCTGCAGGGCTACTTCTGTGTGGGCAACAAGGGCGGCATCATGAGCATAAAGCAGCTCCCGGACAAGATGGTTTAAGGTTTGGTGTGGGCCTTCAGTTGCCTTAGGTTGAATAGGCTTCCATCAGTACGATATCAAATGTAGATACCGTCCTGATCATTGAGGTCTGCAGTGGCCCTTTGGAGCATCATGCTGAAAAAGACTGTGAATAGGGTAGGAGCGAGAACGCAGTCTTGTTTCACACCATTCTTTATTAGAAAGGGCTCAGGAAGTGTGTTGCCGTATCTGACTTGGCCGTGCTGATCCTCATGAAGTGAGATGATCATTTTAAGGAACTTGGGGGGACAACCTAAACTTTCCAAAATCTGCCAAAGACCTTTTCTGCTCACGGTATCGAAAGCCTTGGTGAGGTCGACAAAGGTTACATGGAGACCTTTGTTCTGTTCCCTACACTTCTCTTGCAGTTGTCTGAGAACAAATATCATGTCTGTGGTGCTCCTGTTGGCTCTGAAGCCACACTGACTTTCCAGTAGAATTCCTTCTGCTCTAGCAGGTATTAGTCTGTTCAGGAGTATTCTTGCCAGGATTTTGCCAGCAATGGAGAGCAGAGTAATACCATGGTAATTTGAGCAGTCTGATTTAGTACCTTTCTTCTTATGCAAGGTGATGATTGTGAAGGAGCAAGATTCAGGATGGGAACAGTTCCAGACGTGGAGAAAAGCATACAGCAATTGGCAGGACTTTATTATATGGACCTTACAGTTATCATATGGACTTTACTGTTATTATGTGGTTTCATTGTATTCACACTACACAGTGCACAGCCTGCACATGCCCAGGCTTGCCATGAGTTTGCTTGCTGCCTGCTCCCTGCTTCCCCCACTCCTCCCCCTTTTGCCCGTGTGCCTATCCTGATTTGTTCCCCTGCTTGTCTGTCTCATGCTCTGCCCTGTGTTCTGGCCCTTTCCCCTCCGGAGCTGATAAAAACCCATGTGCGCGCTGGAATAAACTCTCTACCTGCATCCCACCTTTGTGTCCCTGACCCATGCTGTGTCGCGGCCCCATTCCCCTCCCCCCTTTCAGACCGCGGCAGATGATGACTGCATCACGAAGGTCTGAAGGTAGTTCGCCTAGTTCCCAACAGCGCACCACAAGCTCATGAAATTTAGCATGGAGTGCAAGGCCCCCATGTTTCCAGACTTCAGGTGGAATTCCGTCAACCCCAGCTGCCTTGCCAATTTTCACCTGCTGTAGGGCCTTGAGGGTTTCTCCTAAAGTGGGGGCAGCATCCAATTCGTATTTCACCGGTTGCTGTGTGATGAACTGAATTGCTGAGTCTTGGACTACACGGTTGGTACTGCAAAGAGTCTGAAAGTGTTCAGACCATCTGTTCAGAATGGAGGTTTTATCTGTCAGAAGCATTTGACCATCAGCGCTGAGTAGTGGGCTTTGGACTCAGTATGTAGGCCCGTATGCTGTTTTCAGGGCCTCATAGAATACATTGTGATCCCCTGTTGAGTTTTTGCAGCCAGATCGGTCTACCACTTATTGTGGATATCACGGAGTTTCTGTTGGGTGTCGTCTCCCTGGACTTCTGTGAGGCCCTGCATGATGGTTCCCAGCACATTCTTTCCTCTCCCTTACCGCCCCTGTCCAATGCAGCCCTGGGGCAGCCTGGAGGAGCTCTGTCTGGGGCTGCAGTGGCATGACTGGGGACATGGTGGGCTCACTGGGAGCAGTGGGAGCAGCCTTCTAAAGCCCCAGAGTGGGAGGACGGTGCCCAGGCTGTGCTGAGGGCTGCTTTCGGCGTGGGGCTGTGTGCGTGAGTCCTGCACGGACCTCTCTGTCCTGGCTCCCATGCCAAAGGGCTGCTTCCCCGGGGGAAGGGGGCCCTCCATGAGTGCCTGCACCTCCGGCACCGACTCAGGCCTGGAGTGCCCTTTGACTGCCCTTGGAGCCTTGGTGGATCTCCTTGGTACCATTTCCCGCTGCTGCCCTGCACTCCCTCCCCATTCCATGCAGACACAGACAGGTTATGGAATAAAATCTTTTAATTGATAACCGGAAGAAAATGGTCACCAATATCTACATCTACCTCTACATTACATCTCTATCTCCACCTCTATCTACACCCCTATCTACACAAACACCCTCCCTCCCTCCCTCAGATTGGGAGAGATCCCCAAATGATCTATCCCTCCCACTGGGACAGATCCCCAAACGATCTATCCCTCCCTCCCCCTGGGACAGATCCCCAAACGATCTGTCCCTCAATGGCTTTCTGCCCCAGCCCTGGCTGCGGAAGCCTTGCTCTTGCTCCCAGTGCTTGGCCCAGAGCCCCTCTTCCTCTTCGTGCCCCGCCTTTCCAGAGCGATGTTGCTTGCTGACACGCTGCTCTGAGGCGGTGGCAGCTCCGTGCCCGCACCCTGCTCAGGGTCCTGAGGCTTGGTGCCGCCTGCGTTGCAGTGTCCCGTGCTCAGGATGGCTTGGCAAGGCTTGGGGACACTGCAGTCAGTTGGCGGCATCTTCTTGGGCGGGCAGAGCCAGGTGTTCTTGGGCTGGGGGCTGGTGCCACTGGTGCCACAATGGTCCGTGGGCATGGGGACGCTGCTGCGACCATCCCGGCTGGTGCCCACGGCTCCCTGGGAGCAATCCAAGTGGCTCCCGGTCCCTTTCAGCAGGACCTTGCCACGCAGCACGGTGTCGCCGGCTGGAGTCACCTCAGGGGCCCAGATGGCTTGGATGCGGATTGGGCCCGAGTGGCTGGCAGTGGTGTCACCCCTCGGGAAGGTGTCCTCACTCCATGGTGACGTCGCTGGCCAGCGAGAGGTTGCAGCCCGACGGGCTGTCCTCGTCCATGGTGACGTCACTGGCCAGCGAGAGGTCACAGCCCGACGGGCTGTCCTCATCCATGGTGACATTACTGCCCAGAGTGATGTCAAGAGCTGGCGTGTTTTCCAAATCCATGGGGACGCTCGTGTCTGATTTTACAATGGCACTGGAACAACCTTAAGGAGTATTATTTTTCTCACTTTGCAAACATGTATTCTTCTTTTAAAACAGTGAGCATATAGAAGGGAAAGTATATAATCAGCTAATATTGTAGCTACCTCATTTATTTGTTGTAGGGTTTAAAAGAAAAGAAGAAAATATAACAGTAAGAATAAATAATATTTCGAAAGTCTCCTTTGTTGTTCTAATTCTGTTTTTATTGGTGAACGTTGTGTCATAGACTTCAGGGAAAGAGACTAAAATAACATTAAGAGATTTTGTAATCCTATTAACAAGATTTCTTACTTCTCAAAGACATTTTTCGTTCACTGCTGTGAGTAGGTTTTGTGTGAACAGTGTTGTAATGCTAACTGAAGTGTTCAGAAATGTTATTTTGCATGATTTTCTCTTTACTGTGGATTTTTATACCTAAAATTGTCTGGTCTGCCATATTTTACAAGTTCCCACCACCAAGTGATCTTTTGAAAGACTTAAAGTATTCCAACATAATTTAACACAGTTCAAATTTTTGCCTCTTCTTGTGAGGCTTGGTGCCTCTACCGACAGTATTAGGAAAAGGTAAAATCCATCTGCCGTTCAAGCTGTAGAAGGAGATAAAGTTAGGGAACACTTAAAGAAACTGGAGATGTACAAACCCATGGAAGTGGAAAAGTGGCACTCACAGGTGCTGAAGGAGCTGGTTTACATCATTGCAAGGCCACTCTCAGTTACCTGTGAAAGTTTGTGGAGGCTGGGGGAGGTTACTTAAGATTGAAAGAGAACAAATGTTACCTTTATCTTCAACAAGGTCAAAGAGTACCTGGGGAATTCTAAATCCATCAACCTGCAGAGGTTTAATCCAAGCTGGCTACTATGCAGCCTCTCACTCGCTTCACAACGCCCCCTCGTTGGTGGGATGGGGAAGAGAATAGGAAGAAGGTAAAACGTGGCTTGAGATAAGAAAAGTTTAATAATTGAAATAAAGTAGCAGTAGTAGTAGCAGTAATAATAGTAGTAGTAGCAGTTTTGATAGTAATGATAATGATGATGATGATGACCATAATAATAATAATTATATAATGTAAAGGAAAAAGAGGGAGAGGAACAAATCTTGAGACAGATGGGTGATGCACAATACAATTGCTCACCATCCACAGACTGATGCCCTACCTGTTCCCTAGCAGCAGTTGGCAGTCCTGACTGACTCACCCCAGTCTACATACTGGATGTGATGTTCTATGATGTGGAATATCTCTTTGGTCAGCTTTGGTCAGCTATCTTGGCTGTGCTGCCTCCTGGCTTCTTTGCAACTGCACACTGGCAGAACATGGGAAACTGAAAAGTCCTTGATTCAGAATAAGCACTCCTCAGCAACAGCCAAAACATCAGTGATCAACATTACTCTCATAGTGAATCCAAAACACATCACTGTACCTGCTACCAGGAAGAAAATTAACTATCCCAGCCAAAACCAGGACACAACCTCACCTCAAATGTGGTGCGGGTCATGGAGCAAATAATTCTGGAAGCTGTTTGCAAGCACATTACAGACATGAAAGTGGCTGGAAGTAGTCAATACGGATTTATGAGGATGAAAACATGCATGAGAGCTGTCTATGATGAAATACTGGTTTTCATGGATGAGCAGAGAACAGTGGATGTTATTTACCTTGTCTTTTCAAAGCTTTTAAGGCTGTATCCTGAACATACCCAAGGACATATCACTTGACTATGTGACACGTAAGTAGACAGTGATGTGGCCTGGAAACTGACAGAACTATCAGACTTGTTTTCATATGCTGATAGGCCAAAATGGTTCTGATGAGTGGCATGAAGTTCCTGCAGGCCATTCTGCAGTATTGTGCCCCAGGTGTGGATACTGGCTCCAAAATGATTTAAATCTCTGTTAATGATCTGAATGATGGGACAGCCAAACCCTCAGCAAGTTTACAAATGACACAAAACTGGAATGATTGGTTGACATAGCAGATGTTTCTGCCGCCATTGAGAGGGACCTCATAGGCTGAAGACAAAAACTGTCAGGAAGCTCATAATTTCCAATACAGGAAAATATCAACTCCTGCCATAAGAGAGAAAAGTCTCTAGGGGCAGGCTGAGGGATGATTGTCTGGAAAGTAGCTCTGCAGAGAAAGGTCTGGGTGTCTTGGTGGACAGCACAGCACTCTTGCAGTAGAGAGAGAACAGTGGTCCTTTGGTCTATATAAGAAGGAGTGTTATCATCAGGTCAAGGGTGGCACTCCTTCCCTACTCAGTCCTGATGAGAAACACCTGGAATTCTGAGCCCAGTTCTACAATCCTCCTTACAAGAAAGATATGAACTTATAGGACTGAATTCAGAGGAACGGCCATATAGGTGGTGCAGTGACCAGAGCATCTCTCTTATGAGGAAAGGATTGTTTATCCTGTAGAAGAGAAGCCTCCAGGGGATTTTACCATTTATACAAACACCTGCGGGGAAGATGAAAAGAAAATGGAGGAAGACTCATCTCAGTGATGCTCAGTGACAGAACAAGAGGTAATGAGTACAAGCTGAAATAGAAGAAATTCTACTGAGGCATTACTGTAAGGTGTTTGAGCACTGGAAGAGATTTCCCAGAGAGGTTGTGAAGTCTTCATCATTCAAGCTATTAAAAAACTGACTGGACACAGACCTGAGCAAATTAGTCTAGGTGTTCTTGGTTGAGCAGTGGGGTTGGACTAAGTGACCTACAAAAGTCTTACAAAGGTCCCTTCCACTCATCAATTCTGTGATTTTATGAATAATTTATGGGCATTTATTTTTATCTTAAGGGTTATTCTCAAATAAAACAACTGCCTTAAGCTGCGTAAACTGTTTTAGCTCTAGAAAGATATCCTCAATGTGACAGTGACAAAAGATAGTTGAGTGTGTGTGTCCTCCCACTAGCTCCCACACACACCCTCTCCCTTGCGATTGTCTCTTATGGCCAATATGATTTGTCCTATGA
This sequence comes from Neopelma chrysocephalum, assembly GCF_003984885.1. Lineage (NCBI taxonomy): Eukaryota > Metazoa > Chordata > Aves > Passeriformes > Pipridae > Neopelma > Neopelma chrysocephalum. The sequence continues at coordinate 804,527 of NW_020925381.1, read as the reverse complement.
CAAGAACACCACATGTGAATTGTCTTGAGATAAGAAGACCAGTTCAGAATTGCAGAAGGAAATGTCTGAATGCTCATGTAATTGATGTATTCCAGAGGTATGGAAGCTGTGATGACTGTGGTTGACTTTGGTACACATCAACCTGCAAAAGTGTATAAAATGCTGCTGGAGACTGAGACACCTGGACAAACTGGGCTCATATGCAGCTTCCAGGTGAATTCTCACACCCCACTCCAGCGGGGACACCTGTAGGGGTAGATCCAGCCCAAAACCAGAGAACACTCACTTTTGCATAGGTGAGTAAAGCACTAAGATGTGGTAATATATGGAGATAAAACCCTAAAGTAGCTCCATAGGTGCTTTGTTGCTTTGTAATTGTGCATTCATAACCCTTTAGTCCTGCTTAAATTTTATACTTAATTGATAATATTTGATACTCTATTAGCAATGTGTAATCATAATCGTCCACATAATCAGTGTCGTATTTCTCTCACCTGACCAAAATTCTCTCTACTACCCTTCTGCACTGAGTTTGGTTGCCTCATCTGCTCTCCTTCAATTAGAAGTGTATGATAGATTCATTTAACACATACCTTGTCAAAACCAGTGCTAATCCATACAGCAAGCTGGTGATATATTCGTGTAACCAGTTAATTCAGACCTATAGGACATGAAAAGGCCTTAAAAGGCAGAATCCTGAGGCTGGGTATACCGTGAGGCACCCATTTTTTTACGGAAACTCTGGTGAAAAAGTAAATTTAAGTGAAAAATGTTTGTAAAATTAAATTCTTCAGCTTTATTTATGTTTAAACTAACAATTCATGTTTTTAATTTCTATGCTTATGCCCTTTCTCTAAGACACAGCTATTTTTGTCTCATGATGGATCATATATGCATTAAGTATTGAACTGATAAGGTAGAACAACACTTGGAGAAATGGCCTATGTGATCCTGAATAGTGTTGATTAGAATGGATGACTCAGCTCAAATCTCACTGCTTTCTGTTCTGTATTGACAGATTGCCTTTGGGGATGTACATTTTGCATTGTTTTTAAATTACTCGAATACATAATATCTTCGTTTGGTGTTCTCCTGACTTTCCAAGTCTCTAATTTTGTTGCATAAAAGACTCCCACAGGACACTTCCTTTTGACTTAGCATAACTTCATTTGCATAACAATCCTGTGCTTGAATATGAGAAGATGCTCCACATACAATACCTGTTATCCCTGACTGTATACTGAACATCAACAAAACAGGATTTTAAAATTCATCCTCCAGTATGGGGCTGACGCAGAGTTTAGATATCCCTTGGATACACGTAAACTGCTGTTTTTCTGTTTCTATATAAGCCTCACAACTGAAGCAACCACAAATGCCATGCAGAAAATTCTCTACTTGCAAACCTTAGCCCACCTGTCCATACCTGGCTCATATAAATTTTTTTCTATCCTATGTTTTTTTGTATTGAAAATATAAAGAACTAATAAACAAATTACATTCTATAGATATGTATTTCTATGTATCGAAAATTATGCCACAGAACAAAAGATTCACATAACATTTCTTTAGATACTGAAACCTGAGCTGTATGTATATACAAGCAGCAGAACTTTAAAAAATGTGCTACTTAAATGGTGTATTTGTGTCATGCTTTGACCAAGATCTACCGCAAGGATGAAATGATTGAGCCATAAAGGTCAAGGATCTTGCAGTTTTTGTTTTTCTCCACTGTTATGAAAATACTTCAGATTTTCAACAATCATGTTCAGTCCTCACATTCAGTACTGTTACAACTAGGTCAATTCATCCTTTTTCCAGAACTGATCTACACCACAAGTTCTCTCATAATGTTTTCTTTCATTCATATCAGTTCTGTATCTATTTTTGTTCCACTACAGACCTTTGACTAGCTCATTTTGAAAGAAAATATTTGTAATTACTGATTACAGTCATAAATTATGAAAACTGTACCAGACCCGCAGTTTATTCCACCCATGGAACAAAATCAGCCATGGGTTACACAACTCAGCCTCTCATGAATCCTATCCTAATAACTGTGTCATTTGTATGATACTACCAGCTCAGTCCAATGATGACATTTAACATCCCAAGTCCATGGACTGTTGATTGACCATATGTACCATTGTCACAGATTTGTTTATAATAACACTTTCTTTGGTGTTCATTGTGCAAGGTCTATGCAAAACTTTTTATTCAAATGTTCTATTCAACAAGGTGCTACAGAGGAATTTTTTCTTACACCTACCTAGTTGTCTTCTCATGCTTTTCTTTCACTGATATCATTATCTTAGATGCACATTAAACTACCAGTTTGACTTCAGAATTCTGATGGATTCAAGGTATTTTGTGGATTTCTTGACCATGCCACTTGTTCTGCTCATTTCTGTCTTACCTTCAGTGAATGTTTTCTTACAGAAGAAACCAAATTTATAAATAAAAGGAGCTCCCTCATTACTGGAATTTCGTATACATGACTACTTTCTTACTTCTTAAACTATTTTTAATAAATACATATATATATGTGTGTGTATATATATATAAATCTAAATTTTTTAAACAAGGTGGGGGTTTTTTGGTCAACTTTATTTTTTTTTTTTACTTTTGGTCTTCTTTTAATAATTCTTGCCAAATGAGTTGAGGTTTAAGAACTGAACTCAATAGCAACATCAGTGTTAACAGCTCTGTTTTCCTGAGCACCCTTCTGCTGTATGATTTCAAATACAGAATAGGAGCCCTGTTGGACTGGCACCTTGACAGCATGAATAATTTTATGTTCCTTTTTAAGTGTGACGCTTGCTTTCTTTTTATACACATCAAGAAACTAACCTGAAAACAATCCATTCATTGCTGGATTTGTGCCACACATACAAATCTGTTTCTTATAAGAGAGTTTCTTATTAGTTTTCTGCTCAGCTGTCTCAGGGATTGTTTGTATGGCTACTATATATTAAAGCATGCTTTTCTTTCCTGACTTCTTTTTTTTTGTTTTAACATTCTTTGGATTGATTCCCAAGTTTTAGCTACAGAGTTTTAAAACTCAGTGAATTCTATTACTCCTGAGTAATACCAATACTTGCACTATCTTAAAAAAATGCATTTCCCTCTAATATCTGATGATATAATCTTAATTTAGTATAATACATAATAATATAGTTTTAATTTCAGTTAAGAGTATTATAATAGAGCTAACATTTCTCACCTTTTTTTTTTCTTACAGGTATGTCTTGCTGGTTATATATTTGCCTGGGGCCTGGCTGCTATAGATTTCATGACCAACTCAGAAGCTGTATCTCCAGTGACTTTTAAAGAAAATTTGGGTTGGCTTGGGCATGCCAGGAATGATACAAAACTAAATTAATGTGCAAGAATAATATAATGTGTCAACAAGACTGCAGGCAGTCCTCAGTATGTTCCTCACTCTTATAAGAATACACACAAAACAGGCAGAAAAGGAAACCCACTGTGAGTGATGATTGTTTTGTCTTTAGGAATATAAACAGCTATGGCTAAGATTTCTATCACATTTTTCATACACCAGGTCATTGAAGTGCAACATTTATATAGCTTGGTTTACAAATGCCTCAAATAGGCATAAAAGAAACCTCAGCAAATCTTTCTTTTTACTTCACTTTTAGTCAAAATGAAGAAACTTACAATTATTTGAATTTACAATGTATTGTTTCCAAAAATTCTAAACCCAAATAGAACAATTTTCTACAGTGCATTTTTTCTTATATCTTTCTAGGATTTATGTCTGCAAGAATCGGTAAGGTGCTAATTAACAATAAATTCCTGTTCTGAAAATAAATGTTTTTACATTTATGATAGATCACACTGTAGGTTTTCAAAGAACAACTGAATTTAATTTAAAAAAAGTTAAATTTATTTTAGTAATCCACAACATTTATACACTTTTTATACTCTGATACCCCTTTGCATTTTCAAAACTTTAGAAATAACACTTGATTAGACCTAACCAGTACTGTGTGTTCTTACATGACCTTTTTTTTAGGGTTAATGTATCTGATCAATAGAGAAGGGAATTCAATTAAATCCTTTAGAACTGTTTCCTTTCTTTTCAGATGCAAGTACTACAAGGAAGTAATGCTAAGTATATTACCAAAAAAACCCCAAGCCAAACTGAACTTTATAATTTTCAACATACAGCGACCTAATTTTAGCATATTGTTCTCATATTGAATATCAAAACTCCAATTCTAAACCACTCAAGGTATTTAAATTACTTTACTTTGAATTCAGTACCTGCTAGACAAAAGCCACAAATGCCTGGCTTGTTTTTCAAAAGTTCCTACTTTGTCATTGCTTGCGAATATTTGCTATAACAGTGCTTAAAAACAATCTCTTTCAGATGTTTTGTAGATTTAAATAAAAAAATGTTTTGAAAACACTAACTTTTACAAGAAAAAAAGCAATTAAGATGCCCTGTGGAGATAACTAGCAAAGGGAACTTCACATACATATCACTGAAGTGCTCTGTAATTATCATTTGTCAGCAGAAGAAAAGATCACTTCTGAGATATCTGTCCATTGCCATTCTGATTTTGAGAGCAAAGCCAGAATTCAAATAATTTCTTTGTCCAAAGATACAGAATCTCACTCAGGACAAGAAGACAGGGTGCAACAGCTGTTTTAGAAGTTGGAGAAATGGATTTCTGGTGATATGCTTTGCAAGATCATACAGTAACCCTGTTGTATGTAGTTTAATTTTTTTATATATTGTTTTATTGTACCTGTGGGGGTATGCCAGAGCACGTAGAAATTTCAAGATTCAGGATAGATGATCATACACCTCCAGAATAACATATGACTACATTCATTCAATAGGCTGAGGGGTTTTTAAATGGAAAAGAAATTTCTATATTAACAAAATTCTGAATTAGTGCCACCAACTTTTAAAGGAAAAAAGTATCAATATTTGGGAAAGACCTAATATAAATATTATTATACAAATTCCACCTGTCAGTTCTCATCTTTGCCATTGTTTTGTTTCAAATGAACTTTATCAATTCCTGAGCTGTAGCAAATACTGATTATTTCAGAAGTTGCTCCTTCAACCAGTGTAATTACTGGCTCTATTTCTCTCCCAGAAGTCTCTGTGTCCTGGACAAGTTCTAGGTTCCAAATTCTATGCTTAGATTTCCTTTTTGTCACACACTAGGGCCCCTACAAACTTCACTACATTGAATGAGCTACCCAAGATGGAGAATCTTACCGTCCATCCGCAGGGATATGGCATTCTTCTCTTAAATAAACGAGGCATATTGGGAGCAAAATGTACATCTGCCATAACATCATTGGGAAAATTTTAGTTTCCTTGCTTCTCTGGTTGAAGAGAATTTTTTCATCACTTTGAGGTGTAGGAATTTTAGCTGTTCATTTAGTCCCTTCAGAGAAGGCAAGTGAATGTATGTCTGAGAATAGTTTGTGGCCAATCTCAATGTAGAGGGTTTTTTGAGGGGTGTCCCCTTAAACTTCTCATGGAAATAGGGAAAGGGATCATGGACGGTATCACTGGATACTGTCTATCTCATATCACTTAGGTTTATGCTTAGTCAGAGAAGCACTAAATTGGCTGATTTTTCTAAATACCATTTTAAGTTGAGAAAAGGATGCACCATAGAAGTGAAGGTCTATTCCTTTAAAGCAGGGAAAAGGAAATATCTTCTCACGTATGTATGAAATCAACTTGTGAAACTAATTCATTAACACTTATTCATGATCAGTGTGGCTGAGGGCTTATTGGGATCAAAGTCAAGGACTACAAACCTTTTTAGAGATGAAAAGAAAAACATTAACAGTTACATTAGCTTGGATGGGTGAGGGAAGAGATCAGAGAAATTCAGACCTGTTTTATTTGATGGGGATGACTTCCAGTAGTGCTGAGGTATCCATGCAGCTGAAACCAGTAATACCATAAACATTGTCCTGCATTTCCTTCAGTCCCATCCAAAACACCGTCTGCTGTCCAAGGTATGACACTGGATTATATCTACCATCAATATAATACGAAGGAGCAATTTCTATTTTCCCAAGTTCTGCCTTTCTAATTATGCTAATTAATTGCTCATTATGTAAAAATTGTAGAATCTCGAATGACTCACTCAGCTCCATATTTCAGAAATAAAACATAGACCTTGTTCTTTATAGGAAAGGGAAACATTTCTCTGAGAATCCCTTTCTATTCTCAGTTATAACTGCAAATTTGAGATTCATATAGACCTCAGGATAAGGAAAAGAATGAAAATTGGGAATCATCTCCCTAGTTTGTCTTTGCAAAAATTGCCTTTTGAAAGCCTTTCAGTCTTGCTTGCTCTGTTTAGCAAAATTAGATTGATGTCATTAGTTTTAGTTCAATAGGATTAGGCTGATGGACTAGCTTTGACACTTTTCCTCTTCTCTTATTATGAAGTACAAATTACTTCAAAAAGTAACTTAACCATACTTTTTAAACCATTCTGTCACAGAACAGACTTTCACTTATTGTGAAAATCATCCTGAATTTCCTTGACTGAGATACCTATATTTGAAATCCAGAATTTGTAATAGTTATTTTTTTTAATTTTTCAATGATTACAATATACAGTAGAACATAAAGACTGCGAGTTTTAATAAGGGCTTTACAGGCTAGTATTACGATCTTGTGGATCATTTGAGCCTCCAGTAAAAGAATCCATGGACCCATCTTTAGTTCTTTCAGAATCTCATTTTGCATGACCCTGCAAACTGTCATTTTATGGTAAGTTTCTAATCTTTAAAATGTTAATGCACATGGCTTTATTAGCCCATGTTTACCATACATTAGTGATGCATTTCAAAGTGTGAAAATCTTTAATTCTATCATAGTAATGAGTATGACATCATCCTTTGCCTTCATAGCTAATAATAGCAAATTTAAATATTCTAGAAAAAATGATGTGTTAATAAGACTAACATGGCAATAATGTGCTTACAGCTGTAAATATTACCCACAACTTAAAGTAAATATCTCATTAGAGTTTAAATATGAAGATATATATTTCAAGGCTTTGGTTCTATATATTGTACTTGTTTTAAAAGTTACTTCTAATTCTAGAGGAGTCAAATGGTGACAGAGATCGCAGAAGACATAATGATATGTTTGTTAGAAAAAAAACAAACATTAAAAATCCATGACACCAGCCACACTCAGAGAGAGAAACTTGTATTTAAAAGTAAATACAAATTTAATTCTGCCTTCAAGTCAGGGGTCAGACTGTATTTTTTCTCAGTTACTGCTGAAACCTCTTAGAGCATGCTTACACCAGAATTATGGGATTTCTGCAGCTGTCAAAAGTTTCTGATAACTTTTTCTCATCTTTAATTCTTGAGTACCAAGTTCTGTATTGATATGGAAGCTTTTTAAATGTAACTTTGTGAATCTTTGTGTCCTCAACTTTTGTTAATAGTTTTTTTTAATGTTAACTGTTCCAGCTTGATTAGTCTAAAGTACTGTCAAAACATTTAGCAGCAAAGATGTAAAAATTTCTGGTGGTAAACTTTAATACATTGGAGAGTTCCTTTGGTTTTCCTAAACTAGTTTCACACCTTGTTTTCTCCAGGAATGCCTCCAATTCTGGGTGAAAAACTTTGAAAAATGCATGTTCTTGTGATGTGTCAAAGATTCATATTGTCAATACCCTACTGAAAAATTATTGTATTTGAACATATGCTCATCCTTTTTTAAACTTGTCACTTCAAATGCCAAACACTTATGTTTCATTTTTTTCTGTTGAAAAATGTTGTTGTGTTCTTTCTTGTTACAACTAGCAATTTAACACACTGAGATGATGTAACAGGATATACAATCTCATCAGCAGAAAAGAATGAAAGTGCACCAAGGATGAATAGAATTTTTTTCAAGAGAAATCCTCCAAATAACCAAGTGTATACATTTTTTTAATTCTTTGATTTAAAAGTATCACCTTCATTCTGTGGTGAAAATCATCCCTAATTACAGTGCATAGTAAACATTATGGCTCATCCATGCTCATCGAATGTTTTCTTAGTGTTTTTCACAGAGCCACACTCATGTCTACAGTTTCTAAAAGCCTAATAGAGGAGTCTAACATGCCTTTCTCCTGGCTGTTTAAAAGTAAACTGCAAATGTAAATTGGCACTCTGTAACAGGACTGGTTTTTTTCTTTGTACTGTCTTTCAGGAAGACAGTCTCACTGTGGAAAACTTATAGGGTCTAACTTCTTCATTACTCTAAGTTTTCCTAATTATAGTTTGGGAGTATAAATCTAGTCACAACTCAATGAAGAGAATTCAATTACAGTATCACCAAGCAGAGGCACTGCAGGTAAAGAACATATCTTTTGTTCTACCACTGAGAAAAGTCCCTCTATATCTACCTGCTGTTTTTCAGTGTCACCTTCTCTACCCATGTTCGGAGAACTCTCTATGCCAAGAAAAGCAATTTCACAGAGAGCTGGCCTTTTCTGGCTGCACTTTGTATGCCTCTTGCTAGATTTAATCTTCTAATTAATCTCTGCATGACAATGAGATAACTTTGGTAGATTATAACTGCGGTCTTTTTGTGTTGTCTCTGATACAGGCTTGCCTTGAGCCACTGGAATTAACCAGGAAGGATAAATGTTCAAAATCTGTTGTTATTGTATAGAGAATTTAAAGGTCACTGTTGCCCAATCACTCCTTCTGTGAAGACCTTCTTCCTAATATTCACCCTAACCCTCCCCTGGCACAGCTTAAGGCTGTCCTCTTGTCCTCTCATTAGTTGCCTGGGAGAAGAGACTGACCCCCACCTGGCTACAACCTCCTTTCAGGGAGTTGTAGAGAACGATAAGGTCTCCCCTGAGCCTCCTCCTCTTTAGACTAAACAACCCCAGCTCCCTCAGCCACTCCTCAAAGGGCCTGTGCTCCACATCCTTCACTAGCCTCATTGCCATTCTCTGGACCTGCTCAAGAGCCTCAATGTCCTTCCTGAACTGAGGGACCCAGAACAGGACGCCAGAACCATTATTTGAGGTGTGGCCTCACGAGGGCCAAGTACAACTGGACAATCACTCCCTTGGTTCTGCTGGCCACACTATTTCTAATACAGGCCAAAATGGCATCGGCCTGTTTGGCCACCTGGGCACTCTGCTGTCTGATGTTCAGCCTGCTGTCAATCTTTCCTGCAGAAAGGATCATAATTGGTGGTGTTTATAAAAGAACTCTGAAAATAATGGAAGAAGTTGCAAATGCCTTAGAGTTAATATCTGTAATAGTTACATAGAACACAGATTAGTGGAAGAAGCTGTTCCTGCTCCCATTCAAGATGTTTTGTTGTTTTGAAATCAAGTCTCTATGTTCAGAAATTCCAAGCTCATTGTTTTGCCTAATGTCCTTCCTTATATGCTTGTCTCCACACCTACAATCTTGCATTTTCACACTTTTGTGCTTGGAGTAATAGTGAACTTTTACAGAATAGGACTTCTGAGTTCATTCAGAATCTCTCTTATTCAGTACTGCCTTCAAATGTAAAGGGGTACTCCAAGGTCAGGATTGTCGTTTTCCCTGGTAAAGTTCAATCCTTAATTTTAAAGTATTCTGACCTCTGGAATTTCCTTAAATGCAGAAACCTCGGTTTCATCATTTGCACAGGAATTCTTTGGCATGGTTGTTAGAAGTCCTGTCTTACAAATATGAGGTGGTCCTCACACTTTCAACTTGTGTCCAAATCATGTTTTGAAATTGTGGGCCTATTTTACTGGGAAGATGGGTTTACCAGGCTCAATCTTAACTGCAGGATTTTTGGAAGGAGGAAATATTTGAATTTCTGGAAGTTGTTGATGGAAGTTGTAAAATAGTACACATAATCAGACACCTATAATTACAGATGAGTAAAAACATTAAAAGCATATATGAATCTTCCTCCGAGTTTAAATATTCCTGTCTCAGTTTAATAACTCTTAATAGTTTAACAACTCTTAATAGTTTAACAACTCTTAATAGTTTAACAGTAATTGACAGTAGTTTCTAACTAACTTTTGTTCAGTCTCCTTTTCAATGCATGAACATTTTCCATCACGAACATACTCTAACAAGGACATACATGGATCTACTGCCCACTGGATGAGAATAAACTTTTTCCCTTTACTTAATAATAGTGTGTTTAGTTTTGGATTTTTCATGGTCTGGTGCCACAGTATTTTTAAAACAAGGTCTTTTTCTTACTGGTTGTTGCTTATTATTTACTGATTTCAGGCTACACCTGAAAGCCATTTCCTGTTAAATCTCTACATTGTCAACATTGTTCCTATAGAATATACGTAGCTGTTAGTACACCAAGGCAGTAGCAGCAACCCAGTACTCCTTATGAAATGTTGGTAATGTGGTTGTTTTTAAATATAATTACTGTATCTGATTTTTAAATCACAAAGTCTGCTTTGTTGTCCACAGGAGGTTTGCTTACATGTATGACTTACTTTTCAGAATCATCTTCTTCGTTTAGATGGAAAGATACACTTTTTGTGGTGTTTTGATGATTTTCTAAAATAAGAATATCCTTTGCGAGATAACTCCATACTAAGCTGTAATCCAAATCCTGCCCAACTTTGATCTGTGTATCAACGCAGCAGGCAAATATAATATTCATTCTTACTGGCACAGCAGCTTTAAGTAGATGGTACGTTTAATAAGACCATTGTGTAAAAGTTAAAGCTTCTATAAATCCTGACATTTTAAGGAGATAGCATAAGTATGGTTTTTGAAATTATCATACTGGGATCTAAAATACAGTTTCTTTTATGCTTTTCTTTATTTGTATTTCATCTGTCTATGAGAGATAGACAGGAATGGTTTTTACAACTAAGAGGGGATTTCTATTGTACTTTTGTAGCAATTTGCCCCCTGTGGGACAATGTATTTTAATCTCACTATGGGTCCCCACTCCTGAACCAAAGCCCTAGAGGAAAACTGGCAGACCAGGAGTGAGATCAGAAACATTCTTCAGTGTAAAAGATAGGCCTTTGTGAGCTCTTAATCACTCACAGCCATTATTCTCTTTTGCCTAGAAGGGTTGGGCGGCATGGTCCTTTGCTGAAGTTGCCTCTTTCACAGTAATCAGGATCTCATTCTGGTCCCACTTAGAGCTTTGCTAGTCAGCAGCTTTCCTGAAACAGCTATAATATGGGCCTCTATGATTTCTTTTTACAGACTGGTTTGTTTAGTTTACCTTTTCCTTTTGACTATTCCTATTTGTCTACTTTTTTTCAAAGCTTTCTTTCGTATTACATCCCAAAAGGCTGACAATTACTACTCTCTTTACTAATTATTGAATGCAGCATAGCTGTACTATCCCCCTTGCTTAATTAAGTAGGGGCAGAAAATATGTGTATGTGCAAATGGATGGATATGAGAAAAGTGAAAAACAAAGATATAGAAGTGAGGAAGGATTTGCATGTCAAAATGTTCCTTGCAATGAATATTTTAATAATTTTCCTAGCAATATGTCCTCTACAACTATTTAAATGGATGTTATTAAGATTCAGAGGTTCAGAGGAAACCTTTTAGTTGTTAGCAAAATAGAAAAGATTTTTTTAAATAAATGTTAACATAAATATTAATTAAATATTGTGAGGATATTGATTTTTAAACTTTTATGTAATTACCATTCGTAATTGTTTATAAATAAAGTCAATGAAGGCAGATGAGCAGCTTACTTGTAAGTTTAAATCTACCAGTTAAACAGCTGTTTGGTCAAAAACGGTTCCAATTGTTTCCAATGAAATAACTGGGGTAGCTTTGAATGTGAAACTGAGTGTCAATTTATGACTATTAATTCCTCTCCAACACACACAAGAAAGGATTCGGAGACTACCTTAAAGAGAGAGGCTACCTGACCATCAGTACCCCTGCTATTATAAACACAGCTGTGTCTATACTATACAGTACTGGTGGCAGGCAACACTGACCCTGTGGATGTCTTGTGCAGGAATACATCTGGTGGAGGTACCTCAGCGTGCAGCTGCAGTGGAGCTGCAGATGGGGCTCTGGGTGACAGCCAAAGAGGGCCTGAAATGCTTAACAGAGGGCACAAAGGCCAGTGGCCCAGCCAGGTGACCTGACACTGAAAACACGGGCAGGAGCCCATGACCTCAGACCTTCCTGAGCTTAAACTGTGAGGGTATAAAAGCACAGAGTTTCCTTTGTTCAAGGTCACCCCTCAGAGGCACCAGCTCAGGCTGTGTCAGTGTTACTGTGCCGTGAATAAATTACTTTGTGGAACGAGACATCTGAGACTCTGCTGTGGAAAACCTGGGATCGGACAGCAAGGAAACCTGGTCTGAGTGGGGTGTGGGGTGTGTGGAGAGTTGAGCAGGGCATACATGGGCCCGCTGGAGCCATTCACTGAGAAGGGGTTTTGGTCCCAGCAGTGACAGTCTCTGGTGGTGGGAGTGTGACTACCAGGTGCTTTGCATTAACATAGAGTAATAGTAATAATAAAAATAATATCTATTATTTACAGCTAATTTGAAGAGTTCTATATCTTTTTCCAAGGCTGTAGATTCATCATGGTCTTTTTCTAAAGTTTCTCTACAAGAATTTTAGTACAAGAAAAAAAACCCAGAACATAGCTACTTTTGTTTTAGGTTACTATAGTCTTTCAGCTTAAATATCTTTGCTCCTCACCCTAGCTTTTCTGTTATACTCCTATAAAAGTTCTTTGTGTTGTCTGACTATCTCCCTGTGTGTGTTCCCAGAGTCAAGCTGGGAACAAGTCTTGCTCATTTCAACTTCCAGCTGTCTAGGATAGTTCTTTTTTTTTTTAAATCCACTCTCCACACCCCACCCCCACTGATTTATTTTAGTAAGAAAGATCTATATACATTATTTAAAATATTTCAGTATTTACCATTGCAAAGTGTAATCTATAAGTAGGCAAAATTTTGTATGTCCTGTCTAACTCCTGCATTTTTTTCTATGTAGTTTTTCAATTACGTGCCCCAGAATTAAAGTCATAAAACTTAAGTTGCTTCAGTAGTATTTTTAAGCTGTTTTACATTCATCCAACTTTAATTTTAATATTGCAAAGTTTACCTCATTGAAGAGAAAGTTATCTTCTAAGAGTTAAAAATTCTATCAATTCTAATAGTTGCTATGCTCTGTTAGGCTCATATTATGAATTAGAAATCCTTTCCACTAATGACTGGATGTTAAATATGAATCATGACAAGTGTTTTCTGTAAGTATTTTTTATTGATAAAGAGTTTTTTGTTTCTTGTTAAGGAATAATTTCCTGACAAGATTTTTTTTCTGACTACTCAGCAACTGTTGGAAGAAAAAAAGAGTTTGGTTCTTTCTACTCAGAGGTGTAGCATTGGAGCTCCTCAAGACATTTATTTTTAACTCCCTCTTTTCTAATTTTTAAAATCATATCCATCTCTCTAAGTGACAGAATGATCCAGTAAAGTCTGTTGATGATATTAAGCAACTTTTGGAATGTCACTGGACTTCTGCCTTTCTCAGGTTACTGTAAGACACTGTAAAAATAAGGAAGAGAGATACTTGATGATGTCTAATTTTATTCATTTTTTCACTGTGGGGTTTTTTGTTTGTTTGTTTGTTGGTTTGGTTTGGGTTTTTGCATTGATGGTTTCAATTATTTTGCAAAGACAATTTTTTTTTCAGTTTGGAGAAATATTTTCATAAAAATTGTTATAGAAATTCTCAGCAGGTTTGTAGAGAAAATGTACAAAACTAATTGTTTTTCTCTGAAGGTTTTTATGAGCTCTTTTTTTTTCACTTTCCACCTCCATTCTCCAATAATGAAAAAAAAATTGGAGATAAGGTAGCAGTGCTAGTCTGACTTTGGTGAGAGGAAGAGAGAGCTATACCAGCTAAACCTAAGATTCAAAACTTCTGTGGTCATTGTTGGATCAAGTTTAGTAAACTACACATCAACAAAACAGAATGATAAAGTAGTTCTGAAAATGAGAAACTGGAAAGCTGGACCTGTATTCCTCATTCCATTTCCCAAAATGATGCTGGAATTTATTTTCAAATGTCTGCAAATAAAAATATTTCAAATGCATGTACAAGGGTGGGAAAATTAAAAGTGACAGGTATGGTTCTGCAAAGAGCACATTGCACGAGATGAGTCTGACTTTTTTCTATGACAAGGTAATGTTTTGTGGATAAGGGGAAGCAGTAAGTGTAATATCTTGACTCATGTCAGGGTTTTAACAGGTTAAGATTTTACATTTTGACAGATAACCTTAGAGAACACAGTGCAAAATGCATTATGGATTACACTGGCTAGAACCTGTTTGCAGAGATTAATTGTCAGAGGTTCATAATCAAAACAGAAGTGTGTAGTGAGTACTGATATTCAATATTTTTCATTAGTACTCTGAAAGATATAATGCAAGCTGTTCATTAAATTCACTGATCAAGCTACACTGGGGGAGCTTATGAGTCCAGGCAAAGTTTCAGCCTCCAGCCATTACCAAATTATAAAGTATTGGTCACTTAAGAGACACAGGCATAGGATGAAGAAGTCAACAATAGCCTTTTCACAGAGGATATCTGAGAGATTTAAGCAAAATATAATATCAACCTGAATCAGAGGTGATTCACTGTTGCAGAGCAGCTAGTTGCACTTTGCGATTTATAGGGATGATTACAGTCTCTTAAGACATAGCAAGCTATTTTTTCACCTCTTACTTTGATGTGGTTTAAGCCAAAGTACTATGTGAAGTTTTGAAATTTAAGAAGGATGCTAAATAATGGTAGGAGATCCAGAGGAAATACTGAAAACTAAACATTGAGCTTTCTTAAGAAATTCTGGCGATGACAGAACTGTTGTCAAACATATCATAGATGGCTGCAAAAGACAGCAGACCGTGGTAATTTGGGATCTCAGTTGTAAAAGTGCAACTACCTTTCTACCAGCTTACATGGATGATGAAAGAAATAAAGTACTAAGCAGCAGTTAAACTTTTATATAGCTTATTCACTGAACAGAAAGAGCCATGTTGAGTTATTTTAGAGCTATGTAGCTTTTTGGTTTGGAAGACGAATAGATATTGCTAAAATAAATAACATGAAATGCTATTGGCAGAGAACTAGGAATCACTTACTTTCTCTCATTTTTTGCCAATGGGAGCTTTCCTCTGATTTACTTTTACTTTGGGAGCACTTAGGAGAACATTGACCATGTCTGTTTCCACAGAAATACAGTGCATTTTTACAGATGTTTACAGTGCTGTTAAGTGTGTGCAGTTTTGACTTATACCCATTTTCTAGAAGGAAAAAAGTGTATATTCCAGGCACTCTGAATGACAAGCATCTTAACCTATGTGCATGAAATAAAGCTGTGTAAAGGAAATAGTCATCCTCAGTGCGACATGAAATAAGTATGTGTGGCCCTTTGGGTGACATCATACAGACTGAAAATCTAAAGGGCAGTTGAGATTGTGATTACAGGTAAGGATAAAATAATCTATCTAAAAATTTGTTTGCCATTGCCACTATTTACTTAAGAGGCAGAACAATGCTGTCCTTCCCAATAAGTTGTTTCAGGTTCCTTCATATTTTGAGTGATCCAGTTTGAGACATACTTCACCAGTGTTTTGGATAAAAAAGTGCAAGTAAGTGGCAGAGAGAAGACTTTCATGTTTTTCCTCCTTTTTTTTGTGGAAATTGCAGCTGAACTCAGATTGCAATCTGCTTTAAATTTGGCGAGTATAAAGGAAAAAAACGTTTCCGCAAAAACTTTCAGAAATGCCTTATGTTGTTGAAGTTTCACTTTAATTTTTTTTTTTACAAGCTATATAGACAATAGTTGAGTTTGTGGTAAGAACATGAGCCTATTTTAAACAAATAGACATTGAGATAGACACACTGTGAAATTAAGCAGTTACTTTTAGTTTTGATTGCTTTGTACATGGTTTATGTTTTATACATTTATGAAATAAGTCAATAGAGGCATCTTCATCACCATACTGAACGTCTGCATCACTGATGAAGACATAAAACGTTACTGGTCTCAATACGGATCCCTGAGGGACACCACTTGCCACTGAACTTCATCCCCACATTAAGTCACTTCTGTCTGGATGCAACCATTCCAACAATTTCACATCAACTTAATAGTCCATCCACCAATTTTTTCTCTCTTTTATTCAGAGAGAAGGATGTTGTTAAAGGGAACCATGTTAAAGACCGTCTTACAGACATTGAGATAGATGGCATCTATATCCCTTTCCTTGTCCACCGATGCAGCCACTCCATCGTAGAAGACCCCTAGGCTGGTTAGGCAGGACTTGCCCCTGGTGAAGATGTGTTGGCTGTCTAGAATTATTTCCCTGTCCTCCACGTGCCTAAGCAGAGCTTTTAGGATCTCTTCCATGATTTACCCAGGTATAGAGGCAAGACTGACAGATTGGTAGTTCCCAGGATCCTCCTTTCTGGTCTTTTTAAAAATAGGTACAATCAGTCATCTGGGCTTCATCTGACTGCCATGACTCTTCAAATTTCATGGAGAGGTGCTTGGCAACTACAACCAAATCCTCCAGGTCTCTGGGATGCATCTCATCTGCTCCCATAGACTTATCTCTGTTCAGGTTCCTCAGATAGTTTCAAACATTATCTTCTCCTAAAGTGGGAGGGACTTGGCTCCCCCAGTCCATCCACTTGAGAGGTGTGAGAAAACAGGTTGACAGTGAAGTCTGAGACAATGCGTTCTTGAGCACCTCTGACTTCTCACCTGTTGTTACCAGTTTGTCAGTCGAGTTCATCAATGGGTGTATGACTTTGACCTCTTTCTGGCTGACAGACCTATAGAATCCCTTCTTATTGTTTCCCTTGTCAAGTCCAACTCCAGCCAGATCTTGGCCTTCCTGACCGCATCCCTACACAATTGGGCAGTATCCCTATACTCTTACCTGGATACCTGTCCCTGTTTCCAGGGCTGTTGGAGTGGTATAGACACCATCCTATATGTCTTTTTAAAGTCAAGGTAAGCAAAATCCACTGCTTTCTCTTTATCCACTGAGCAAGTGATCTCATCCTGAAATAATATCAGCTTCCTCAGGTACAATTGCCTCTTTATAAAATCATGCTGGCTGTTCTGTAACATTTTCTAGTCCTTAAGAAGCCTGCATGTGGCTCCCAGGAGAATTTACTCAGTGGTCAAATCAGACATTGAGATAAGGTTGACTGTCCAGTAGTTCACCCTTCTTGAATATGAGTGTTACATTTGCTGTCTTTTGGTCATTGGGATCATATTCCATTTGCCATTCTATTATAAAAGTGATAGAGTTTGGCCTTGCAGTGTTATCAGTCATTTCCCTTGGCACTTTTTCAAGCTCACTGCCTGTATATGTCCAATTTAATTATGCGGTCCCTATCTCAACCTTTCTGTAATCTGGATAATGCTTTGCTAGCTGTCAAAGGTGAGAGAGAGCTTTAAACAGTGAACTCTGAGAGGCATCAGGCAATCAAGGATGAGGAGAATGACAGGCACTGAATGTATGAGATGTAGAGCTTGAACTCTCCAAACAGAAGCCTTGCTAGCTACAACCAGTATTACTGGTGGTAAATTTTAGCAACAACTGGATGAAGCAAAAGTGGCACATCCTGATTAAAAGACACAAGACAGAACTGTAGCTAGGAGGCTGATCCTGAGCTGTACTTCAGCACACTGAGTGTTTAGATTGGGTTACCCATGGGTTGGTAAATTAAGGTTTCCAGAAAAAAAGTCTGGAAAATGACCTTAGAAAGGAGTTTCAGACAGAAGTAGGTGAACACCCTGTCTGGAGGAAAGACAGCAGTTGGGAAGATCCCAGAAAAGGAATTTCATGAGGACAAGCTCTGAGGGATGTCCAGGTATGGTGACCAGTTACGCTGGAGTTGGTGCCTGTGGGCAGCTACAGAGCACAAACCCCATGTCTTTCTGCCAAGCCTCCTTGTGCCAGCAGTGATGCCCTTGAGGGGATGGGCATTAAGTATCTGGTGACTTTACTACCGGAGGCAGTGAGCAAGTGGGGAAAATCAGCAGGTGAGGTACAAGCTTGGTTCTTGCTGGTGTTTAAGCAGTCCCTAGTATCCAAATCCACTGCAGGCTAGCTGTGCTGAGTCTCATCTGTGACATTACCATAGAACTTACCACTGGCTTCAAGGACCTGGGGAACCTGAGGGCAGTCTTCTCCAAAAGAAACTGGAGTAAAGCCACAAATTATTTTAGCATTTTCCACCTTGGTCATAAAGTTCCCTGTCTCACTATGCAGCATTCGTCATTTACTTCAGACCTTTTGCTGCTATTGTACTTATGTAAGTACTTCTCCTTGCCCTTCACATTCCTCACTGGTTTCAGCTCCAACTGTGCTTTGGCTTTCCTAACTCCTGCCCTGAAAACACAAGCTTTGTGTTTTCCCTTGGGGCAGCTCCTTGTTTGCACTTTTGTGTAAATCTTCTCCAAGTACAGTTCATCCGTGACAGTCCTTGCCATAAACACTCAGATTTCCATACATCTGGGTTAGGGAGCCTGTCTGTGAAGATAACCAGCTACCCTTTGCTTTTTTGTCATTCGGGGCAACTTTCCACGAGAAGCTGCAAACTACATTTCTCAGCAAGAAGAAATCCGTTCTGGCACCCTTAAGAGGGATTTCATTCTTTGCTTTGTTCATTTCCCATGGGATCTTAAACTCTGTTATCTCGTGATCACTGCTGTCAAGGCTACCCTAAATATTCACATCCTCAATCACCTCCTTCTCTGTGAAGGAACAAACCAGCTGGCTTTCTGATGACTTATGTCAACATATCCACAAGCTTCTGGACTGCTAGCAGCCATCGTTATGCCCTTCCAGGACATTTCAATAGGTCAAAATTCTTGTAACTACCAGGCAGGACACGAGATCATGGATTTTCTTTCAGCTGTCTAGAAAATGCCTAATTTCTTTTTCTTTGGGATCAAGGGATCTGTAACAGACACCTGTCTTGGGACCTTTTTCTGTAAGCTCTTGAAGGGCTTGCCACCCCTTTCAAGACAAAGCTTCATGAGCTCTATTCAAGTGTCTCCTTTCCTTCCTGGTCTTCCTCTTCTAAAAAACCTTTGTGCATCATTGGTAGGAATTCAGTCATATGGACAACACCACTGGATCTCTGCAATTCCAATGAAACTGTACAAGTGCAAATGCACCTGGAAATCGATTCTTTCAATACATTTTTTTTCTATGTTATGTGAGCTCGAGCACAAGCCTTTGAGGTGAACTCCCAGTGACTTTCACAAGAAAGTGCAAGAGCTTCCTAGTCTTAACACTTCTTCAGTGTCCCCAGTGCTCCCATTTCTCCTCTGGCTTGGCCTGCTGTTTCTTGACAAACCTGTCTGAAGGCCTCACCAGGTTGGCAAAACTGTTCTTGCCCTTCTTAGATATATGGATCAAAGAATGAATGATTATAATAGTTCAGATGAACTAATCTGAAGTAGCTACCCGTGCTGATAACTAATCTTGTGTCATCTGAAGTTTTATGCACAAATTAATGCATTAGAAGGGACCCCTGGTGGCCTAGTGGTTAGGATGCAGGACTCTCACTGCTGCAACCCAGGTTCGATTCCCCGGTCCCCCGGGCAGATGGAGCCCGTTAGCCCTGTGAGGCCATCCATCTAAGAGAAGGTCACTCTAAACAAACCTACGTCCTGAGGACCTCACTGCCATTGTCCAAGCTTGCTTGGCCCCGGCAGAGGAACCTTAGGATTAAAGGGTGGGCTCAGTTCAGCGCAGGCTGTGTCTCACCTAAAAAATCCATTGCGCAGGCTGGAAAGGTAAAAGACCTTTCCCAAAATCTTCGTTCACGAAGACTGCCCATAAAAAAAAAAAAAAAAGAATTAGATCAGAATTTGGTAGCATATATATCAATAAACTTGACGTAGAAATAGATGGTTAAAGTTCAGTGGTAGGACAAAGAGCCCATAAAGTTAAAATATCTCTCCTGACTTCCACAAACTTGCTTACTAGGATTGCATAGAAAGCTTAGGGCTCTCTTATATGTAAGAAATTTCATGTGATGCTATACTTACCTGTTTTCTAAAAACTTCTAGCATATTCAAAGTCTGCACATCATTGAATTGGCTTGAATTCTTTTTAATCACTATAATACTGGAATCTTGAGCAGGACAGTGACAGACACTGTAGGAAAAGAAATTAAAAAGAAAAAAATACATCTGTGGAAACTGAGAAAATACTTTCCTCCCACTATTTCTATAGGACTTTACAATGCAATCACTTTGGAACATCTGTATAGAATTACTTTTGACCTGTTGCAGAAAAGATTTTTTTAGCCGCCAAATGTTGTGGTTAATTTATTTTTTTTCAGGAAGGTCTAAGTTGGATTTGAATATAGTGCTTTACATCTGGCTGGAAAAAAATAAGGAAAGCAAAGATAAGCTTTTTTTAATAGTATTTCTTGTTATCATGAATCATGTTCTGTTACAGTCAGAAGTTAGAGTGCATAATTCTAAGGGAAGAATAAAAGGACTCTGAATACACTAAGAAAATTAGTTGCAATTACTCTGACACAACTAAATGTAAATATATTATGAAACTCTCTGGATAGCACATTGCTGAGGGGTATAGTTAACTTATGATGTGAAAGATTAGGGCTTTTTTCAAGGTTTCTTAAGCAAAAAACAGTTACTTATTTCAGAGTCTATGACTCAAGACACTGTGAAGTGGGCACAGTGTTAACACAGTGCATATTACACATTTAAAATCATCCAACAAGAATTTTCAGGTGATTTCAAAGGGAACTTCAAACATAGATACGTCAAATTGAGACCCTAAATATACTCATTTCAAGTTTTGCAGTACACTATGTTTTTATGTGCATCTGTGTATGCATATGTTTAAAAGTGAGAGGACGAGGAATGCACTTTTTTATTACACTGGTATGTTCCACTTATTTACTCTTTTTTTACTATTTTTCCAGACTACTTCTTGTAAATTACTTGAGTAGGTTTTTTTTTAACTTTTATGAATATTTTCAATTAAAATTATTTGAAACCTATTCCTAGTGTCCACTAAGATGAAGGTAAAGAACTGTGAAGGATAAATGGTGGTTCTTGAAAGGAAATTCCTTTTAAGGAGGTATTTGCAATATAAAAACACTATCAAACTTCTGCTACAGCACATTTTGGAAAGACTTACAGATGTAGGAGATGTTAACAGCAGAACTGTTAACAGATATCACCATTCATCTTTTAAAAAGCCAGTGTGCCATCCTTCAGGTGAAATGTTAAAATGTCTCTCTACACCTATATTGCCATAGGTTAAAACACATTAATACAGTAGTTCATGACTGCATAATACAGTGTATAATCCTGAGGATATTCTTGAATGGCATTTTTAGTTTTATGGGTACCTACATTTTACTAAAATTATTGGGATTCTCTGATAAAAATGTATTTTAGTAGGAATAACAGTCAGAGTCTCAGGAAGATGTAGCAGAAGACAATGCACAGTGCAGGCTCTGTGTGAAGAGATGCTCTTTAGACTGGAAAAAACAGATTGGTATGGGAGAAGTACTTCTTTATTTAGTGAATAATTTTTAGAACTCTTTACATTAATAAAATTATTCGGTGAGATATGGGCATGTGAAGTTTTTTAAAAATAGTGTATTACATCAGGCTGTCTGTGGTATACTCTATAACAATTCCTTTTGCCTAGAACATCTGATATTTTGTTTGATATTTTGTTGACTGTATAAACAAAAAGTTTTTCTTTTGATTATAATCATATAAAACTGTAATTGACAAAAAAAGATTAGTTATTCTCACATTTTTCCCTTTGCTTTTCCACCTACCTGCTCTACTGTGGTGCTCTGTCTTAATCAGGCAATTCTGGACCCAAGTACAGAGAAGTTAGATTATCCTTGGAAAACAAGTGGAGGTTCTCTGGTCAGTGAACTCACACTTTTCTTTATATTATAGTTACTGACCAAATTGCTCAGTGGATACTCGGATGTGAGCTTGTATCTATTTGCTACATTTGGGAAGTATATCTGCAGTTCACATATTCACATACACTCCCATATAAAAGTTGAACTTCAACTGCTCTCTGTTTTCTGAAAGAGTGTTTTTTTTGTATCTGATTTACACATGGTTTTAGAAGCAGAAGTGAGAAGGTATAAAGTGAGAGGCAAGCCTTAAATATCTTCCAACTACGAAGATCAAAGAAAAGTGTCAGAGTCTATGTGCAGTGTTATTCCCAGGTGCCTTTCAGAACTATTTTGCAGAAATTGTTTCCTTGGATAATTTTCATCTAATCCACTTGCTTCTCTGGAAATTACAGTGGTATTTTGCCTTTATCCCTGTAAATATATTTAATAGCAGTTAAATTAGATTTCGAAGACAAAACACTAACATGACAAAAATGTTGAATTTAGCAGTGGGTCTATGTAAAAATCTCCTCACATCTGAGTCAACTGCACTGGGCTTTTGATGAGGTTTGCAACTACTCAGGCAAATAATAATGTGCAAATACTGTTAACTATGAACAACGGAGCAATTCTAATTATACAATGGATAATTGGTAGTAGCTATAGTAGAGTTAGGACCCCTATTCTAATATATTCCTATCAACATAATAATACCTATGGGGTTAACTGACCACATATTAAAGGGTAATTATAATCCTTCAAATTATTTGCTAGATATGTACATTGTGTTCCTTCTCATTAATTTGACTTTGTCATTTTTCTTGTGTATCATGCTATTTTTATATGCATACTTAGCACATTTTGAACAGTAACAAAAAATGCTTTCCGTACTTTGCTGATAATGATTAGGAGATCAAACAAACTTTACAAAGATAAAAAAGACAGTACACATAAACTCTTCTAAGTGAATAGGGAGGCGTAGGATTTGCTTTTAAACCTGTGCTGCCTACATCTGATGGTAAAAGGAAAAAGAAAATTGTTTCAGACATTTTATAATCATGCAACTTCTGAATCCTCTTTAAATCAAGAAATTCTTTCCAATATATTACTCTCTAATTTTATCATTACTCTCTATTTTATTTTGCTATCACAGTCAAAGTTACTTAAAGCCAGAAACATTTTCTTCTGAATGATTTTAAAGAAATCTTACCAACTCCTTCCACACCTGCTACTTTTGATTCTGTTGAAACTCTTGGACATTACTGGGACACCAATTTAGGTAATTAAGGTCACTGTAGGTTTATATTCAGTGACTTAAGGTTTACAAACCATGATATTTTGCAGTCCGAACTTTTCTCTTCATTGAGCAGTTACTTTATTCTTTAACAAATTCAGTTAATTTCTTTTCTTTTCCCCCCCAAGAGCTGAGGCACTCTACTTGGTAGTAATCATGTTTCTCTTTTCCCATTTTATAAACCATCCATAGTCTCATTTTTCAAAGCTTACTAATTGTCTTTCAGGAGAGTTGGAGGATTCATATTTTCTATTTCATTCTTCTGGAGGCTGCTAGAGAGGGCTTGTATGTGAACAGAAAACACAAACATTTTTATAAAAGGTTCAAATCATGTTATTCTACTTAATTTAAGACAGTTCATTATATGTCTCCACTGAGATTACTTTTGAATGATGAAAGAACTAAAGTTTCATTTTAAAATTACTTATGTTCAAATCATTATGCTGAGAGTTAGCTAAAGGGATTCATAACGAAAACTGAAGTTTCTGTCAGAAAAGTCCATGGAGCAGCAGTGGAGAGCAAGGAAAAACCCAAACACAGGATAGTGTAGCTATATAATTCTGTTTCAGACTGAAAAATTTGTGCACTGCAGTCCTTTGCTCATGTATGAGCTATTGTTATAGCAGTCAAACTCTTTCATATGGACACTGTACAAGTTTTTAAAAAAATAGGAGCAATATAGAGAATATTTTTAACTTGGACACCAGAGAGCAAACACTAGACAGTTCAGGAATTACGTACAAATTCTAGTCTATATTATGATTATATGTTAAAGGAAAAAAAAAGAAAAAGCAAAACCAAAACAGCCCAGACACCAGATGATATGGCCTGTCCTTTAGAAGATAAGTTAGGACTTTATAAATATAATCATGAGTTAATTCTAAATTTTTTTGGTAGCGATTTGATTCTCTGTTGTAGTTCCACATTCAGAAGATTTCAGAGTGATTTCTGTCTTTGTGATATTCTAAACAGAGCTAAGATTGCTGGTATTTGATGTAATATTACAATCCTTAACATTGATGTTATATTAATGTATATATAATTTTAAAAAATGGTTACATAAGTGGTTTTCAGGAACTGGATAATTCACTATCACTTTCTAAAAAATTGTAATTTCAGAATTAAAATTGTTCAATTTTCACACCAGCCATCTACAAAAAGGCTAATATATGGCAAGTAGAATTTCTGGAAAAAAATCAGCCTACACCCAGAGCAAATGAATCATGGGAATGCTGGTTGAAATAGATGGCTCATTTATCCCATTCCTACAATCCAAGCTGCTATTTTTCTAAGTTGTCCATGAATTCGTACAACAGGCACCTGAAAACTTTTCAAGGGGATCATAACCACGTTGGCAATTTCACTGCACTGTAAAACCTTTATAATAGCAGAATGGCTGGGGTTGGAAGGGGCTTCTTAGGATCATCTAATCTGACCCCCTTGCTGAAGAAGGTTCACCTGGAGCAGGTTGACTTGGGTTAATGGGGAGGAAGACTTTAGCCCTAGGTGAGTTAATGACAGATTCAGAGGGAATGACTGCCCAGGGTGAGTCGAATGGGGATTGTGCCTTCATGATGAAATTAAAGAGCTGTAATGTTGACCCTTCTCCTCCCTGGGCTCAAAACAATTGACATAACCCACAAGTAGTGGTGGATCAAACTACAGTTTGTACAGAAAATTGTAAACTAAAGCCTGGTAAAGGAAAGGCAATTGTATGTGCAGTTTTGTGCCCTCACAGCAGCACAAAAGGAGCAATTGGTCATTTAGTAGTCTGAGAGTGAAATGATTTCTACAAGATTCAGCAGTGCAATGATTTCTACAAGATTCAGCATTGCAGGAACAACCAGAAAAAGGAATGCTCACAGGTAGCTACTGAGTTTGAAGAGGTTTGGAGGGAAAGGGAAGTGAGTCAATTCTTTCAATCGGGCTCTCTGGGAGGCGGAGGCACAGCATATTGCTGCGTGTCATCACAAAAGGGAGAGCAGACTACAGGCAGAGGCTCTGCTCACTGCTGAGCACAATCATGTTGTAAAGCTGCAGGTAGAGCTTTTGGATGTGTGTGAGAGAGAGAATCTTACAGGAAGAATTGCAGGATGTTGAATCTGTACCACTTTCAGAGACAGTCTTCCAACTCTGACATGCTGTATTATGATAAAGGGTGAGATGTAACTTTTGCACTGACATCTCATGATGAGGAGGTAACATTATGACCCTCAAGTAAAACCGTAACCACAGATAATGGTCGGGGTCCGCAAACTGTTACTAAAACAGTGCCATATACAGCTGCTGAGATATCAAAATTTGGCAATAAATCAGTCAAGATTGATATCTAGCAAGTGGAATCCTATCAATCATCCCACCCATTTGGATTTCAATTGCTGTCATCAACAATTAATAAAATTCGTAATAGGTAAGGCAGCACCACATTCAATATTGATGCAGTGGGATGTTGAGAAGCTGGGTGTACAACCCAGACAGCAAGGAGTTAAAATCACTGAAGCAAATGGAGCCATCGTTACCTAACAAACTGCTATGGTCAATTTTTGCCTCCAGGGTGAGAAGCAAAAGCCTAAAAGTAATACAGAGACTGGATGTACTTGCTCTGCACAGCAATGGCACTTCCTGATTCAAGGATTGCCTGTGTATCACAGTGCTGGATTTTTGCTACAGCATGAAATGGAATTTCTGGAGTTATAGTTGATCGCTCCACTAGCAGCTGCAGTACCCAATACCACAAATCTAACAGCCACAATACAAGCACCCACGTTCTTGATGGGTGCCCTTCTAATTCTCCTGTCTGGTTGAAAGAAGAGTTGAACAGACAGTCATGGCTTACAGTTTACTACGGGCAATGAATGCCGATACTGTGCCTTTAACTACTGCTGTGCTAAATTTGTGGAACTGGTAACTCAAATTCAGAGCGTGTCCCACTTTTGGATGACAATCCTAGGTGTAAAAGTTATGTCTTTTATGATTCTGTAATGGTCCAATAAAGCTATCGCGATCCCAGATATAGAGGCAAAAAACTGGAATCATTTATTGAACACGAGAGTGCTGTTTAAGAGTCTCTCGGGGGCTTCCATGCTAATGAGGAGGCAGGGTTATTCCAAATGGGGGATTCCACAATCTATTAGCATTTCCAGTAACAGGGGTGACATAAGGGGAAAAATGATTTTACATTTCTCGGATACAGTATTTACATTTTGGGGCATTTGATATTTACAGTAAGCAAGGTTACACTGGAGAAGGGTGATCAGCTTTACCGGAAAGAAGGATTTACACAGGGAGGGAGAAAACAATGGGATGTCTGATAGCATCATGCAAAGTCTCTCTACATCCTGCTGGGGGAGATCAGGACAATAGATCTTGTCTGGTCTTTTAGGTGGTGGTTTTTCCCCATCCCCTATGGCCCAAGGTTTCCTGTTTAATCCTAGCAGTCCCTTTTCTGTTGGTATTCGAATTTCGGACTACAACAGGATTCCGTGCTGGAAATATGACAAGGCTCAATTAGTGATTACATGGGAGGGATGGCAATATACCTTTAACAGACCCCACAGGGGTATAAAAATTCACCCATGATTGCACAGACTGTGCTCATCAAACTTTTACAAGCAGTCTCACTTCCCCTGGATATGAAACCAACCAGAGGAGATTCCCCTGAAAAGGTGGGGGAAGCAACAATAGCAGTGTGATAAACACTTCATGAAATAGAAGTTGAGATTCTGCCTGAGAAATATCAAGTCCAAGCTGTTAAGCAGCTCTAGCTACTTAGTGGTAACCCCTCTGAGACTTGTATTTTTTTCTTGCTCCAGGAATGATACCAGCACACCCTGACTGCAGATCAAATGACATGAGTCACCTCATGGGGGTGACTCCCTCAGAAGTCTAACACTTTGGTCCCCCCAGCCCCTCTGGAACCAGGACTAACAGGTTTAACCAGTTCCCAGGGGGATCGGTGGATTTACATGAGAAGGTTCACAGAAAAGAGCCACGGAGATGTGATAATCAGTTTTCCCTTAGACCCTTTCAAATTTTTGGTTACTTTTGTGCTAGTCACAGGAGCCCAGATGTCAGCATTTCAAACTGAAGTTGCTGCTCTAGTGGCATTATACTGGACAAGAAAATGAGTTGGGTAACAGAATCAACACTTGATGGATTTCTCCTTCTTTTTCATAATTGGTCTGTAGTAGGCAAAAAAAAAAATTAGATTAAAACTGAAATTATCTGAAAAAACATTTCTTATAATTGTTGACAGTGTTTCATAATACCTTGTGGCTCATTTATTTTGGATGTTGAAGCTGGGTGACTCTTAAAACACTTGTGCTCAAGCCTTCTGTCATTCAAAAAGCTCTGCATAAATCCGCCATCACAAAATTTAATGTGTGTCCATGTAAGCATGGTGTACACATCATTAAGATGTCATTTTAGAGTTTGGGAGAAGATTTTTACAGCAGATAAATGGAATCATTAGTTTCCCAGCAGTATCGTCTCAGATTTACTTGAATATAAAAATTCCCTTCTGTTTTAAATTGGATTTCTTGGCAGTACTCACTTCAAATTTTGTCAAAAAATATGTGATAATTTTAATGAATTAAGATTAAGGTGTGATTACAAAGTCACTATGTTATAGGATTATGGAACAGTGTCTAAGACAAAATGTTCAGATTTGCATAGATTGTGCTCTGCAAATATGTTCAGCAGAAGCAGTACCATTCAGAATATCAGATTTACCATCTATTTGTTTAAGCGGAAAGCTAATAGATAATTTCAAATATCAAAGAGTAGTAATGACATAGTGAGAAAAGAAACTGCACTTAATGTATTATATAGAGAAAAAAAACTCATTGTCATTTTTTTAATGAAAAAAATATATACAAAGCATTTTTATTGAATAAAGGAGAAGACTTTCACTGTACCTTAAAGAATACCATATATTTATCATAAAGTAGCTAAAAGAGAGAAATATCACAGCTTTCTTTCCTCATGGATCTTATAATTTCAAAATACTCCATCTCAGTAAATATTTAATATAGACTTCTAAAGCCTTATTACAATTAAAGTCAATGTTGTCCCTGCACCAAACTATTATTAGTGATCCTTATTCCAAAGAAATTACGCAAACTTATAAGAGTACTGCATTCATACTTTGGTCCTTGAAGATTTTCATCTTCCTCCATAATATGCTACTCCTCTTTTTTTTTTTTTCTTTTTAGCAGAATTTTCTCAAACTGGAAAATTCAAGCTCCCTGGGGAAAAAGCAGATAAATGGGGCCTAGAGTAGGAAAAAAACTTAACAACTTCAAATATTTTTTAAAAAAACTTAACAACTTAACAACTTGGAGTTGAAATTAAATCACAGTAAATAATTATACTAAATATGGGACATTTGGATAAACAAACTTGGTTTTCCTATACTCATACTATTAGTTATTTTTTTCCTTTATTTCTCTGTATAAGCTGCCTTCCAAGAACAAATAATGTGCCTTATGACTGTTAGGCATTAATATACAGTCAAAGTCACTTGGTTATCAGCATCTGATGTAAGTAATCTTTTCTCTTTTGTGCCAACCTACAGTGGGAATGGAGGAATTATTTCATGACACTTGACAGCAAAGTCTACAAGTATGTCCTGGGTATACAATTTGGAAGATCATAATCCCTTTACTTGTGGATACAGTATCTTATAATGTAACTTACCACTATTACAGTCCTACTTTAAATATATATGACTCCTTAATGTGGCATTTAAGATTTGACATTGAGTACTGTATGCAAAGACAAAATAATGTGTACCTTAAGTTTAAAAAAATGCAGATGCAATCACTATTCTGATGAAGCATTCATCTGAAAAGTGTCTCTTGGGCAGAGGAATAGAATCAGCAACATCCTTCGTGTAATCTAAACATTAGCCTAATAATCAGGTTGACTCAAGAGCGTTTTTTTAAGTGAATCTCTTGGTCATCCCACCTACGCTCACGTCTTGCAGTGATGCTGGTGAGCACACACTGGAGTCCTTGTAACCAAGCTGGAGGAGTTAATTTTATTCTCTCCAGCTGCTGTTGGACACGCAATGCAGAAGACCACTTCTGAAGCCTCCAGTCTGCCTCATTGCTTGCAAATGTAAAATTAGCCTTAGTTTGGGGTTTTTTGTTTGTTTTTAAATAAGGTACATTGAATGTTAAAGAAGAGTGAATCTATGGTTCTACTGGAATGCTTAGTTGCGAATTTAAATAGAATCATGTGTTAAAGGCACAGTGATTAATGTCCCCATCCTGAGAAATAAAGTAATTAGGAATTATGCGGTTATTCCTCAGTAAGCTTTCTTTCTTTTAGATCTGATATTTTTTTTGTACAACCTCAGTTTTGCCTCAGAACCATACTAAATGTGATTCCATCTCGGTAAGAGAATTTCATACTTGGAAAACAATAAAATCTTTTTCTTCCCTTTTTTCTTCCTTTCTTTTTCTTTTCTTTTTCTATTCTTCTTCATATTTAGCTACTCTATAAGTGAAAAATGCAAATAACTTAATTAAAATACAAATATTTTTAAAGAACTTTGTGAAACCTGTAAATATAAACTGGGCAACACATCCAGTGAATGAGCACTTGGTATATTTTGATGCATAAATTTAATTTATGTAGAGGATGATTTTCTTCATGAGGAAAACATTGATGGCAGTTGGTTAGAACATGAAAGTTATGAAACAGTGTGTTCTGCACTAATGTGCCGGTAAGGCCATTAGCATTGTCCTCACTCTTTATATATCTTACATATGTATAAACAATAAAGATTGAAAAACTAGAATCGTTCTGGGATTCACCCACGGGTAAGGAATGTTCTGTAAAAACAAACAGCAAAAAATGGAAAACAGGTATTTGAAGTAGAAAATATTAATTGTGGAAATGCTTCAAAAATGTTGTTAAATCTTAACACTTCAGAGCTCTGGAATATGAAATAAGATGGTGAATAACACTGAAAATGTTACTTAACTGGTAATAGGAACTTTTTCTCCCTTCTCACTCTTTAACTATTGACTCATGAAGGCAATGGGACCATTTCTTAGATTCCTGAGTTTTCCTGGAGCTTTGCTCTAGTTTTGACAGTTATGTGATGTATATTTCAATATCTCTGTGTTTATTGTGAGATACAGTTAATATCTGTGGAGCGTTTCAAACACTTCTGAGCTAGTTAAAAGGACTGCTTATATAATACTAGACAGAAGTATACATATGGTTTTAGAGAATGTCAGCATAAATATATGTTCATTTATAATCTAGAAAACTCCAAGAACACCAAAATTATAGTTATCAGTAGATTGGCAAGCTAATATTTATGGCTTTTTTCCTGTTGAAAGAGGAATATAATTTTAGTGGATTTATCGTATTTCTATAAAAGTACTGTTGGTTTGCATAATCCATATGCCCCTGTGGTGACTGGCATTATCCCTTGTTTATGATATATGTCTCAGCTTGCTTCTTGTTAAATTCTAAATGATAATATTTCCTTTTACTTTGATGTTTTCAAATATAAAGTAGAATTTTTCACTCTCGTGAGTATCACTCAGTTGCCAATAATTTCACAGCTAGTAGGAGTGATAATTTGAGACAATTATGAGGTTACTGACCTGTCTTGGAATTAATTTACCTTATGTAATTTGAATCATGAAAATCTAGCTCTCTTGAACATCTCATTTAGGCAAGTCATTCTTGAATAAATCTTCATACAGTGATGAATCAAATTTGATGATCTACTGAGAAGCAGGAAGAAAGTTTTCCCAATCAATCTTTTAAACATAACCTCATTTATTTTCTGAGAGGAAAAAAATTAAATGTGTTGCAGTTCGAGGGGTTTCTGGGGGGTCACTGCCGGTCACTCTGTGAAGGTTTTCAGGGCTGGGATCACCCCCCGCCGCCCGTCCCTTGCGGCAGGGACAGGTGGCAGAGGTACTTAAGCCAGGAGACAGAGACCATGTAGCACGCAAGGAATCCAACAGCGAAGAGAGCTTTATTCAAATTTCCCGCAGCTTATAAGGGCTGCTGGGCAAAGGAGGGGATTGGCCATTTGGCTAGCCAATGCAAGGAGACAATATAATAACTACGGCAATACAGAAACCAGTGGTATACAAGTGAGTTAACAACTTCAAAACCCCAGCATCTCATTTATTTTCTGAGAGGAAAAAAATTAAATGTAATATTACAAATATTTAATATTGAAAGCAGGAAATTATAAGTGAAAATTTTTAAATGAGAGATTATCATCCCTGTACCTGTCTTGACTCAACAAGCTCTTTCTGCAAAGGTAGAAAAACACTAAAGAGGGGAAAAAAACAGAAGATAGGAACGGCAAGGTCAGGCAGATCAAAAGCATTGGGCTTACTGTTCCTATAACAAGTATTTGGAAGTGGAGGCATTATTGTCAGAAAGGATACAAAAAAAATCCCTAAAGCATAAACCACTTGCCATTCTCTTTTTGCGTATTTAACAGGATCCTGCACACCTATGAATTACCTTGAAGACCTTGTAAGATCTGTGGGTTAGGACTTTATTTGAATTGCAGAAAATACGAGTTCTTATTCAGACTAGGTTCATGTTTACTTACTCAAAAGCTTGTTTTCTGTACATAATTTTTCCTGAAGTATGCTATGTACAGCCTAGTGAGATCTTGTAAGTAATACAGTTCCTGAAGAGACAGAGAAATGAAGAATTTTTCTATTGATATTTGACTTTATTTAGTGAAAAAAGTGTGTAACATATGTCAGAATTAAATGTTCAGATTATTTTAATAACACATTTAGAAGAGATTTTTTTTAGATTTAAAGCAAGACTTTAAAGAGGAGACTTTATGCCTTCTTTCGTTCTGCAGGCTATGAAGAACAGCTTGAAATTTCAGGCTATGGAATATTTCACTTTACTTAGAACATATGCTTCCTTTTTTTTTAGGCATGAATTAATTGCTTTTAACAAACAGATTTGTCCTCCTGTTTTATTTTGTTTGTGTTTTTTTCACAGCTGAAGTTTCTTAGTTCATAAAGCATTTATTTCTTTGATTTCTTTTTCTCTGGGAACGTGAAAATAAATACTGCAGTTTTCAAAATTAGTTTTCTTTCACTTCAAACTTTGGTTATGGATTTAAAAAGTTCTCCAATCCAGTTTTAAAAAATGAAATAAACAGCTAAAGTATAGATTCTGATAAAATGACAATATATCTTTAGAAAGAGACTTCATATGACAGAGTTCTTTGTTGCAGATTGCAAAATATACAGCTTTCCTATGCAAAATATACAAACTTCCTTGCAGCTGAAATGACAAAAGATTAACAAATAGATGTAGAGAACATTGTAAAGAGCAATGTGTACCACAACATATTCCTTTTAGGGTTCGTGCTAAGGTATACTTCCATTGGGAAACTCAGAAACTCAGAGCATTACAAAATATTCTGTCTGTGTTTTTTACACTATTTTTCCTGGGATTTAACAGTAAAAAGTGCTTCTTACTCTGAAGTCACACAATTTTGACAGGATGGAAGACAGAAAACTCTCTCTGAATTTTGAAGAGTGTCTCCTTCATCTCTAGTGCAGGGAATTGTGGTTCTTTGAAAAATCTGCTGAAAAAATAAATGAAGCGGCTTTTAAACTAAAACTTTACATTTCATTTTTAAGTCTTCATGATT
The DNA here is from genome assembly GCF_003984885.1 of Neopelma chrysocephalum. NCBI lineage: Eukaryota > Metazoa > Chordata > Aves > Passeriformes > Pipridae > Neopelma > Neopelma chrysocephalum. The sequence continues at coordinate 771,618 of NW_020925381.1, read as the reverse complement.
TCAGATGACAATGAAAACTTATTTCTCAGCTGCTTTAGGAGATGAAAGATAAAAAAGCAGAAAAATAACCTGCTGAAATAACCATTCAGAAAAAAACCCAACTTCATTGTCTTAGCCATATCAGGGTAGTGGCCTGTATTGTAAATCAGTACAGAGGTATGCAAACTGATATAAAGGACAAGCAGGGAAAGGGAACACTAACACTTTCTTTTTTTAAACTACTAAAGAAATAAAGAAAAGTTACTGCTATAATTACAAAAAATGCATGTTTCTTTACATGCATTTACATGCTTTCCAAGACTGCCTAGAGCAGATCTTTGAAGTGTTAAGACATCATTTAGTGTGATGATGAAGAGAGACTTAGTTGTTACTCTGCCTCTAAAAATGATTCACAACCTACAAAAAATCTGAAAGGTAAATATTCTTGTGAAAAAGGAAAGATTAAATTTGGATGCACAAGTTAAGGGAAGCCTTGGGATACAAAAGGCAACAAAAATGAATTATTTAAGTACACCAAAAGCAACGACAAAGTGAAGGGAAACATGGGTCTGCTGAATAGTTCAGGGGCCCCAGTAGTAAAGGACACAGGAAAGTCCTTTTTTGGTCTATACTGGTAAGGTCATTCCTCAGGAGTTCCTGATACCCGAGACCAGACGGGAAATCTGGAGGGAGAAAGACTTATCCTTGGTGAAGGAGGACCAAACTGGTAACATTTGAACAAACTGACAAAACCAAATCCAGGGGAACTGATGGATTGCACCATGACAACTATCCAATATCATTGCAGGACCACTCTCATTTATCTATGGGAGGTCATGGTCACTGGGGAAGATTCCTGAAGACTTGAAAGAAATTGACATCCCAGTAGACTTCAAGAAGGGCAAAGAGACAGGATCTCTGGAATGAAAGATAGATCAGACTTGCTTAATTCACATGAGTTATGGATAGTTCTCAAAATCATTTCTGGTTTCAACTCCTCCAGCAGTTTATAAAGGAAGAAAAGGGAAGAGAAGGCAAGGCAAGATAAGGGAAATCCTGAGACAAAAATACCCTTCAGGTGTTCAACAGAATTAGAGATCCAACAGATTTTAGAAAATAAAATTTGAATGATTGATGTATCCACTTGTTATATCATTAATTGTCATCCTGCAAATGCATGCAAAGTTGTAAAAACAAAACTGCTTCTTCACTTATCTCTCTATCTACAACCTTTTTATTCACTTGACCTCTCACACTGCCATCAAAATTAATTTTATCTCCTTTTTAATTTTCTTGCTATTAGTGGGTTCAGAACTGTGGTTTCAGAGGATGGGGAAGAAATTTGGTAATTTTCCTCCATGCCAGCAACAGACACAAAAAACATATTGCTTTATGACTTGCTTATTTGCAACTGAATTCACTGTTATGGTTGCAAAAGTACTAAGAATTTGAAAACGTACAGAATTCTGAGTATGACTTCATGTGTTTAGGCACCGTGTCATAAATAGTTGGATTTTTTAGTAAAGCGTGGTTGGGAAGAGGAAACTCAGAAGTACCTGCTAACCAAGGCCACTGTGGCACCTTTCTTCCTTTTCATTGCATTCATTCCTTTGTCAATCTGAGACTTCAACCACTGTTATTGTTGTCAAACAGAATACTGCATGTGTGTGAGACTGATTTCAAGCCATCATCTGTGTAAAATTCTCTATAGTTTGTGGTTGTCTCTTAAATATTTCATAGACCTATATGGCTGCAAATCATTCAAACCCATTTGTTATCCAGATCACAGTATCTGTTTTTACAGGGATTTTGTGAAAGAGACTAAAATGTGATCTTCTACAGAAACTTGATACTATATAAACATTAGAAAAGGTAATCCTAGTCAAAACACAAAGATAATTCTGACTTTTATCCATTGTCAAGACCAGAATGTTCCTGAGAGGGTGAGGATATATGTACTCTTAAAAAAATCATTCTCATAACAATTTAAGAGCCTGAATTTTCTACTATGCATATATAAAGATATTTGCTATATAGAATTTGTTTTCACTTGTGAAAAAATATATGTAGGACACATAATTTTTTGGTATATGAGAAACCAAAAGTATTTTATTCCTCTGAAATATTCATTACCTTGCCAAAACATTAGCAGAGTTGGTGGGATCAATCAGAGACACAGTCTGAAATACAGTATCAAGTGCACCTTTTTTCAGTGTTTTTCTTACCTTTTGACTTGTATCATTGCTGCTGCATACAGCAGAGAAAACTAAAAACAAACTAAAAATGGGATCTAAGGAAATAAATGCATGGGTACATGTGGATGCACACATGTACATAAAATTTTACTTATATGTGGAGGATTATAAATACGGGTTTCCACATTTGGATTCCTGCCTCATTTGCATGTAAATGTTGGCAAAGTTTTCACATCCTATATAATGTGGTATAGCACTTCAATTATAGAGGTAATTATAGAGATTCAAGGAAAGTACAGTCAGATACAACAGTGTAAATATTTTTATGTCAGTATAATATTTTATATTGAAAAGTACCAGCACTCTTCATAATATAAAATCATGCACTAGTTGGGATATTTAATCTGGCACAAAGTCTTCCACAATCAGATCCAAAATTCCTGAGTTTATGACCTCTGAGTATGTGCGTGCATTATGACCTAAATTAGGACAGATTAGACTTTCAGATGAAAAATCATCTGGATTGCATGGCTTATATTTGTTTCATGCTTGCATATTAAGAAAGCCTTTTATAAAAGGCTTTATTTTATAACTTATGATCTCTATTTAGAAAAATAACCCTGAAAAAAAAGAAATATAGATATATAGATAGCTGCATTTTTACCACATTGACAGCATAATTTAGCAGTTATGTTATGCAGTAGATATGCATAGATTAGACTCCTCTCCAATAAATTGGCTTGGCATCAGATATATAGGGAAATTAAATATTTTGGGGAGACAGAATCTCCTCCTCAAGTAAAGTCTTGCGCTAGAATTGCTCTACACAAAAGATTTGACGTGACTGTTAAAATCCTAAAAGCAGAAGTCGGTGAAAAAGGTGTCTTCCTTTCACTGCAGGGTAGTGATCATGTCCTCCCTGAACTCCTGATAAGTGCTCAGCAGACTTGGCATGGTAGTTGTTCAACTGCACACCTGGATGCTGCTTTCATTCTTCTTCATGCACAGCCATCTGGTGTTTGTTGCCCTGTACACATCCCAGTGCATGCACGTGTAGAACAATTCTGTTCTCAGCAAAATATCTGTGGAGAGAAATCTGAGATATGTGGGCACAAGACCAGGAACATGTTAAGGCCCTCAAAGCTGTGTTATAAAGCTCTAAAGCTTTGGTTTGTTGTGGGGCAATGCTTTGTAGTAAGTATCAGACTGCTTGTTTTGGTCTCAGAGCTCTACATGTGTTTACTATGACACATATCACAGATATTCTTTTATCGCACTTCCCTCCATTCTTGTTTTTCACATACTTTTAATCTAGTTTTCCTCATTTGTTTGCTTTGTATTTTCTGTTTTCAATTTGGCTAGCATGCGTTATTTTTACCTTTGAACATTGTCTGTATATAAGGCTGATTTTGTTTACGATAATTTAGTTTTCCATTTCAAAATAAGTTTTTGATAATGTGTGTAAGTGCCTTATTCCTCCTTTGCATTTGAGGTGTCTGTTTGTAACCTGAGGTTGCATAAAATGAATTAGATTTTAGGTCTCTAAAAAGATTTAAATTTACCACCCCATGGTAAACCAAGTATATGTTCCTTTGATGAGGATACTTTCAAAAGTGTTAGTGTTTCCACTTTATATGTCCTCTCTTATAGTTTTGAGCTTATTTGTGAAAAGAGCTTATTTACTGCTTTAATGTTTGCTACACAAAAAGCTGCTGCCATTTCAGACATTCCTGAATTTTATTCTGGTGTTTAATAACCCACAAAATCCATCAATTGCCTTACACAGATGGATGCCATAATCTAGTATTTTACCTTTGCAGTAGTTCTTGGAAGCAAAAGAATCTTTTAAATTGCATGTGGAAATATAATTTCCTTTCAGACAGCAACACTTTTCTGTTATCCAGAAATACATCAAAAGGCTTTTTGCAAAGGGAAGGGTGGAATAAAAATTGGTATAAAAGGTTCCATAAAATTGGACAAAGAACCTGCAGTTAGAGCAAAACAAAAAAGAGAAAAAAATGCTATTAAAGTTAGAGGATCCTTCATGACTGTCAGCAAAACAAAATCACATGAAGTAGTATCAGTGGTAACATCAAGAGTTCTTGCTGAATATAAATAGTTGGTTTGCCACCAAAAACCTTTGACAGCAATTTATTTATAATATCTAGGTGGAAATTTTCTTACTTGTTAGAGTCTTTTGGATTATTATAAAGTATTTTGATTCCAAATATGAACAGAAATTCAATGCCTGTTTTATGTTTTGAGGTAAACTGGAGAAGAAATATTTTACAAAGTGATAACTTTTAAGCAGAGTTATGCCTGGGAGCTTAGAGTATTCTCACTCCTGTCACCTTTTTGGTTCTACTTACACATCCCCTAACAAGCCACAATAAATTTCAGAGCCCACATTTTCTCCTCTTACCAGCGCTTCTGAAACTCAGTAATGCTTTTAAGATGTCTATCTTTGTTTTTCAATGGCTTTGTACCTGAATTTCTAGTTGAATATTTTCTTTCCTAAAATCTCTACTTGTTTTACTCTGCATTACGGGTTTTTATCATAAAACATAAAATGTAATCAATATAATCATATGACATCTAGCCATCAATGTCAGTGAGACAAATGGCAGTCTTTACTGTAAATGAGAAATCTTCCTCATTGTAACAGAATTGAACAAGTTCATATTTGCATATTATATATATTGTACATTATATATGCAAATTTATACATCTTTATACAGAAATTATATTTAGCAATTATTATTTAGACATTATATCATCTGTATTTCTATCAAGACATAAAAATATTCCTCAGTGGCTGGGGAATGAAGACACTAGAAAAGATTAAAGAAAGCAATTAGTAGCCAAATCATTTGTGAAAATTAGCTGTTTCTACAGGGTCTTGGGCAATATCTGAATTTAGCAGAATGCTGCTCCAAGTTTCCGGTCTTTCAACACAAAATCCAAGCCCGCATCATGGCTGTACCTCTCTTTAAAGAGATGAGAAGTCCTCAAAAAGAACATAGCTTGTAAGTACAAATATGCAAGCTTAGCACTTGATCCTTCATGACACTAAATATTTCTAAAGTTGGAAAGAAAGAAAGATTTCCCAGTTTTTCCTTAGGGTACGGATTTCTGCAGGCTTAAGTATAACTAAACCTTCTCCTTCAGACTCAGAGGGCATAAATTTTAAACTGGAAAGGAAAAAGAAAATATTATGAAATTTTACATACTAGCTATTATATTTAAACTTCCTAACAGTATTTTAAAATGTGAAAGAGTTCAGTATCCCTTATGATTTGGCAGATTCATCAGAATGTTGAAATCTGTGACCATAAGTGATTTAGTGTTTTAGTGGTTTTTTGGATGCAAAACTTTGACCATGGACAGGTTCATAGAATGACAAGACCCCAGAATAATTCAAGACTACTGCATACAATTCAGCCCATCCTCCTGCCCAAAGCAGAGTCAGTTATGAAGTCACATGAGGTTGCCCAGTCTGGTATTTGATGTTTGTTCATTTTGTGCTTTCATTTATCTTCTCTGAGGCCACTTCAATAGATAGGTCTAGGTGTGTCACTTGTTCTATTTGGGTGATTTTGTGTTCTCATGAATGATGATCTTTATACCTAAGAGGCCAGACATAGTCCCAAACCTTGAAAATTTCAGAGTTACTGCTTGATTCTTTGAAAAAAATTCTGTATTAATTATGATATTTTGGAACAGATTATACACTATAAATTATTTTCAGCTGATGAGCTTAGCCTGCTTCTGGAAGTTTAAAAATAATACTGTTGTTTTTTGTTTGTTTGTTTGTTTGTTTGTTTTTAGTTTAGAAGGGGCCTTACTAACTAACACTGACCATATTCTATGGTATGAAACCTAGAGTCCCACGTGAAGATGAAGGAAGTAACAGTTGACAAGCCTTTGAATAAAGGGATTAAGAATTAAGATAGAGGACCAGATTGTGAGAAGTGATGAAGATGGGACAAAGAGGCTTGAAGATGAGGACAAACAGGTGTTTTAATGTCAGTACTGACAAGTATGTGTGTGGGAACAGGATTGAGAGAAATTATTTTAGCTATAACTTCTGTGGTCTTCTGGAGGAAGGAGGCAAAAATGGCATATAGGGGTGGGATAAAAAAGATATGATGGATAAAACTGTTTTTAAAACAGGTTTGATGTGTGTAACTGCAAATGTTGAGATATTATGCATGGTTATTAGTTGGTGTTGATGTGTGAAGATGAGTAGTACTGAAAATTTAAATGGCAAACCACCCCTGCCATACATTTTTAAGAACTTATGCATAAGGGTAAACAATAAAATCAGTTGAGGAATGCTAATGCTATGGTAGAAAGTGACAAGAATGATTGTTGAAAAAGAGTGGGGTTACTGAAACAATTTAAGTTACAGTTTTATGATATATCTTGCTTTTTGGTAACTAGGAGATAAGTATTAGTAAATTAAAGAGTTTCAAATCTGAAATTGCTTGTGAATTACAGAAAGGAATGAACACAGTCTTATTCCATAGCCTGGAGTAAGTACAAATTTGATGTTACATGAAAAATAGAAAGAAATCATTTTTTAGCTATTTTTGGAAACTTAAACTTAGTCAATACATAAAAAGCACAACCAAAGGACTCTTTCAGACAGTTGAACAGTTGGGCATGTCAGTGTGATGTGTCTCTATGTAAATGTATCTTGCATATTGGGCTTCTCAGTCACTCTGAAAAACTCTTCTGTCATCCTAATGAGCTTTGCCAAAGCTGTGTATTGATGCAATCATGATCATAAATTAGTTGTTTTGTAAAGTAACTGCCTAAGATACGCGCTTTTTGTATGGGTATTCATTTTTTTAGAGGCATCTGCATTCAGGGTCTCCCATTTTCCACTAGGGTGTTACATTATAGTGTATGACCTAAAACACGTATCACTGTGAAGGAAAAAAAACTGTGATAATTAAATTTTTTTAAAGAACAAATTACCTGATGTATCTTAATCAACATCCCACTTTACCATGGCTTATTTTCTCAATTAAACTTGCCAAACACTCCTTTGAACCCAAAGTAACCTTTTTTTTTTTCCCCAATGCAGTCTTAGTCAGATGGTTTTTAATGTTTTTATAAAAATTTAAATGCAGTATCCTCCCTTTGCTGTTTAAGGTAAGTAGAAAAAAATAGTTTCCAGCTAGCTGGGTTATCTTAGATACAAATTAAATGTGGACAGCTGACAAATATCCTTGTTTTTTCAGAAGCTTCACCAATTCCATAAATTGGAGTTTGGGACCTGCAACAGACATTCTGAGTTTTACATTCTGAATTTATTCCATCAGCTGGCACTTTTTAGAGGTAAGAGAAAAACAGAGGATTATGAAAAGAGCACATCTTTCACATTGGTCCACATACTTCAGAGATATAGGAATAGGTAAAAACCCCCTATACACCTCACTACTGACATAGCAATGATTTGATTCTTTTTTTTCTCTAGTATTGGAAAATGTGCTTCTTCAAATAGCAAGCAGCTGGGACATTTTACATCAAAGATTTAAGTCCTTCCTCTGAGTTACAGAAGTGTACCTTCTCAGGTGCCTTTTTCTGCTGAAAAAAGTGGCCCACCACAGAGATAAAACTCAGAGAGTCTCTGATGGGAGGGGTAAATTTTAAACTCTTATGGTTGTTTTCAGATTCCTTTATGTGAAAATAATTAATAGAAATGCATCATTAACTGTCTAAATCATGACTTTTTTCTGTCTTTGTCCATTATTGAGACAGATGTCTGTGCACAGAATAGATTTATTGGCTTTCAAATCCTATTCCCACATTCACCAGTGGGAATTTTTAATCGGAGAAGTTTTGTTGTATACCCAGACATCTTTCCTATCGTCTCATGGTGATGAGTTCATCCCAGCATATCTTCAGGAGCAGCAGTAACACAGGGTAAGTAAATTTTTCTTCCCTTTACAGAATTCTCTAGATCACCGTAATCTGTGCATCTGTGGAAAGGAAAAAAAAAAGACAAAAGCAAATACCCTAGCAAGTACAGTACAAAAAGAAAGTAATGAAAGACACGGTAGCTCAGGGGGCAGGAGGGAGAAATGTATATGAAGGCAATTTTCAGGCTGGGTATTGAATAAAATGGCCTATAGTAGTACAAATGAAAGTATCAAAAAACGATAAATCTGAAGTCTCAATTTGAAAGAAACTCTATTAGTTGCAGGAGCAGAGAGAAAACCATCTGAAATATATGAAAAATTAAAGTTTACCACATATTGCTACATATTTCTCACTGGTATCTCTAATGCAAACATAATGATTATGTGGTCATTTATTTGTCTGGATCTGAACACACAGCTCATGTGCTCCATGCAGTCTGTTATGTTTGTAATAAAGACTGGAACAACAAAGAAAATATCTTCTGGCTTCTGTGATTTTGTTTTTTTGGTTGGTTGGATTGGGGTTTTTTGGTGGTGTTTTTGTTTTGTTTTTGGTTTGGTTTGGGTTTTTTTGGTGGTGTATAGTCATAAACACCTTCTACCCAGGCAGGATAAGAGTTTTTGATTTTTTATCAGGTAGTCTTTGCACAGGGAGACAAGCTGTTCCTCTGTCATGGGCTCCTGCTACAGCACACAACTTATATATTCACATAAATTCAAAAACTTCAGCGTGCATTACAGACTTAGCAAAATAATGTTTGGGGACAGTTTCAGATGTCTTTGACTTGTGGGCATCTCAACTAGTTTGAAAACATTTCTTTATTTTTGCACTACTCTCTGCTTTACAAACAGATGTCGTGTTTGTGCAGGCACAAAGAGCAAGGGTGGAGCAAGGAGCAAGATGTGAGGAGGCTTATACAGCTGATGAAACTTTGGAGAGAAATTTGGGTAAAGAATTATGTATACCAAACTGGAGCTTGTTAAGCATGCTAGTTGTATATTTAATATTAAAAAGAAAAAGCAGAAAGAAGACAATACCTGACAGTAAGGCTTCAGTAGTGCAGAAGTGGTTGAGGATTGTTCATAATGCATGTGACCCCTAAGAAAACTGTGTCAGCTTTTGAGTCATCCTGAACACAATTTATGGCACATGCAAATCCCCTAGTTTATTTCATTGACAACATCTATAAGATTCTGAAACTAGTCAAGTACAGCATTACGCAAAGTAATACAAGAAGGTTTTATAAATCTCTTTCAGCAGCCTATCACATCCTGGAACACTACCTGTGTTTTAAGTACTTAATGGTTGCGTATTTTTCTTTTTAGTAGATTCTGTACCTTTGTCTTTAGTCAGGTATGACAAATTTTGCCTTACTGGTAATAAATCTGTCTCCTCCATGGAAACCTTGGTCATTAGTTTGTAAAAAATTTTATAATAGTTTAATAAAATACTATGCATTCCTGTGTCATCTACTTTGATATTATTGCTCCTTTCAGGTTTAATAGACTGCATCATATATATAGCCTCTTCTTATAATGATGTAGGGAGCTAGTCTTGTTTGTTTGAAATTTATAAAATAGAAATTTACCTTCATTATGGAACATTTATTGATTTTTTTTATATATTGACTGTAAGTGCACTGAATCTCCACACTTTGCATGTAGATTTTTCTGTCATAGCAGCATTCATTTTTCTTGAATTTGGTTTCTGTCTCTATTTTTTGAGGTCACAGTTTTTCCTTAGGTAAATATGTTTCAGAGAGAAACTCTAAATAGAAAAAGTACAACATGTGTTTTAGAATGATGACTCATACTAAGGCCGAAGTAGGGCATTCTGAAAGCTACAAACACTGTCGGGGTTAATACAAAATGTTGTTCATAAACTTTTAACCTCTAATTAGAAATCCACTTTATGTGTGCATTCTCTAGATGCAGACATGGTGGTACAAATGTTGCTTTAACTGTGAGAAGTCCAATATGACATTGCCATTAGGACAACTGTGGGAATTATTAGACCGCTTTTAGTATTTGCAGATTCGCTGTGTTTCCAAGTTTTACTTATTTCAGTTTGGCTGTGTAGATTGCTGAAATGCTTGCAGAAGTGGGAGTTTATAGTGCACTTACCAGTTCACATACATGCTGTAATCTAGGATTAAAAAAACAGAAAACCAACAAAACAAACCAAAACCAACAGAAGCAAACCAAAACACTGGTTAAAGGGGCGTACGCAAAGTAGTGTACTATTTGCACAGTATTAACCATTCTTATCAAACTTTTCCATAATCATTCCAGGGTAGAGAGGTGGAGCAGAAAGAAGGATAGAATCATAGAATATTGGGGTTGGAAGGGACATACAAGAATCATCAAGCCTAACTCCTGGCCCTGCACAGGACAAACCCAAGAATCACACCATGTGCCTGAAGAGCGTAGTAATGTTGAGGAGCGGGGAATTCTTTTTCTTGTGAAACAAATCACAAGTGAAATTCAATTCTATTATTAATAAAGGGTTTTCTCTATTCTGCTAAGTGATTAAGAACCATAGTTTGTCCTTCTAGTACGTGTACAGTTATTAAAAGTAATATTCATATGCAGTATAGCTGTAGGTCAATGTAAGTAATTCCAAACAAAAAGCTAAAAACTTAGCATAACTATTACTTGTCAGATGAGTTGATCTTGTTAAAACAAATTCACGCTTATAGTGTATAAGCTTTTTGTTAAAAAATGAAGATTTAAATTAAGTAGCATTTCAATGAAACTTCCGTAACAATATATCTGTGATTGAAAGATTAACATGCATAAATAATAAATTCAGAATAAAATAGATTTTATTACATTAAGTTACATGGTTAAAAATCAATTAATAATAATTATTGAAAAAACCCTATTTATTTTATATTTTAGACTATGAAAAGACAAATGCTTACCTTTCATATGCTTGTTATAAAACCCTGGAGATAGTATTAGGTGTTTAAAATGTTGCACACAAGCAGTTATTATGCAAAATCGTTTTCTTTCTCTTTAGTACTATTAGAAGGAATTAATAGGTGTATTTGTGTTCTCCCTGATGCTAGTTTTCATTATCAAGGAGTATTTGATCATCATGCTCTTTTTAGGGATATGATTTGTTTTATTTATTTAAGAATTACATTTGTTAAGGACACGATATTTCTCTGTCCCCATTGACTAGATAGAGAGTTTTTTGCATTTCTGATATTTTTCAAAGACATGAGATATATAGGCAGAAAGTAATTTCTTCCTTCTAGATTGGGGTTATAAGACCTACATGTGGTCTTGATAAGAACAAATCAGAGGCTATAGAAACAATGTTTAGGAAGACATAAACTGTGTTAATAGGCTTCCTGTATACAAATTGTCAGAGGAATATAGAGAAGGAGGTTTATTTTCATTTGAATACTGTGGAGGTTCTCTCTTGAGATTAAATAAAACCAAGGTTCAAACAATCTTGTTCTGTCAGTGGATTTTCTTAGCTATTATTTTTATAAGAAAATTAAATTAAATTCTTTAATTTATACGTAATCTAGCTGTATGTTTTTTCTTTACAAGAGATTTCTTAGTTGGATTTTGGTTTAGAAGAAAATGTTAATCATTATTGATTAAGAGTACTTAATGTCCTCAGTAATCCATTTGATTGGCTTTCTGAAGAGGTCTTCAGTTTGTGTATTTTAATTAAATGGTCCTGGATCACTGGGCTCTGTTCTGCTTCATGGTTTTCCAGGTAGGAATTTACCAAAGGAAATATTATCACTGATCTTTGAAACAGATGAGGCAAAAGCAATCTTTCTTTCCAATCTGGGATACTCATGAAGTAAATAACAAAACATGTTTACTATATAGAAACAACTGTTTCTTTGTCTGTATTCCTAACTCTGAGACAGTGTAAAAAAACCAAAACAAAACAACTACAAATTCTGTGGTGCTCTTTTCTCTGGATTTTTGAGTTGTTGTGAAATGCTCTTTTTTTTTTTGTTGAGCTCAAAAATTGCCAAACTTCTCCTTGACTTGTGCTAACCAGTCAACTAGATTGTTAATCTAGAACAAGACAAAAAATAATAGCTTGAAATATTTGCAGCTGATGAAGATCTGGCACATAATCTAGACATTTCATTCCAGTAAAAATCAGATACCTGCTACAGACAGGAAAAAAATGCAAGTCTAGCTAGTGCAAAAAATTCATTCCAAAGTACACTTTAACTATGTTTGGGGACCCCTGGTGGCCTAGTGGTTAGCATGCAGGACTCTCACTGCTGCGACCACGGGTTCGAATCCCAAGTCCCCCGGGCAGATGGTAGCTCGTTAGCCCTGTGAGGCCATCCATCTATGAGAGGTCACTCTAAACAAACCTACGTCCTGAGGACCTCACTGCCATTGTCCAAGCTTGCTTGGCCCCGGCAGATGAACCTTAGGATTAAAGGGTGGGCTCAGTTCAGCGCAGGCTGTGTCTCACCTAAAAAATCCATTGTGCAGGCTGGAAAGGTAAAAGACCTTTCCCCAAATCTTCGTTCGCGAAGACTGCCCATTATTATTATTAACTATGTTCTTGGGTTTTTAATTACGTTTTCATCATACTTGTAATACTTCTTTAATACTGTCTCAAAGGGACCACTGGAATGCAAAAAAATCTCTGATAAATCATAGATTTGTACCCTAGTTTTACTGAAGCCAAAATGCGTGTAATCTTAAAATCCAATCTAACCACAAGGAGCATCTTTCACTTTTGTTACCTTGCATATCTGTCCTAGTCTTGAGTTAATTTTCTCCCTGGTAGCTAATATGGGTCTGTGTTTTGGATTTGTGCTGGAAACAGGGTTCATAATGCAGGGATGGTTTTGTTACTCCTGAGCAAGTCCTCCACAGTTTCGAGGCCTTTTCTGCTTCTCACACTACCCTATAGCAAGGGGACTGGGGGTGCACAAGGAGTTGGGAGGGGACACAGCAGAGGCAACTGATCCCAACTGACACAAGGCATATCTCACACTATATGGCATCATGCTCAGCACATAATGCTGGTGAGGAGGAAGGGTGATGGCGTTTACCTGTGCAAGCCACCATCAGGGTGTGATGGAGCCCTGCTTTCCTGGGGATGGCAGGGCAGCTGCCTCCCCATGGGAAGTGGTGACTGAATTCCTTGTTTTGTTTTCTTGCATGTGTAGCTTTTGCTTTCCCTATTAAGCTGTCCTTTTCTCAAGCCATGAGTTTTTTCACTTTTCCAGTTCTCTCCTCCACCACGGCCCGGGTTCGATTCCCGGTCAGGGATACTCCCCCGGGCAGATGGAGCTCGTCAGCCCTGTAAGGCCATTCATCTATGAGAAGGTCACTCTAAACAAACCTACGTCCTGAGGACCTCACTGCCATTGTCCAAGCTCGCTTGGCCCCGGCAGAGGAACCTTAGGATTAAAGGGTGGGCTCAGTTCAGCGCAGGCTGTGTCTCACCTAAAAAATCCATTGCGCAGGCTTGAAAGGTAAAAGACCTTTCCCAAAAATCTTCGTTCGCAAAGAGTGGCCATACACACAGTTCTCTCCTCCATCCCAACGGGGGAGACTGAGTGAGTGACTGTGGGGTGTTTAGTTGCTGGCTGGGATTAAACCATGACAAAGTCTCATCTGTTCTTGTTTGAGTTATGTCTTGAGAGTTGGTGGAATTTAAATTGACTATGTTATTAAAACAAGTAATATCTTTCTTGCTTGTTATATGTAACTCAATGTAACAGTCTCAAAGGTAAGATATTACAGTGGTTTATTGAGCTGAGCTTTTGTATTCCTACAGACATGACATTCCAACAAGAACCTCATGCCAGAGGCTCTTCCACTCCACACACATTAGCAATGTTTGGGGTTTTTTCCTACGTGTTACAGAAACAGATATTTTGTCTCCTTTAAAGATTCTAAGCACCTAAGGAAGCTACCAAAGCTCTTAGGTGAAAATATCCTATTTTTAGGAAAAAAAATGTAACTCAGTTTTTCTTATTAGTGATTACAAGGTATTTTTAAGTGTAGCTGTTGTCAGACACTGATCCCTAAATATTAGCATAGGTAGGTCCTGTGTGTACTGCTTTTTTCTTAATGACATCTGGGAAATGTACTCACAGGACTGATCAATGAGTAATTTTCCCAATTAGTAGTCCAGCAAGTTTAACCTGGGATCAGCAAAATAAACTAATATTTTCTGCATCTTAGGTAATCATTTGTGAGGAACAAATTAGAATAGATCTGAACAGAACAGCTGAAAATTCAGGATTAAAAAGGCAGCATGATAGTTTTATTTAAAATCTATTTATTTAGTAGAGATTAAATTTAGTTTGCTAGTTATAAGAATCAATGCATTCAAAATGGGTCCCAAATAATTCAATCCAGGTTTGAATTGGTTTGAATTTAAAATTCAAACTTATGTTCTTCCATTATCCTTCTTCCATTGTGATATTATCAAAGAATCAAATAATGCAATGTTTTATGAAACATGGAAGTCCTCTTACTGCCAACTGAAAGATTACTGAAAAGAGAGCTCTGGATGTCATGGATTAGATTTATAAAAGGATTTTTGGCTCTGAAAATAATCCAGACATAAGTAGGTTTTATCCTTGTCACTTAAAGCATTTAGTTGTTTGCAGGAGGGATTCAGTCTTGGTAAGAATATGTATGTGGAATCACACACATCCTGTTAGGAAAGGGGTGATGGTTTAAAAGGCCAGCATTGTGATTTATGCTGTTTTACTAATGTGCAAATTTTCTCACTGAAACAGCTACTGAAAAAGGATGGGATATGTCTGACAATGTGGGGCAAGCATGTGTTTGCAAACAAACTCACTGGTCTCATCAAAGGGATGAAAACAAGAAAGGGGAGCTCCCACATGCAGAGGAGAAGCGAGGACACGAGAGTGTTTATGTGTAGAGGGCACAGCGTGATCAGAGGGGCTGTCACGCATCACCTGCGAAAGCTCATGACTTGAGACCCATCTCACGTGTTTACACACAAACACAGGTGGCCCTGGGGATGAGAGGAAGGCATCAGCAGTGGATGCAGGGCAACTGAGCTGTGACTTCAGAGGGATTACAGTGATGTGGTGGCACCACACTCACACCTGCAAAACTGCAGTGCAGGGGTACAGGTGCTTCAGGAAGGGCAGGGTTGTCAAGAACAGAGAAGTGGTGATTTAAGGAAAGAGGGATCTCAGAAGCATGGAACGTATCACCTGGGGAATGTGAGCTTGTGGGTAAGGACTGGGGGGACAGAACAGTACCAGTCATGCAGAGGCACAAAGATATAAGCAACTCAATGGCAAATTCTTGACCCAGATGACTGACAGATCAACCAGGGAAGATGTTCTGTTGAAGCTGGGAAGAACTGTTTGAATGTATGAAGCTTGAAGGCCATCTTGGCTGTGACGACTGTGACTCTGTAGAGCAATATATCCTGAAAAAAAGTGATCAACACAAACAGCAGAATTTCACAAAGGCAACCACCTTGACTTTGAAAAGGGCAGGTTTTTGACCTGCTCAAATACTTGCTGGGTAAGATCACAGGGAAACTGCCCCTAGAAGGAAAGACACTGAAGAAGAGTGAACTCACCCCTGGAACAGGATGAGCTGAGGTTGATGGCTGAGAGTAATTCTGCAGAAAAGTCCTGGGAGACCTGGGGCCAAAAAGTTACCAGGACACATCAGTGCACCCGGGTAGTAAAACAGCCTGTGGACCTGGGGCTGCATCACCAAGGATGGCCTACCTTGAGAGAAATCTAAACAAGTTTAAAGAATTTAGAATATTCGATATGAAATAGGGGGTTAGGGTTTGGTGAGTGTTTAACTACTGTTCTAAAGTGTGAGAGACTAAAAATCTATATTTACTACACAGATACTTTAAAATCTACAAAAAGCTAAAAATCTTAAAAATTCAAAGGCATCAGAGGAAATAAACAGAAGACAGACAGGTTGCTCCCTATGTTGTTAACATCATAACTGGTTATACAGTTTCGTTACAGTTTGCATTATCATCTTGATAGTGTCATAACAAGAAATCCACTTCTAGCAGAGCTGTTACAGTATTTAAACATGGTTAAACAGTCAGACTTCATGGTTATCTGGCAATTCCAGAGTGCCTTCTCTTAGAAGATATCACAAGGATGGTTTGCAGCGTTGCCAGGCTTACAGAACATATGCTTCACCACCGTTCTAGCTGTGAAACTACCTCTCAACAGACAAATAAGAGTAGTCTTATTATAGGCATTACTCACTATATGTTATTGCTGCCTACAACCTGGAGTTGTAAAGCATTTCCTTATTTTTAATTGTTGTTCTTGTATTTGTGGGAGATTGGTTTATTTTTGTTGTTGCTTTTGGTTTACTGTTTTGTTTTTGCCTTTTTTTTTACTTCATCTTGTTCACATCTTGTTTCACATCACTTCATGATGTGAAAAGTGATAAGATAAGCAGATCAGACAGAAAATGCTTCCTTTCAGACTAGAATTTTTAAGTTCAGGTTCCTAAAATTAGACAAATAACAGGATGGGATGATTTCTTCTATGCTGACTGGAGTTTATAATTTCATACTCTGAGATTGGAAAATGACAGTGCCAATCTTCTTGTCAGTATTGTCCCAGTCTTCAGCATAACAGTCCTGGTGATCGAGGAAACTTTGGTGTAAAGTTTCATCAGTAAACAGCTGAGATGTTTTCAACAAAAGTTAATAGCAGAAGCAACAACTCTTTATCAAAACCATCAAGTCTGACAGAAATCTGTTACATTCAATCAAGTCTCACAGATTTGTACTAAAACCAGAAATTGGATCTTTTTCAGTGCAACCACTAGGTTCTGACAAAAAGTCTCAGTTTGCTGTGTTTTGTTGAAAATAAAAAATGATAATAGAATATCTTTTTTGAAAAAATTGCCAGGATTTTAGTAAAAGAGATTCTGCCAATTTTTCTCTAGGAAAAAAATGAATATGCATATCTTACAAACAACATGCAGAATTCAAAATATGCATTTAAAAAAAATAAAAAGGAAAAAAAGAAAAGTGGGGAATTGATGTATTTTTTACTGGCTTTATTTTTAAGTTTCATAATAATCACTTCATTATGACATCAACAGTACCCTTATTGATATGACAGTATGGCCTGCCGGGAAATAAAATCAAACTTATCTTCCCCTTTCCTGATTTTATGTGAGTCTTAGAAATTATCTAGATGTTTTCCACTTCGAGGACAAGAGCAGAGTAATTATATGGAAGGACAGATACTACTTATTTTCAAAAATAGTTTTTAAGAACATATCTTTTTCCTGATTTTTTCTGGGTTTTTAGATTTTTTCCTAGTTAGATTTGTTAATTCTGCTAAGTATTCTAACAGTTTTCTGCCTATACTGCCTTACTGGTAATTTTGATTTGCAAACACACTTATATAACCAGTTTTGAGATGAGTAAAATAAACAGCATTTTGACTAAGTATCATTCCAGAAATAGGTAAATCAACCTTAATCAAAACATCAGAATTTTTCCAAATTCCTTTTATGTTTACAATAAAGCTACAGAAAGATCATGTGGAAATATTTTAAATATTAAGTTAAACTCTACTTTAACACATCTTAAATTATTCTGGGTTCTGTCTCTCCTCGGGTGACAGCTCATTTTTCGTATTGTACAACCACATAGATATTTGCAACTCTTTAAAACTGTATCAACATCGGCATTAAAATGAAAAGTGATAACATCATAAGGATTATCTTGAAACCAAGTTCTCTGTCAAAACTTTATTTTTATGTATCTCTAGTGGGTTTTATTGGTTTTGAGGGGGTTTTTTGATTTTTTTTTTTTTGCTGAGGGACAGTCCTTTATATGTAGTATGTCTAAAATAATTCATACACTGTTTAATGCAATATCATCTGAATTTGCAAACCTATTCTTGCTTCTAGAAGAGTATTTATTTTTTACAAACATTAAAAGAGGAAATTTTATGTTCCTGTTTCTCTTTTAACTTTTTATTTGACAACAACTATTTATATATTAAGTCAATTATGTTACAAATGTATTTATATCTCCTGGTTAGGAACTTAAAATATTTGCAAGCAAAATCAAAATCTCACACCATTTGTGTGTTCTTAATAGAACAGTCTGAATTCTCACAGTCCCAAAAATGTACCATAACATAATATTATCTTTTTACAACCCTAAGTACTGAAATAGAGATGGATGTCACAGTGCATCCTAGTCTACGAAGTTTCTGCTTACAAGTACTTGGTGTAAGGAGTCACAGTTGCAATCCTGTTCTGCTTTTATAGGTATTTTTCAGGCAACATTCAGTGCTTAATGCACAGCTAGAAAAAAAATCTTTCAGATATATGCACTCATTGGTTCTTTTTTTTTACTATTATTATTATTACTTCTTTTTTCATAAAGCTTATCTGAACTGCTTCTTTTCACAAGCAGCAGGATATCAACTATTCTGTAGTTATATAAGATTTTTCTCCAGTGTGCATTTCCTCAGAATAATCAGGTACTTCAGGGTAGAAGATAAGATGCAAATCATCCGGAAGCTTTCTTTCTCCTTTTTTTTTTTTTTTGAGAAAGGAAATATTAAAATGTTTTAAGATAACAAAAGATAAAAATATTGGATTCACCTGTAACAGGAAAAGTTGCATTATGCCACCATCTCACATCTGAATAGCCCTCAAAATGCATTTTCTAATTGTGCAGTCTACTCAGGTATTTGGGGAAGTACTGGCAAGTAAGTTCTTTCAGAAAGCTCTAACGTAAGGAATCTCCTATTTCTTGCTTTCTGCTGAAGAGACTGCTGATAGGCATTGATGTGTCAGAGCTGCAAGTTCTTCAAGTGAACTGAAGGTACACCTGTCTCTTGGGACAGCACACCTCTTCCACAGGTCTCACATAAACCGGGAGGGAGCCTGTAGAGCCCTGGGTAACATTTTCCCATTAACACACTGCTCCGTTGAGGTGCTTTCCACAAGAAATTGTTTCGAGGGGGAAATACTCTGGCCAAGCTCTGGCAAACAGAGGTAAGTTCCTGACCTGAAGTGTCAGTTCATGTCTTATGTCTCACTGAACTGGAGATGGCTGGTAGAGCCAAACTGCTGCCTCTTGATATCAGCTGACAACAGCAAACCCACACAGTGGAAAGAACACAATTATGTAGAACAAAGCTATGCACAGACCCTCTGCTCTTCAGGAAATCATGCCCCAAACCTGCATGGCCATTAAGTCTCTGAAAACTTTTAAAATGTAGATTCATGTGTAACATCAGATCAATGTACAATCTGATCCTCTGCACAACTCACATGAAGTTGTATGCAGATATTTTTCAACTGAGTCCTGTGCAGAAATGATTTTGATTTGATGAGTTCTATAATAGAAAAGCCCATTACTTTTCATAGTGTACTGTCTCAATGGTTAGCCATTCTTAATACTGAAAATATTATCTTAATTTTATTCAAATTAACTGAATCTAAAACTTCTGGCAATGATTCTTGTTACAGTTTTACCTTCCAGTTTAAAAATTCTTTTAATAATAATATTTCTTCTTATGACAATCTTTAAATGCTTTCAATTTTCTTTAAATGCTTTTAATTTTCCTACCAGGTGGTGAACAGTTTCTATTAAAACTGGAGGAAGTTAAAAAAGTGAATTGGAAGGAAAGAGGGGGAGGAAAATATTTCACTACTTCTGATTTTTCATAGTCTGACACATATATTACATCAAATGAAAATAAATAGTTAACATTCTATGATACTTTAATATTAAAATTTTAATATTATTTTTCTCTTGGAAAACATGAAAAATATTCTAAGGCTTGAGGTTTCTCCAACCTGCATCCTATTAAAGCCTTCCATAATAAAATATTGTGTATTTTATTACGAGTACAAGAAAACCATTGTGTTTTTATGCTCTGATAGATATACTGTCTTTTGGTTCCACATCTTTTTTGATTAGAAGACAGAGCTATAAAACCTCCTATTTCAAAATGGTCAGATTTTGCCTTCTAGAGAATTATTTTTTTCTAAATAATTGAATCTTTATAAATAAGATATAATAGAAAATTGACTTTCATTCTCTTATAAAATTCTTGACAAACTGCCATATTATGTATTTGAAGCTATTTTTAAGGCTGATAGCCTAATGTTTTGACACACTTGAGACTCATGGCTGTCATAACAATTCATCTTCTGATAAACTTTTAGAAAAAACTTTTTATGGGTCTGTTTAATAAATTATTCCTACATTTCTGCATTTAAATAAATTATTTCTACAATCTTAAATAATTATGCTGCTCAAGACATTTCACCTGTGTATTATAAGAACTAACATTAAATCAAGAGGGAGTTTAACATATGAAGTATATGACTCATTCCTAGAAAACACTAAAGCAATCGCTATTGTGTAAAATTTGTGACTAAAAAAGTGTGTAAATATATTTTATGTGCATATTTATAGCATACTGATGTGTTTGTTCATAACAGATGAAAAGATCAGAGCTACATCAGATCAGAGGATCAGGGTTAGGAATATTTAGGAGACTTACAAATCTTTCTAATTCTAAGCTTTAAAGCTGATTCATTTACGAAAGAACTTATGCTAAATCTTACACAGTATTAATCACCATTGATACATATACAAATCTGCTAGTCTTTGACACTGATGTCCTAGATGAGCTTTGGGGATGCAATGCCAAGGGTCCACTGCTGTGGTGTTAGGACTGACAGCTGGATTCTTTGGTGACTGGACCATTGTCCAGAATTGCAGAGAAGGGATGGTCAAAGCTTTCATTTGGTGGGGGAACCATTGAGGGCTGGATGCTTCCGACCATTAGAATTAAGAAAGCTCTTTTTCTGCCAGCAGATCTTTAGGTGACTACAGAAGTACGACCTTGGAAATAGGAGAGAATGAGCTAGTTTTGGCATGAGAAACATCTGGTTTAGCTGTGCCTGACTGACGGATCCAAAGCAACTCCACAGAGAAGAAACCAGGAGAAGTTAGAAACTCCCTCTGGTGGGGGATAGAAACACCTGTCTGCTGACTGGAAGATTTATTGGGGGAATTGATACAGGCCCAGGGCCCAGACTGCTGACACTGTAAAAAATCTGTCAAGGCTTGTTGACCCTATGAGCATTGTTCTTTGCAGCCAAAGGATCAGAGCAATACTACTCAAGGAGACTGAACTGTCCTTGGATGAGCGTAGCCTGAGGGAGCTGCAGTAGAGGCAAAAGGGCTGGGGTGATGTTTTCCTGGATCTCTACAGTAAGAAAGAAGTACTTGGGCCATATGAGGTGCTTCTAATGGATCAGTACCTGGCTGCATGGCTAGTATTGCTGGCAAGGTATTGGTTTCTATGCTTATCATCGAAATACAGGTTAGGGGAGAACATTTTTCCACCTGACAAGGGCAGAAGCATCTTTGCCAAAGGGCTCCCTAACCTGCCAATGAAGGCTTACAACTAGGTTCATAGCAGGACAGAGATTAAAAACTCCAGATAATTGGTAAAGTAAAGAAAGGGGAGTAGTATTCATGGGACACAGTCATGGGTGATTTTAAATCTCCCATGAGGAGAGGGACATTAAGAGTTTGGGGCACTAATCTTGGAGGTCAATACAGCAACATGCAATTCAGGTTGTGAACTGGAGTGTGCAGAACTGTCTGCGTGCAGACTCAGAGCAGTGTTGTTGGAAATGCAGAGATGTGGTGGGATCTCTCAAGTGACAAGATTACTGCAAAAGATTGATACAGGCTCCAGAGCTTCTGATCAAGAAAAGAATGCAAATAAATGTTTAGATCCTGGAGGGAACTTCACAATTGCAGACCCAAGCTGTTGTGGGGACTTTAATCACCCCTGTCTTCTATGTGGCTCAGCACAAGAGATCCAGGGAATTTCTTGTATTCAGCAAAGGAATTTTTTTTCTAAAAGTTAAACTTGTGGCTCTCTGGGGTCTCTGGAAGTTTCAAATCTGATTACTAGCTCTCTAGGTCACCTTTATGACAAACTATAAAAGACAAATGAGTGCTCATTTCCACCCGTTTTTGTGGAAGTAAATCATCATTTTAGAAATAGTGGATTTTTTTTTTTTTGAAACAAAGTATTTGTCAATGATGACAAGTCCTCAAAACTTGTGTTTTGAATGCCGTATATCAATGAGGTCTTTTTTTTTTGGTTTGGTTTGGTTTTGGTTGGCTTTTAAAAACAAAAATTTGGTTGCCCTAAAATCTCACAAAAAAAGTATATTTGGAAATTTCCCTTTAGATAATTCATAGTGGCTGATGGTTCATGAAAACATTTTAAAATGTCTTTCCATATATGTAAAAGTTACACAAGATAAATTTCTTCCTCAAATCTTTACACATGAAGAAGTGCTTTATCATTGAATTCTTACAGTATTTTTAACAACTTGATTTCATTTCAGTAGAAATAAAATAATCTAGGTGCTAGTTATGTCACAGAAGGAAGATACTTCTGTCTGAAATAACCTGCCTGGACTCCCTATTTCTCACCAGAATTTCAATTTGTTCAAAGACTTTACATCAGTTGCTCTGGTAAAATTAAGACAGCAGATGTCTTTTCTTTTGCTCTCTTTGTATTCATTGCTTTGATTAGACAAAAGTATGTTCATGTATCTAATCCTGTATGATATCATAGATATCTCCTTCTTTTGACAAGAGATGAACACAACGGTTAGAAATCAAAAAATGCTACAATACAAAAGTAAATTACTTTCTGGACAAATGTTTTTGGTTTCTTCAAATAGGTGAAAATAATGTGAAAAATAAAAACACGCTCATTTTCTTATTCTGATAATATCAATTGCATGACAAGATTACATCAAAAGATTATCTGACCAAGAGACAACTGTAAATGCACCTTTGAATTAATTTTTGCACTGGTCAGATACATCAAGTCATTTTGAAATGAATTTTTACACTTCTAAAAAGCACTCACTTTTTATCCCATGTCTCTCTTCAAGAAGACAATGTCAGAGATACAACGAACTCATTATTCCTGATTTACATCAACCTGTAAGTCAATGGTGCATGTTATAAAAGTTAGCAATTACACTTTTAAAAAACAGACGTTCTATATAGATTTGCGTTACTGAGATAAAAAAGCCAATATATAAATCTTACAGAAGAAGAGAGTGAAAATAAGTGACCAAAGAAGATAGAAAATCTAAGATCAGGGTTAGGAGTCTCCTTAGAAATAGATTTAACATGCCATACCTTAACAATCAGAGAAAATTACAGCTACCTCTATTACATATCAGGTCTCCATTACTCAAAACTGGACACTAATACGTAAGAAACAGAATTCCCAAAAAAACCAGCAACTATGTAAATATTTGATTTGTAAATTGAATAAGGAATTAATTTGCTACTGTTATCATTTTCCAATGTTTTTCTTTAAGTATATTACTATATAAACTTTGCAATAGAGTTTTTAACTACAAAAATATTTTTATATAGGAGAAAATAGAGGGAAGAAAAATAATGCAATAGATTATATTAGTGCTATTTCTTATTTTATTTTAGGACTAGAATTTACCAAATAAGCCTATAAATACTGATATGAATGTACCTCTACAAGCAGCAACCTGGGGCTGAATTAGGCATCTTCTGTTATCAACTGGGACCTGGTGTTCCATTCATATCTTCTCTGTTTTATGTGTGCAGTGAAGGTAGCGTCTTCTCCCTCCTTTCTCTGATTGGTGGGAACTCATATGTTTTAATTTGGACGAAAAGTAAATGAAAAAAAAAGGCAAAGAAAAGTAAAGGGAAGAGGAGGGAAGGGAAGAATGGGGAGGGAAGGGGAAGGGAGGAGAGGAAAGCAAGGCAAGGCAAGGAAAAGTTGCTGAAGAAGTAAAAAATATAAAAAAGGTCAATTCATTGTCTTTTTTAAAACATTAAAGGTTAGTTTGGAATAAATTTTGATGTTGTCTCCAACTGTAAAAAGGGTTTTCATGGTCTTTCGGGAAGGAACACTGAGAACAAATAAAATAATATCTGTTTGTAATACTTGTCATTATTTACCAAGGACCCAGGATGCACTGGGGAAACAGAAAGATCCAATTACAAGGCCATCTGGAGCTTTCATTTTCAGTTGTAAATTAAAAATTTTGATTCAGTTCATACACCTGCAAGCAGTTTAGGCATTGAAAGAAAGCACAAGTTTTCAAAAGGGCTTTGTCTCTTTACTGTTCTTTCAGTAAGCTGCTGAAAATGTCTGCTTCTTCCAAGTGTTCTGTTGTTAAGGAGGGGAAGCTCCTGTGGTTTAAATTCCTGAATAGGTAGGCTTTCATTGTGTTGATTGTATCCCAGTAATGTTCAGGAGTTTGTGACAAAGTTGTGCAATTTTCCATATAGCATATTTCCTTAAAATCATGGAATCAGAGAATGGTTTGGATTGGAAGGGACCTTAAAAATCATTTAGTTCCAGCTCCCCCATCATAGGAAGGGGCACCTTCCAGTGGACCTGGTTACTCAAGGTCTTGCCATTGAACATTCCCAGGGATAAGGCATCCACAACTTCTCTGGGTAAAAGGCATCCACAACTTCTCTGGGTAACCTCGCTGCCACGTAAGCAAAAACTTCCTTCCTAACATTTGGTCTAAATCTCTTGTCTTTCAGTTTAAAACCGTTCCCCCTTGTCCTGTCACTTGTCTACCTGTGTATGAAGTTGCTCTCCCTCTGCTATATCTCAACTGGACTAAACCTTGCATTCATAATGTAAACGTGTTCCTTCTTGAGCAGGAAGGTCTCCAAGCCACAGGATTTAGCGTTTGATGCCTGAACTCCAGAAGATCTTAGAACATGACAGGCCAAAAACCTTTCTGTCAGGTTTTAAGTTCCAGACCAGATAAAAGATACACAAATATTTAACTTTTGTGAGAACTGTGTAAAAACCAACAGTGGTATGTAACTGTGAAGTTATAATTTCATATATATTTATAATATCTATTATATATATAAGTTCTATATACATAACTTCACAGTTATAATGCAAAATTATAAAGTGTTATTGGGTCTTTCAAGGAGTTTCGTAAAGATTTGCTTAATAACACACTCAAAGATAGTAAGAGGGATCAAATTTTGGTATAATGTACAGTTGTATATGGTACATAAAAATTTATGAGTCCACTCATTAATGTATTATTTCCTGAAAGAAGTCTGAAGAGTTTCTCTTTCCAAATCAGGAAATCTGAAGGCATAAGTATTCTTATATTTTGCTACTCAATTAGATGTGAGGGATTAAAGAGGCAGCTTTCCAGAACCATGAATTCCACTGATTTGAAATCAACTTACGTACAAGCAGTAACACACACTAAAAACTTTTATATGCCTGTAATACTGAGCTAAAGCAGCACAAAGAACCAACACAGCTCACACTTTCAAATCTTTAAAATTACAGAATCAAAGAATGGAAATAGTTGGAAGAGACTACTGGAGGCCATTTAGTCCAACGTCCCTACTCAAGTAGGGTCCCCTAGAGAACGTGACTCAAGATTGTGTTCAGATAGTTCTTGAATGTCTCCAGTGAGAGAGATTCCACAACCTCTCTGTGCAACCTGTTCCAGTGCTAGGTCACCCGCAGTGTAAAGCAGTTCTTCTTCATGTTCTGGTTGAACTTCCTGCGCATGTCTTTCTGCCCATTGTGTCTTGTCCTATTGCTTGACACCACTGAGAAGAGCCTGGCTCCATCCTCTTGACACCCTCCCTTGACATACTTGTGTAGAGTAATAAGGTCACCTCTCAGTCATCTCCAGGCTAAAAGGGGCCAGCCCCCTCAGCCTTCCCCCATGAGTGAGGAGCTCCAGTCCCATAATCATCATTGTAGCCCCTGTCTGGACTTGCTCAATGTCTCTTTAGTACTGAGGAGCCCAGAACTGGACATGTGTATTATATGCAGATCTCTCTATACTCTCTATACATGTGTATTATATACTGTCTGTTTATACAGTAGTTACTTCCCTAGCAGAGCAAGAACAGTCTTTTGGTGTATGTCTTCATGATTTTTTGGGTTTGGTTTTCTGAAAACAACAAACCATCCCAAACAAAACCAAACATATTTAGGATTGCCACATGGGAAAATGCAAATTATTTCCACAAAAGTGTTTTTATGACTTAATGTTATGCAATGGCTAAATTATACTTTTTCTAAATTTATACTTAGACAGTATGCTTTTGACCTCAAAATTTTTCCAAATGCTTCAGTTCGTCATTTAAACAAACAATTTGCCTTGAACAATCCCAGTCCAAGAACAGTGTCATTCCATTGCAATTTGCTACTCTTTCAGGTAATAACTAAACACAGCATCCTGATGCTCAGACTCTGCTTTCAAGCTGCAGTTGTTGCTCTGCACAGTTATGTTCCTAGCTTTGGGAAGTGGCATACATGAAGAGTGCTTAGATTCTTCACAGCTAAACAGAATATTTTCTATGAAACAATGCCACATATTTCTTTATTTGTGTAATAAAATGGCTTTAGCACAGGTAGCCTCTTTCTGTGACGATGTCACTGAAATGAATGAAAAAAAGAAGGGATAATTCCAATGCATTACTTTTTGTAAGTTTCTTTATTATTCCTAAGAAGAAAACCTATAAAGTAGAGCCATGGCTGAATGAAACAATTAAGGTTGCTAACCAATGCACTTCAACTTTGTCAATGATAAAAATATATATACTTCAGGAATAATAATAACAATAATAATAATAACCCAGCATTTAATTGCAGTCCATATTTTGCCTCTCACAGGCAAACCTGTGAGAGTACAGGCTGGAAAATATATCCCTTTGGTGAAGTTCATAGACACAGTTCATTTACCTAATCAGTTTTATTTGCACATCATTTGACAAATACTCCTTCAAGAATTTATTATTACATAGCTCTCTTTATATATGTGTGTGTATATATGTATATGTTTGTGTGTGTGTGCATACATAGAGCTATTTATTAAAACTGTCTTGTGTACAATCTTAATAAATAAACTCTTTCCTGCTTAAATGTGAGGGATCCTTATAGTCAGCCCCACAATGTGTGGATGACAGAAGAAGTTAACCATGCACACAGATCTCTGCGCTTGGAGCAGCTGCAAGAGGTGCAGGGCTTCACCTTTAGACAGCATCCTTGCCCACCTTTTCTTCAAAGTGCACTCCACACACTTCTCCCAGCTGTATGGGGTTACATCTGCCTTGGTGCCCTCTGGCCTCAGATGCCTGGTGCATTTCTTCAGATAATATCAGTGAGGACAACATCTGGTCTCTCTGCTTTCTGGGATTATAGCTCAGAGCACTCTCCAACCTTTCTGATGCCTTTTGTTGACATATTATTCTGTGTTTCGGGTGATTACAAATTTGAAAACCTGCCAAGTGGAAAGGATGAGTTCAAAGATTTTTCCAGCTAAAAGTGCACGTGCTATGGCATTTCTCATTTTCAAAAAAAAATTGTAATAAAGCTGTTGTATGCTAAAGTTGGCTACCCTTCATTTTTCTTTCACTTTGAGGGAGGTGGAGGAGCACACAAAGTGTTTTGACCCAGTCAAGAAAATATAAATCTGTCCAAAATTCACAAGAGTTCTCACAAAAGCCTTGTACTCGTGTTTGCCTCTTCACCTTGTGCCTTTGCCTTTGCATATGTGCTGGAATATGATTAGAAACTCTGAAAAGCAAAAATCTTTTCCAGCAGCTTATGTTCTTGTTCACTGTATCCAGACCTTTTTTTCCCCAGATCAAACACAAAATAGGGGATTCAGAAGTATCTTCACTTCTCCATGCAAACATATAATGGCTTACATGAACACTCTATAGAAAACCTCAGCTACAGCTCGTCAACCTGCTGCCAGCCCTACAAATAAGATTTTCAAAGGACATAGTTATTTGTTTTTCATAGCTGTTAATGTTCTCTTACCTTTTTCCTTCAAATAGAATATAATGCAGCAATTTCTGCTGTTTTCTAACAATGTCTGATTCTTGGTTGCAAATCTCCTAAACATAAAGCAATCCTTCTGCCTAGACATTTTGGCCTCTTACAAGTACAGTAATTGCACAATTACAGAAATTCTATTTATAAGTATGTTGAACCACAGCACCCAGAATTAACAATAATGGCATGTGTTTGCCAGTTAAATATACCAGTGGTACCTATTGGAGAAAGCAGGCATCTTTTGAAAAAAAAATGATTTAAAAATATATTTGTGACAAGATCCCAAAACCTTGAGATGGAGCTACTCCAATTTTTCTTTGAAGGAAGAACATCAACACATAAAAGAAGTTTTCTGTCTCTAGATTATATTTCATTAGAATAACAAACTTATTTTTTTGGATGAGGAAAATTGTAACACAGAATTTAAATCTTCAAGGTGAGTCAAAGCACATCAAAGCCTGAGAACAAAACCACTTTTTGTCATCACTCTTACTGCACAGAGGAAAAAGAGACAGAAAAGAGATTGTCCTTTTCCGTTTTTCCTTCACTGGCAAGCATATCTCTATAGCTCCTAATCATCGCTGATCCGGACAGCACAAAAGTTCTCTTTTCCCACCCATTCCTGGGACTTCAGGCTGAGTTTGTTTTCTATGCAGGCAGATTTTTGGAAGTTTCCTGCTTTTCCTCATCTCTACAGTGCACCATGAACTTGCTTGGTCTCTGTCCTCAGACATTCACTTCACACTCTCTGAGGTTCTCCAATTTGAGCATTTTGGTTGGTCTGGAAGAACTAATGAATTCCTCCTTCCAGATAATTCATTGTGACTCTAAGTTATGTGCAAAGTTTGTAACACATGTATGTTCTTGTTCTTTACTGTGAGACACACTTTAACAGAAGGTGGAGTCCTCAGAAACTTTGGGATTAGGAAACCAAAGAGCTATTGTTTGTTAGACTGTGTGATGGCATGGCCTAGTAACACAAGATGCTAAGCTTTTAAATCAAACTATTATTGCCCTACTGCTGCTGCAGCCTTAAAAAACTTTCACTGAAAATAATAAATCCAAAAGAATAGAAATTAAGGCCCTTGTGACACTTGAAACCCAAAACTTACAAAACTGCTAATTAAAACTTTTCTCATTGCTTCCACTGTGTAACAGAGAAGACAATATCAATTTAGAAACTATCTTCTTCAATATGTAGGCTCACTTGACCAAGTCATCATTGCTTTAGAAGTCATAGACTTTGGCACCAGTTATGGGTGTGCAAAAGAAACACTGAAAAAGAGATAAAAATCTCATCATTTTTGAACATTAACTACAAGTATCAGATACCTCAAAGCATGACCATTCTGTTTAAGCAGTAGCTCTGTCTTCATCTATTGCTAAACACTTTCTCCTTGCTCATGTGTCCAGAATCCAGTGACCTAGAAGATACCCCACAACTTTGTTTTTTTTTAAATTTACACAGATGATTTGCAGCCTCAAACCTTGCGTATTTCAAAGAACAGCCTCAAATTACAGACTCTGGCATTTTAGAGATTTGATGTTCACCACTCTGCTCTGCATTTTGAAAAATGGACAGCAAATATGTTGTAGACAGCCCATAGACTCTCTGATCACTGTGCTGGAGTAATTTTTTACAGAAGCGGAGAACCTACCCATAGGATAAAGGGTGACAGTAGTTCACAGAAGAGACCATGTGTTTCAGAGTGTCTCTGGAGATTTTCACTCATCCCTCGAAAAATCACAATCTAAAATGTAGGCACTCTCTCACTCTTGCTTCAGTGAGATGTCCCCAGTGAAATAACAGCAATCCAAACTACATTGCAAGGGTTCAGACACAGGCATAACCAGATAGGCAGGTGAAGGTTCTGAAGGTTTTAACTGTGCCATCCTGCTGCACTGTGAAGGTCAGGGCAGCCCAGCTCAGGCTGAGGAAAACACTTAACCATGCTTGTTATTCAAGGGGGATTTAACTGAAAATATTCCTTAGGTGAAACAGGGAACTAAGAGCAAGTCATGAAAGCAAAATTGGATCCAGTGCCTCGGAGATAACTTTTTAAAATGAAAGTGATTGGTTTAGGTTGCATTTAGGGTTTTAGAGACACAAGGTACCAAAAATTTTATCTCTTAATTGCTCCTGAGACTGCAGGTATTTGAAGCCACATGTAACTCAGGCATGTTAAGAACAGCTCAGCTGGTGTCACTGCAACGTACTGAGTGCACCGAGCTTGCAGGGCATGGAGACATCAGATGCATAAAATTTTTGTAGGTTTAGAACTTGAATTTCCCTAGTCTCTCTACGGTTGTGCCTATAAAGAGAGCTAATCAGTGGCATGAGTGCCAAAAAGTATTACCAACAAGATGTTATGTAATAAATGGTGATATTTTTATACAAATAACTCTAAAGCAAAAATAGGTAAAATAGGACACTTTGGTGCCAGTCAGTTGAGCTTTCTTCAATTTGCTTCAAAAGGATATGCTCAGGGAAGTTCAGAATTACTAAAGAAAAGGTAGTATTAATACAGGAAAATTACATTACTTTAATTGAGTAATTCAGCATTTATATTGCATTAGCATTCGTGATTTCAGATAAGGCAAAAAGTTTTTTTGCGTGGGTTTTCTTCACAAACAAGTGTGGTATAACCAGAAATTTAAGCACATACCTCATTAAGGCAGCTGTCTATTTAAGATACTGTAAAAATTACAAGGAGAAAGAAAAATTAATATCAAATTGGTAGGACTTTTTCCCCCTAATTCTAGTACATTTATTTGTTATCTTTAGTTTCTTTTTTCCCTCTGGCTATAGCTATTTTTATTTTAAGCTTGAACTTTTTAGTCCAAAATAACTCATGATGTCATGCTACAATTTCAAGCTTTGTCATAGAACTACTTTGAATATCTATATGAGGCAGTAATTATCAACAAAATATTTTTTCTTTCCTTGTTCTTTGTTGGGGGAGAAGTGTGCAGTTAGAAATTTATATATCGAAATGTAGGTGCATTTCTTTTAAAGTTTTGATTGCATCACTGACAAATATTTCTGAGAGAAAAACAGTACAGCAAATTTGAGACAAGTAATAATCTGTCATTTTATTTCTTTTCCGTTTAGAATCCTTCCACTGTTGGAATAGGGTAATGTATTTACTGACTTGAAATTAGTTTGTGCCCACCTCTGACTGCTTTGCATTCTTCAGCACTGTAAAGCAATTGTGAAGTTAAATTAGACCAAATACAGAATTTCAGGCTCCCCAAGTGACCTAGATTCAACACAGCTCCCTTGTTTCTCTTCCCCCACTGACTTGTGCAATTACAAATTTGGAAATTTCCTGACCCATAGAAAAGCATTTGTTTGAGCAGTCTCTGACTGTTGGATTCATAGAGAAAGGAGAAGAACAAACTTAGCAGGGTTTCAAGGCCAGAACAAAGTTTTTTCCTGGTTTTGATTTTTTTATTTCCTTCCTTCATGGCAATTCAAAGGTACCTCAGCCACACTTGTGGGTTGGCCTTTTTACTTTGACTAGAGTATTACAACCTCTGTAAGTTATGGATCCTTAGTTAATTAAATCAAAAGGCATATGTTCCTTTCAAACTAGGGCATAAGTCATTTTATTTACTGCAGTTGTATATTAATAGGCCATTTCTGTTTCACTTCAGTAAGAGCCGTAATTTCTTTTCCTGGCTAAGAATCTGTATTCAAAGTGTATTTGAGTGTGCATGCACACTTACATGCATATTCCCTTACTAATAAGGAAACACTGTATCTCTAGTATAAGTCTGCTTTGGAACATATTTTTTTGTCCCATGAATGTACAAGGCTATTATAATAAGAAAATTATTTTTTGCTTTACAAGCATGTATTACAGCAGTATTATTTGTGATATCAAGTTCAATGGATGCAGAAGAATAGTTTGAACTTGCCTTATAGGAAGATTGGGGTTTAGCATATACTTTTGTGCTGCAACAGCAATGCTTTTTTTTTCATATATAGGCCTATTATTGTAGGGACTAAATGTTATGAATTAGAATTTTAAATTTTGACTGATTTTGCTGAATAGTTCCAATTTCATTGTAATTTCTGTCTCAAGTGCAGTCAGTTTTACACATTAGGAAAATACAACAGTGTCTGCAGTTTGGGTAACCTCTTTCCCAAATATTTTGCCACATTTGATAATATTAAGTATTTATTCCTAAATTTATTACTTTATATATAAGGATTATAATAACTTTATTTCCAGTAACAAAAGACTGCTATAAAGTAAT
Organism: Neopelma chrysocephalum; assembly: GCF_003984885.1. Classification (NCBI taxonomy): domain Eukaryota; kingdom Metazoa; phylum Chordata; class Aves; order Passeriformes; family Pipridae; genus Neopelma; species Neopelma chrysocephalum. The sequence continues at coordinate 739,332 of NW_020925381.1, read as the reverse complement.
GCTACATTCTTGCTGAGCTTTCTTTCTCTGACCTAAAGATATTGAATAAAGTCTTCCTACTGAATATATTAAACTGTGCAATATTACTATGTAGAATGGCATTACTAGTGAACATGAGATGCATGAATTATGAAGCTATGGATGCAAGTCCCCAGCTTCAAAATAGCAACCAGTTTTTTAGGTTGTTTCTCAGAAACTCTGATATCAAGCAATATATTTTCTTATTGTTATTACAATAACATATGCACTTAGGAAACTGTTCCAATTAGAGTAATTGCTTATAAAATGCACTATCTTCTGTGACAAAAAAATATGCATGACCAACAAAGTACATTTTCCCTAAGATTAAACCATACATGCAGTTAAACAAAATTTATAGGACTGTTGATAATTGCACCATCTGGTGACTGGCAACAGATTTCTTTTGCCATTCATTTACTAGTCCATCCAAGAGAAAGTAGATATTTTCATTTACTCTTGTTGTTTACATTACATAAATGGCTAAAAGCTACAGTTAGCACTATTGTGCTAATTGTACTTTTGCTGTAAAGTTTTACTTAAACATCCTCAGTAAGAGAAGTCTTAAAATCTTAGTCAGGAAAGAGTTAAGGACAAACATAAAAAGTAAGCTAACACTTTTAATTATGATTGAAACTTCGTTCTTAAGTCAAAGGTTTTCCTTTGTCATGCATGAGTTATTCAGTTTAAATAAGTAATACCTGAGCTTTAACCTCCACGTCAGATCACATAATATCTGAGTTCTTTTGCACCGCATGTACTGTTAGTGTAGGTCAGAGTTAGCTGTAGTGGGAGCTGTACATGCTGTGTTGAGGCTCAGTTTTTGCCTGGAGGGGTTTCCCATTTTAGTATTCAAAAAACTTGTACAGATAACGTGGAAAAGAAGTTCCAGTTTGCATAAGTGAAACATGGAAAGAGTAAGAATTGGTTTTGTTGTGTTGGAAGTGGTCTGGCGTAAAGAGAGAATTCCCCATAAAACTCACCCTATAGAGTAATTACAAAATAGACTTTGGAGCTTACTTTCTCTTTCACTTCTTTGAGAGACTCTTGTGGCTCTCTATCCTCACTGTTTGATATGCCAAGGAAAAATCCTGTAGCCTGGGATATCTCCCCCTCTCACTAAGATAGTTTAGAGAAGCTCCAAATAGATATTCCTGACTTCTAGCCAGCCACTTCCAAATTATTTTTTGGATAGAGGACAGTGTCCTGTGAGCCAAATCATACAGCTTTGGAGATTCGTCCACCACTATTGCTTGTTATTTTTTTGTTCAACCCTAGAGTAATCAGGAAGTAGGCTTTTTTCTGAAAAAAATTCTGTGATAAAAGAGAAAAACCTGGAAAAACCTTGCTTAGATAGTAAAACAACTGACATAAATTTATGGTGATCTGAACCTCTATGCACAGAATAACAAGTGTAAACTAAGAATAGCAGAAATGGGATCATTCTTTTCAGATAATTTGAATGCAAGTGTGCTGGACTTGTTCAACCATGTGCAAAGTTATTCTCATAACTGGCAGTCCATTTTGCAATGGTGTCTCAGCTGTAAATGCATTTCCTAGCATACAAACTAGAGACCTCTCTCCTGTGTAAAATTTTCAGCCAAGAAATTAAATGCTTGCTTATGGATGATAGGGTTTTTTCCCTGCTGTTTGCAATCTGGCCATGTACAGGAACAGACGCAGTTGAAGACACCAAACAGTTTGCACTGAAATATAAATCAGTTAAACAAAATGATGAGCACATTCCAGAGCCCTGACAGATGACTCTATTGTTGGTAATACTGTAAGCAAAAATACTATGATGTCTGGTCACTGTGGCAACATCTTTAACGCCAAAGTGAAACAGTGCTGGGGAGTGTTTGCTGGCACTGAGCCCAACTGGTGCAAAAAGGCTTGAATCTGAATTATTAATTCCTCATAGACTGCAAAAGAAGTTCCCACTTAATCAGGATGGATCTCAAACTCCATAATGGCAGCAAGGGATTGCTTGAGAGACTGATGGTTGACTCATGCTGAGTACCTGCCAGCATACTACCATTTGAAAAATACATGCAATTATGATACTTGGAACATTTCCTATCATGGCTTAATTTACTGGTGCAGATAAAAACCACATTTTTTTCTTAGTTCTATTTTTGTCTGGACTTTTAAACAGCGAAGGGACTGGAGTCTGCTTTAGATAGTCACATCAGAAATGAAGTATCAGTCAATTATGAGTCAATTTGGAGCATCTTTCCAGAATGTTATTGCCCACACTAACATTAATAATTGAGCATTTGTATTACAGTATGGTCCTGATGACCCAGGAAGGTGAAGGGTTTGTTTACCTCAGAGTTGTGCAAAACACATAATCAGGGACAGTTTTTCTACTGCAGACGTTGCAGTTTTATTATTATATAAGTTGAAAGTCATCGCTTTTAGCTATGAGAGGGTGGTGGTTTTTATTTACTATAGTAACTTCTGAACTTACGGGACCCAAATCCTGAGTACAATGCTACAGCAATATAGAATCCACCTATTACTTTGCAAAAGTAAGAAAATAATAAAAATTCTTCTGGTAACAAAATTCCTTTCAGAATGTCTTGACAAGAGCCACATAAATGCATTAGGTTGCTAGGTGTGCTAGATCTAATGTAACTTTCTATGATTTCAACCAGATATTTTATAAACCTAAAAAATATATATACATATAAATAGATATATATGTATTTTCAGTCTTTCTGTCTTGTAGGTATCTGTTATGATAATATCAATGTCACAGGAAAGCGAGTTCTCAAGAATTTTGCCCACTTGTCATTGAACATTTTGCAAATGGAAGGATAGGGATTCAAGATTTGTGTATTTTAAATGAGTGGACCTCCAGATTAAGAGTTATTCAGAGTCATAAAAGAATAAAACTTCTTATCCAATTTGAGGATATATCTGCATTTTTTAAACACTCAGCTAGCATGAAAAGTAAATTAAATTTTTGCTGGCACTGGCTTTGAGTATGATATTGACTACCTGTGCAATATGGAGAACAGAATATCCTGTTTGTGTTATTTAAGCTTTTTTATAGTAGTTTAGTGTGGTTTTTTTTTGCTCATGCTTACAGACCAAGTGAGGAGCAGAATGTCCTACAAAGGAGATGGCCTTGATGTGAGAGTGTGGATTATAACATAAGTAGACGACTCCTTCACAGATATAAGCCATCCTGTGTGGTTGGGTTTTAAAATAGGCGGGATGCTTTCATGCTTGGGACACACAGACTGCCTTTTGTGAGCCACATGCTGACGATGCTCCCAGGTATGCTCTGCTGCTTTATGCACAGTGGCTACCAGAAACTCCACCAGGTCTTATGCATTTCATCTGTCTTTGGCAGAAATTTGCCAAAGATATATGAATCATTGGGAGCGTAGTACTTGTCTCATAACAGATGCTTTGTAGAACAATAAAAAAGAAGGGATGTTGCCAGTAATAAACAGAAAATTTTATATGTGTGCAAAGCTTAGAAAACACAGTTTACTTGCCTGCTTTTGACAGTAGAGATAAAATAAAAATATATTTTTAAAAAAGTAATATAAGGTTATAAAAAATTAATTTACTAGATTGAAAGGATAGCATTTTGAATGAGCCATATGATTGCACAGTATTTTGTTTGAGAAGCACTTACAAGGTTTCATAAATTTAAGCTGAGGCTCCATAATGGAAATTTTTGAAAGGATTAAGTCAAAGCAACAGCAAACAAAAAAGAGCAACAGAAAAACAGGATCTGGTTAAGGATGGGAATGTAGTATCCTGTTAGTTCTCTAGATCAATGAATGCTTCAGAACTAATATAACTTTCTTGTTACCAATCATTGCAGAGACTTGATATGAAATATTTTCTCTTTGATGATGAAATGGGATCCAAAACCTAATTTTCCTGTGCTTGACTTTGACACCATTTTCCTGCCTGCTAAATGTAAACACACTGGCGTCTCTTCCCACTGAAATGAGTAGCAGATCATCAGTGTGTCAGAAGTGGAAACAAACAAACATAAAGTGATCTTGACTCTTTCTTCCATTTCAGAGTCTGTTGTATCTGAGCACTCAAATTTTCTAGAGGAAACTTGAGAATCTTTCTTCACCTGATTCCTTAGCCTTCTTCATTGCAAACAGAAAGTATCATTTTTCATAGATGTTTGCAAAGTTTCTGCAGCTGTGTGGGTTGAAAATAGTATGCAGCTCTGTAATATAAAAGATAAGATTAAAAAAGGGTGAAAATTGTGTGGCAAAACAGGATAGCTAGGTGTTGGATGAGTCAGCAAAGAATACATGCCAACACAAAAAAAAAAAATCGACATTGTTTGGTAACATTTGATGCTTTTTTAATGTGACAAAAGAAGCTAGTACTGTTTACAAAAACTCTTGCTAAATCAGAGAGTTCTATTTGCACATAGAATTTTCCAGAAGGTTTTTACCCTCAAAAGGATACAGAAGTAATTTAAAAAATATTTGGCAATTGGTTTTGTTTCTTATCAGACGGTGTGAGGATTTGACCCCACAAAAAAAATTCCGATCTCCAAGCTCCAAGCCCCCTCTCAATTTACCTCAACACTGAAGAGAAGTTTTCAAAAAGACACAACTCTGTATGGGGGAAGGGATTATATAAAACTTATTACTATAAAAAAAAATACTATAGAAACTAAAGAGCAAATAAATATACAGTATTAACAATAATCCTACCACCCCTTGGCCCCTCCCACTTCAGTTCAGGAGAAGTTTTCAGGGCAATAGTTAAAAAGTCTCTCTCTCATCGGGGTGTGAGGGAAAAGGGGTTCTCGTGCACCCCCACCAGACCTCAGCTCCATGCTGAGGTCTCATCCTGAACTGCAAGGGAAACAACTTGCATCATCAGAATCTTCATCACGAAGGGTCCAGGGAGTCAGCTCTGAGTCCTTTCTCCCTGGTTTTGTGAAGGTTTCCTCCCAGGGAGTAAGATATTCCATTCTCACTCTCCAGGTTGCAGGTTCTGGGTCTCTGCTCAGTCCTTTACCCCAAATAGTTTTCACCAGAAAGTCCTTACCCAGAAAAACCTGCTGGTTTGGCTCTCTTCCTCAGCTGCTGCAGCTTTCAGTTTTGGTAGCCCATGTCCAAACCCAATGTCAGTACCTCTGAGCCCTCTGGCCCGTCTCCCCTTTCTGCCTGGAGTTCTTCCAGCTTTTGTAACGAATCGCAACCGCTCCTCTGGGCAACCAGACCACTCTGGCCCATCTCCTGGCTTGGCTCCTATGCCTCGCCTGTCTTGAGTCCACACCACCGCCTCCCTGGGCAGTGGGGGAAAAAAAAGAGCCCCCTCGCCTTGGCCACAGGGTACTCAGTCCAGTTATAAACTGTCCCAAGCCTCGCAACCTAGCTGGGGGGGAAGAGGGCCTGGTTCCTCTCACCTCATGGCTGTGAGTCTCTCCCTCACAACACACACACACTCCTACACGCTGCCTCCAGCCCTGGCCAAGCCAGGGCTGCGGGGGCACAGGGGATCCCTCCCAGCGTTTGGGGGGCCCCCGTCCACCCCTCGGCCTCCCTCTCTCACACACACTCTCGCTCACATTGCCAACAACTTCTGGCTGTTGCAATATCTAATTTCACAGGACAGAAAAAAACCAACTGCGATTGGTCCCTCAGCGGAAAATCTCCTGGGACCAACCACCTCCAACCCCTCCAGTCTCCGGGGGGGTGGCACAAACCATGACAGAAGGGCAATAAGATGGATTTGCTAAAGAAAAAAAGTTAAAAATAGAAAGGGAAAAAACCTTCTACACATTTGTTTGTATACGCATTTTTGTATGTCACTGTATATGATGCAAAGTAAAGAAGGGTACATCTACATCTCTATGACTCATTTGAGTTCTATTAAATTCCTGGTTTAAATATCTATATGTGATACAGCCTTTGATGTACTGTGAAGCTGAATCACATATTTGTGTGAAAGAAAATGCATGAAATTAATGAAATCGAGAATTGAATGTTGGCTCACCAAAGTTGCTAATATTTTCAGCTGTAATCACTTTTGCAGTTTTATTTTTCTTCTGATTTCATTGATTGGTTTTAAAGATTTTTACCCAGCTAGGGATACGAAATGATACATATAGAATACAAACACTATTTGCAAGCAGTGAATAATGTTAAAAATGACCTGCTTTTGTTTCTTATTAGCAAATTAAACTACTCAACAACCTCCTACTACCTGTGATGATAAGGGTGTTCACATGGTGTTACATTAGAAAAAATGTCACATTCACGTGTCTAAAGGGCTCCGGGTCTTCTTTGAGTCCAATTATGCCTTTATATTTTTAAGACATTCTTTAAAGCAACTGATCTCAAAGTTCCTGAAATAATTAGAATTACATGTCTCATGCTGCCAGATTGCTACAGCTTGATAATAAAAAATTGCAGCCCCTTGCATGGCATTGGGATATGCTGAAATAATCTTTGAAGGACTGTTACAGACAGTAAAAATCAAACTGTGTTCTGATCAAGCTCTAAAATGAGCTATCTCATTGTGCTTGAATTCGTACTTGCAGGGAGTTAGATGGCACAACTGGTGTCGTGTGAGAGTTGAAGGGAAGTGGACTTGTCTTTATGAAATCAAAGGGGTTAAGAAATTTGGTATTGTAGGGGTTTTTTGCCCTGCAAACTTCTGGTGTAGTGGTCTACAAAAAACAAAGAAGCAACAAACCAACCCATCTTTTGTATGAAGCAAAACCAGGAAGACTCTTCCTTAAACCACTATTTTTTCTACATTTATATTATGTTTAAGCTATAATTTACCAAAGTAAAATGCTCTAATATATATTGCCATAACCACACCTCCCTGTGCAAAGAAATCAATGAACCAAATTGTGATCTGTAAAAATATATTACTGTGTATAATTCTGAAAACATTTCATCCCAGTTTTCTTTAGCTGTAACATATTCTTGCCTTGCTTTGTCTTTGATTGGGGATAAATAACATCACGTTCATCATCTTTTAAAGAGATAGTTATATGCATAGCAGTTAATCATACTCCAGTGCTGCCCTAGTTGTTTTTATTCAGTTAATAATTAAGAAATTACCTATGTGATTAATAGACAAATCTATTTCTAAAGTTGTCCTTTTCTAAATACCACTGCACTGCAATAATTGTCAGTTACTCCAGATTCCTTCAACTTTAAAATATCACGTCTATGATAACAGTCAAAAATACTGATATTTAGAGACTTCTGGATTCTAGTCAGTGGTAGGAAAATTCAGAATTACCATTGATTAATTAATTCTGTGGTAAAATCTATCAGGTTAGAGTTGGACTCAGTGATCCTTATTGCATACTGTGATGGCTACAAATCCTTTTGGTTTTGATCTTCCTTTACCTAGCAACAAGGGTTAAAAACACTTCTAAAACAAAAATTCTCTAATTATTGTTTAGGTTCAAAGATATTACAAAAGGCAGTGACATTATTTACACATATGGTATAAAAATATTCATCAAATTGTGCAAAATCACATCATATTACACTTAGTTACTTCATCAACACAAAACTATCAAAGTAATTTTGAAGTATTTTGGTCTTCTGATTTGATCCTCGATTTGTGAAGATAACACAAACAGTGGTCCTTTGGTAGAAGAGATGACAGGATGAAAGACAGATTTTATAATGTAATTTGATTAATCTTGAATGATGATTTAATAATTGTTGAACTAGTTTGGATCTGCTTCCAACATCAGTTTTGTGAGGGTAAACAAGCATGACACATTCTTATTTGATATTTGTAGACAGGCAAATAGGATCAAATCGTGGCCCAGTATTTATGCAAATGAAGAGACTGCCTACTTCTGTTTTGTTTTTATATTTAATCAAAAGGCAGTCATATTTTACAGCTCAGAAACTACTTCTCTACAGTAATTGTTTCATCACTATTACTTGATATATAATAATCCATCCTTGAAGATTTTAAAAAACAATATTTACTTGTCTCTATACTCAGCATACGTGTTTGTGCTTCTGATCTACTCTGTCCAGAAAGTTCCATTTTCTTTGCATCATCATCTGTGGAAATCACTGTCTGACCTAAGAGAAGGGGTTTTTTTCAGTTTATAAATCACTATTCTCGCTGACCCAGAAATAGCCCTTTAAACACATCAGGCCAAATCCTGCTCTTGGTTACTCTGGTCTAACTCAGGAGTAACTCCAGAGGTTTCAGTAGTGCCATCCTGTGATTACTGCACATCAGTGTAAGTGGTAGCAGAGCATAGCTAATCTTACTGCTTCCAGACAAAGAGGCTCACCTCCATTTCTCACAGGTTTTGATAAGCAGTGCTGTCAGGAGGAAACTGGATGCAGACTTGCAATGCTCAGTAATTTATCATCTGGAGATACGGGTTTTTGTTTTTCCAAGTGGGGTGGATAGAGGTTTAATTTCTAAAATTTCTCAGATTTTTGTCCTATGAGGTATCCATGTTGGCAGGCTAACTACTGGCTGTCACCAGCATCTGTTCTCCCCTGCTCCCTCTCTCAGACGTCTTAGTGAAAGTGGAAAGTCAGCAGCAGTTTTTTGACGAAGTTTGTCTAACGTCTAACAATTATTTGTTTTACAGGGTAGGTAGTATTAACTTTGTCACTTCAGGCCAGGCAGAGGTGATCAAGATCTCTCTTCTCCGGGGCAGGATTCACACACCATTCACAGGCTGGAAGCAGAGTGTCAGGCTGTTTCTTTAAGACAGACTTATTCTCATGCAACTCTAGAAAAAATTATAAGGCTTCCTGACTGCATAAGATATTATACCTCCTCCCCTGTTCACATGCATTTTTTGCATTGATTTATATTCCTAATGAGGCATGTTTGGGTTTAAGGGGTTTTTTTGTTTGTTGGGGTTTTTTGGTTTTTTTTGGGTATAGAGTGTTTTCAGAAAGACATGTCTGGCTCCTCCAGTTCTTAATGGATATCAATGCAATATCCAGCTGTATTTCATCCTAGCTGTAGTAAGTATTTCAAAGACAAATTTCTACATCTAAAAGGCATGTTGTTGTACCTCAAAACTTCTCCATTACATGATATTTTATAGGCAGTGGTGTGCAGCAGCCATTTTTGTCTGAGTTTAATCTTAGTGCTTGTCATATTTCCCGTTATACTATAAACTGTGGATTTAAAAAAATAAAATAGTCTAGCCTTAGGAATGTACAACACTTTTTTATAAAGAAAAAAACCCAGCAACACTCAAGGTAAAATAGAAGTTGAATTTGGAATTGTTCTCAGATAGTATTTATCATCAAAGTGTTTGGGGTTAACGTTTTTCTTCCTTTTTTCACCTTTCTTCTTGTTTTTTTTAGTTATATTAATATTTATATCGTGAGATATTGCCTTTGCTCACTGACTTTCTCATACTCAAGCAGTAACTTCAATATGAAGCATAACCAGAAAAAAATTATTCAACAAGTGTATCAAAGTAACAATAAAACTCATTACCTGCTGTCTGTCAACATGGAACTTCTGTAGCTGGACACCATAGCTTCCATTCAAAAGCTGACTCTGTCACTGGAAGACTCACACAGCCCATCTCAGCAAATGGAAGCCTGATCCCCATGAAGGGGCACGATTTGATGTGCGTCTACACAGCATCATAAGGCCAGATGGGAAACAGCTCTCAACTCCCACCAGGCAATACTACTCTCTGAGCTGAACTCATCACATATAAGCAGACCCAGGGATCTCAGAACTTTCTCTTTTTTTTGTCATGTAAAATCTACCAGCAGCTGCTCACTTGAAATTGATGACATTTTATTTTTCCCTGTCTATTAGAGCAGCTTGTTTACTGTATTGCCAAAATGGGATGAATGAGACACCATAGAAGAAAACAGACACATTAGAATCATTTAACATTATTATCAGCGCATCATTTCTCCCTTGTTGATTATAACCTTCCAGTTATTGAACTTTATTTAACATGTTTAGCAATAAATTTTAGAACGTGAGCAGTTTGCTGAGGTTATCATAAAAATAACAGTCCATTTCAAATGATTCCTAAATGGGGACTTCTGGCAATAAAAAATAAAGCTTACAATATGTGAGTCTAATAGCATGTACAGGGGAGTGTTACATCTGTCGTACCTCCATTGGATTTTTCCCAGTTCCCTTCAATTTTTAAAAAAATGTGAGACAGGTCAGACCCGAATCATGCAAGACATCATCAAATCTCATTGTGTATGAGCAGAGGGAAGGCAAAGAAAGGAAAGGAAAGGGAAGGCAAGGCAAGGCAAGGTGACCTGACCAAAATTAACAGCCAGCAAAAAAATCAAGAACAAACTTGTACATGATCTACAGAACAGAAGAAATTAAAACAATGAGAGTTAATGAATATTGTAGAGTTGTGATATGTTTTTAAAAAGATGTTAAGAACTTTACAGATCCTATTATTATGTCTAATTATACAGAAAGTGGTAAATATGTTTGTGACCTTGCAAATTAAATTGTATTTAGCTGTGTCAATTTCATACCTATCTCAAGACCTCTTTAAATTTTTACTGAGTTTTTGATCAGGGTTATTTTTTTTTAATCCATTTATCTCCATGGAAACAATCAAATTTTTTGATAACATCATGTTTTCTCCCAGTGATGAAATTAGCTAATGTCCATAAGTCAGTTTTGCTTAGAGGTGACCTTTCAACAGACGGAGTATAATTCCCCACATGTATAGGTGGATGCATGTGATACTTGTATCACAAAGTGTTACTCAAATCTTAAAAGATTTCTCTTCGGGAAAAAAAAAAAAAAAAGAAGAACAACATCTCTGCTACAGGGCATGGTCCTGCGCAGGGCTTAGAGCAGGACTCAATGATCCCTGTGGTTCCTTCCAATTCAGCATATTCTCTGATTTTGTGATACATGAAGAAAAGTATTATAGCAGAGTCCTGCATTCCCTGAGAGCAAGTAGGAACAGTCGTAACTCTGTAGGCCTGAACTACTTATGTATGTTTGCTGCCTTCCTGGGTCCCAGGTTAAAGCTGCACCCAAGCTGGACTCAAAGCATTATAGTGAATGGAGTTACACCCAGCTGGTGGACAGTGGGGTTCGTCAGGGCTTGATTTTAGGGCCAGTATTGTTTAATGTTTTTTATAAATTATCTGGACCCAGGAATCAAATGCACAGTAAGTGAGCTTTCTGATGATACTAAACCAGGAGGAACTGTGGGCTCCTTTGAGGGTCAAGAGGCCTTACAGAGACATCTGGATAAACTAGAGAGCTGGACAATCACCAATTGAAAGTCATGTACGGACCACATATAAAATTTAATGAGATTGAGTGCTGGATTGTCTGTCTGGGATGAAGTAATCTTGGGTGTGCATACAAACTGAGGAGGACAGGCTGAAGAGCAGCCCTGCAGAAAAAGAACGTGGGGCCTGGGTCGATGGCAGCTTGAATACAAGTCATCAGTGTGCCCTGAGAGTCAAAAGGGCCAACCATGTTCTGTGGTGCATGAGATACAGCATCGGCAGCTGGTCAAAGGAGATGATTGTCCCACTACACACTGCACTTGTGTGGCCTCACCTTGAGTCCTGTGTGCAGTTTTACAAGGAGAACATCAAACTATTTAGAGCATGTCCAGAGGAGGAAGATCAGGATGCTGAAAGGCCACAAAGGCAATACTTAAGAGGAGCACCTGTGGTCACTTTGCTTGTTCAACTTGAAGAAGAAAAGGCTGAAGGGTGAACCCATCACAGTGTACACCTTCCTTGAGGGAGGTAGCACAGGGAGAGGTGCTGATCTTTCTGCAACATGACATGAGGAGATGGAATGAAGCTATGTCAGGGAAAGTTCATAGCAGACATTAGGAAAAGGTTCTTCAATGAAAGGGTGGTGGTCACTGGAACAGAGTCCCCAGGGAAGTGCTCACAGCACCAAACCTGTCAAAGTTCAAAGAGAGTGTGGATGGTGCTCTGCCATATGGATTAGCTTTAGATAGTCTTGTAAGGAGCAGGGAGTGGAATCAATGATCCCTATGGGTCCTTTTCAGCTTGAGATATTCTGTGATTCTATGAAACTAAGGCTAGAATTGAAACCAAAACCAAAACTAACCTGAAAACAACCATTTAAATTACTTACGTTATTTAAAAAAAAAAAAAAGTGAAAAGAAAGATATTTTCTGAGATTCTTTTATTTTTAATGAAACATATAGGAGAGCAAGACACAGATCTTCCTTTTTCCTAGAAATATGGAATTTTTTTCTTTCTCAGTATTTGCATTACTAGCTCTGTTTCCCATATAAGGGGATGTTTTGCAGATTTTTTTGTGTGACATATAAACATTGATTCTGTTTCACATGGTTCTGTTTAGAAAAGGCAATAATTGCACAAATGCATTTGCTAAAAGATTTCCTCCAAAATACTCACTAACAACAATAATAACAACAGAAGTAGCAGCTAAAAGCACTCTGAAAAGCAGAAAAGTTTCAAGTGTTTTTGAGGTTGCTGGAGAAAGATGTTTGTTTTCTTATCTGTTCTTGCTCTTTTAAACCTCATGGCAAAATATTCATTAGAGGAATTTTTCTTCACATATTCTTGAAAACTGATAAAAGCTCTTTCTCCTACTTGATTTTCCAGCTTCCTCCGAAACCAACTGGAGAGAATGCCCAATCTAAAAATGTATATTTTAAAGAAATATCATTAATTATTGCAAAATATCAAAAATCTGCTTTAATGAAGCCTACCCTCTCTGAAGCTAAAAATTTAGCCATGGTGAGGACAAATCATTCATATTTTGAATTTTGATTTTGCATTGCACTCTTAAAACTGTTTTTGAGAAGTGTCATTAGAAAAGCAAAAATAATGTGAGATCTGTATATATGGCAACACATTACACTTTATCTTTTAAAAATACCTTTCACAAAATATTCTTCAACTTACACACATATATGCTATATAATATATATTTCACACAATAAATAGAGTATAAGATTAAATAACTTGAGTCAATCAAAACTATTTGGTTTTACAATTTTATTTCTACTGCTATATATTCCGTGTTTCTAATGAGCAACTTCATTGTAACAGTTTCCTTCACAACTGAATTTTGAGAAACATAATAACCATTTCCCTTAATGTAAAAGAGTTCTATCTTATTTTTTGAGCTTCTTATAGCTTTAAGATGAGACACTTCTTAGTCAGTTTACCACAAAGTTTTTTCCTTTTCTATAGCAAAACCAAGTTAATCTATCAATGAAAAATTTTAAGTAGAGACAGAGATAGATACAGACTGTACTAGACTAGAATAGAATAGAACAGAATAAAATACTTCAGCTGTATCCACAATCAACCAGTCCAAATACCAGACCAATTCAGGGCTGACCAAAATTAACGCATATTATTATATATACATTTTCCAGATGCCTCTTAAACACAACAGGCTTGGAACATCAACCACCACTCTAGGAAGTTTTTACAGTGTTTCACCAGCCTCTCAACCTCTTACTGTCAAGTCTGAACTTCCCTGGACGCAGCTTTACCCATTGCCATGCGCCCTGTCATTGGATTCCAGGGAGAAGAGCTGAGTATGTCACTCTCCGTGTACGCTTCTCAGAAAGTTGTGGAGAGCAATGGGGTCACCCTCAGCCTCCTTTTCTCCAAATTAGACAAGACCAAAGACCTCATCTGCTCATCACAAGAAGTCTGTTTAATCATGTCACCAGCTTTGTTGCCTTCCTCTGGACAGATTCAAGTACCCTCATGTCCTTTGTAGATTGTGGGGCCAAGCACTGCACACAACACTCAAGCTGAGGTGTCACCAATGATGAATGGCACAGGATCATCACCTCCTCTGACAGTCTGGCTGCGCTGTGTTTGATGCACCCCAGAATGCAGTCTGCCCTCTTGGTTGCCCCAGCACACTGCTGACTCACAGTGAGCCTGCTGCCCACCAGCACCCCCAGATCCTGTTCTGCGGGGTTGATCTCCAGACACTTCTCTCCCAGTTCCTAATTGTGTCCAGAGTTACTCTGTCCTAGGTGCGGAATTCTGCACTTGGACTTGTTAAATGTCATGCTACTGGTGATTCCCCAATGCTCCAGTCTACCTAGATCCCTCTGCAAGACCTCTCATACCTCAAGAAAGAGCAAACAGCATCTCCCAGTTTTGTGTCATCAGCATAAATCTTAATGGTGTGTTCAACTCCCGAGCCAGAAATGATGGCCAGATAGCACATACATCTGCAAATGTCACAATACACACACTTCAATAGAAAGATAAAATACAGCTACCAGAAAACTATGATGTCTCTTACAGGAGATGGTTCATTTTGCATATACTACTCTGAGCTCAGTGTCTGGTTTGAAAAACCAGTAAAATGAGCAGTTGCCAACCCATATTTTGGATGTCAATTTTTGATTCTGTTCTATACCCCTTTTGCCCTTACTTGTTTAGTAGCATTTAGTATAATGCAGTTGTGACTGAATTATCAACTCAAATTTTCAATTACCTTTACTTTTTTGGGGATTAATTTTAATGTTATTATTTAAGTTTCATAAATATGAGCATTTCAGGGTTTTCTATCCAAAAGGAATGATAACTCATTGGTCAACCTGCACTAGCCTAGACTTTGTGACATAACCTGGAAATGATTACTTCTCCAAATTTTGAAAAGTAGCAGAACTGAAGCATTAAGAAAGCAAATATTCATTATCTTTGTTTTGCTTTTTTTTCTCTTTACATGTACTTACAGTTATCTACAAAACAAGAATTTTCTGCAGTTTGCAATTCCGTGTTTTTATGTTGAAATACTAAGAAGTTCAGAAGTAGATGAATTTTGAAAAAGAATACCAAATCAATGTTAAATTTGATACATTCGAGTCCTATAATCATTACAATGAGAATCTCCAAAGCCCGTCACTGGAATCAATGGAAATCCTTTTGATTGATTCACTTATATCAGGACTCATTTGTCTTTTTATCCCCCTCAGAATTTGGTGTTCTTATTCTTCACTATCAGAACTGTTAGCTCTCTGTCACATTGAATATGTTAGGCAGTCTTGGAAAGCCTTGAAATACAATGTTGCAGTTTCTTCCCAGCCGTATTCAGAAGTCTGATCTATTTTTTATGATAAGAATATTGATTACTCACTTGTGCATATTAATCTTAGTACTTCTCTTTTTGCTGTCAATATACTCCCTCCAAAGCACAGAATGAACCATCCATCTTTCCTGCATTACCCTTTTGAAAGTATGTCTGAGACATTTTCTTATTGTGTAAACTGGTAATCCGGAAAATTGCCATTATTTTAGAAAAGAGCAATTTTTAAAAAATTATATAGGGATTACATGCTCTTATGGGTTCCTTTAAAATGCGGGCTTTTCAGAAAGAGTCTTAAAAGCATTTGCAGGAGTGAAGAAAGGAAGGAGGGGAGTGTGTGAAATATTTTTGGTACAGAAAAAAATTCCCTTACTTTGATAATGTTAAATAGATACCAACAATTTCTGTCTTTATACCTTCTCTCTGGTAACCCACATCATTTCTCGGTCATTTTCATTTCCATTCCCATAACTGCCCTTCTTAAGATTATTATATATAATGTAATTTTGATAGCCTTAATCAAGTTGCTTGTGAGACTAGTCAGAAAAAGAAAAAGAATGGAATAAGGAACAAAAAGAGAAAAGCATATGTGAGAGGATATGGCAGTCTGAATGGGGTTTGAATTCAAAGCTGGCTTTGATAATCTGCTGTGATCAAAACACTGCAACTACATTATCCATGAAAACACCTATAATAATGAGAGTAAAATAACTAAACTGCAATGAGCTAACTTCTTCTATATGTAAACATTAATTTCTTCATTTTCTTGGTAAATCTTTCTTCAGATCAGGAAATCAGAGCAAGCACAGTCACAATCAGAGTAGGTCATTACAGAAAATGAAAATTAAATAGTTGTTCGGGTTCCCGTGAGTCCTGCAGTAAGACTGCACATACCGAATGCTGGAAGAGATGGGGCTGATTTGCTTTTCTAAACTCTTTTCAATATCATATTGACTATTATGGCTCAGCTCTCAGCACTGGGTATATATGGATTTGCTCTTTACTCCTGGGACTGTTGACTTAGAGCAGACAGTAAGCTCTTTTAGCAAAATGTGAAATGTTCATTTATTTAACTTAAAAAAAATCTGAAGAGATATTTCAGAAACATTTTGTCCACTATTTTTATTGTACTGCTTTTGATACAAAATTTCCACATATCACTCTATATTATAGTAATTTAGTTGACTTGCTGAAAGGAAGTAAAATTATGATTAACTTATTTAAATGGAAAAATATATTTCCATATCAAGAGGGTAAATAGAAAAGTAACCAGTAAGAGAAAAAGGGCTTTGGGTAAGTTTTCATCTCAGCTCTATATTTTACAAATTGGAGGAGTCTGCCACTATAAATGCTTAAACAGAAATCACTAATGTCTTTTGAGAAGAGAATAAAAGAGCTTCGTATCATTTTATGTAATGTCTTCAAATGAGTGTCTGACATGAAATGATGAGTACTGAGTACTTTTAAATTACTATTAAAATTGCCAGAAGGCAGATCAAACATGGCTGGTACCAGGAAATCTACGCCATCCAACTCAGGTAATCACGGTTTTTTTCAAAGATTGTTGATTACATCACAAATCTTTAATTCTGTCTTAGTAAATGCACATATTACTTGAGCTTTTGTTATTTTCCCTTTCTCACAGACAATTACTTCTTCTCTCCCTCTCCCCTATTGTTTTGTTTTTTGTTTCTTTGGGTTTTCTGGGGAGTTTGGTGGTTTATTGGGGGGAGAAGAGGGGGAGGGAGTGGGGTGGTTTATTGGTTTGGTGTGGTTTGAGTTGGGTTTTTTTACAGGCATAATCTATGTAGTTATTTTCCAAGAGGAAATAAGTAAATATACCAATTGTATTTATGATAGAGTTCATCGAAATCTGTGAGAAATGACCGGGATCTGGTGGTATCCTCTTAAGTAGATTTAACCGCTTAATAAAACCTCTTTGAAATCCCTTAAGCTTCTTTGAAAGTTGTAGACATAAGGGCCAATACAGTTTTAAAAAAAAAGATAATAAAACAACATTGATTTCAGATGACAATGGGAGTTCAGATTTCTCAAATCTTTCCAAAATGAGTATCATAAGTTAAAACTGAAAGTTTATTAGTTTCCTTTAATTAGGTTTTCTTTTCCTGTGACCTATTATCTTTTTTTCTCAACAGAAACTTTGAAATGGCACCAGATAAAACACTCATTTAATCACAAAAATTAAATAGACTGAGCTCCTTGGAACTCAGTTAAAATAATACTATTATGCTAACCTGAGTAACATACAAGCTTATGTTGATAAGGTCCAAACACTATTATTATTTCATAGTCAAGTACAGGTTTTTCCTATCAATAAAGTAATGCACTATACACTTTGTCTGAGTGATTCAGCGTAATTAAGGTCAGAATTAATTCATAGAACCATAGAATGGCTTGGATTGGAATGGACCTTAATGATCACCTTGTTCCCACCCCCTGCCATGAGCAGGGATACCTTCCACTAGACCAGATTGCTCTAAGTCCCATCCAACCTGGTCTTGAACGCTTCCAGGGATTGTGCATCCAAAACTTCCCTTGGCAACCTGTGCCAGTGTCTCATTACCCTCACAATAAAGAATTTCTTCCTAATATCCAGTCTAAACCTACTCTCTTTTAGCTTAAAGCCATTGCCCCTTGTCCTGTCATTGCCTATCATGCCCTTGTAAATAGTCTTTCTCCATCTTTCTTGTAGGTCCTGTTTAAGTAGTGGAAGGTCACAACAAGGTGTCCCCAGAGCCTTCTCTTCTCCAAGAAGAACAGTCCCAGATCTCTCAGCCTGGCTTCATAGGAGAGGTGCTCCAGTCCTCTGATTATCTTCATGATCCTCCTCTCAGCTTACTCCAGTGGGTTGATGTCCCCTACCAGTATTCCAGGTGGGATGTCATGAGGGCAGAGTAAAGGGGTAGAATCAACTCTCTTGACCTTGTACCTTTCCCCAAAGTAGGTTCGATAACTTGGAGACTGACTTCAGATTTAATTGCAACATTTAGTCTGTTGATGATCTCTTTCAGTTAGCATTGTTAAAAATAAAATCTTGAGAAATGCATTACAAAATGTGACTGTGTTTATCTCAATTCAATATATAAATGGACAGAGCTAGGTTTGGTAGAAACAAACATTAAAAGATCTGGTTCTGGTGTTCACTTAGATATTCATTGTATTGAAATCTTTACTTTGATATTTCATTTTGTATAGAAATGTATCATTTTTAGTGCAGTATCTACTGCATTACAATTTCTGTCCAGAGCAGCTGAGACACTATTTATTTAAAGAAAAACTGCCTTGACATGTACATGACACTGCTGCTGACCAGGTGCATGTTGGTTTTGTCCTGGTTCCAGTTATTTTGCAAATTTATTGCATCATTATTGAATTTCCACTTTACAGTAAGACCCAGATTCATTTCTCCAGTACAGACACTTTTCCAGCTACAAGTTTTTCCATCTTTATGCATGTTAGTGTTTCTTCCCACGAAAAACACCTTAAATCACCTTATAATAGATGTTTTCAGAGCACTTTCTCTCTTCTTTTATTGAGTCAATTTTGAGTTTCAACCTGACCTGCTTCTGCACCTCTGTTCTTCCAGTTCATCCGTTCTCAGTGGCACCTGCAAATTTTATTAGCACGCACTATGTTCAGCTATCGAAATTATAATGAAACTATTAAGTGCTACAGAACATTTTTCAGATAGAAGACAAGAGGTCTAAAGGACCCACTTGACATTCCTTCACTGTCTGCTCTTGAATTATTGAGACCTACTCTCTGATGACATCTAGTTTTGTGTCAGTTTTCTAGCACTTTTACCAAAGTTTATCTGTGACATAATGCACATAACATAATAACCATGCATTGTGGCTTGAGTAAATAGTATGATAACATTCAGATTTTTAATATAATATTATGACTCCTGTACACTTCAAGCAGTGTTGTCCATACCTCTCACTTGCTGCCTCAAGGATTTATTTCATGTCAATTGAACATTACACTTTCACTGTTCTTTTCAAGGAAAATGAGGAATTGATATGCAACTGTGACTATTGAGCAACAGTAAGATGATGTGGCCCTGAATGGTGTCCTAAAACTGAAGGAAATGCAGATATTTTCTGAAGGACCCAGGTGAATTAGCACCATTTTAGAGTTTGTATATACAGGTTGATATTCCTATACTATTAACATGAAGACAAATTATTTGAAATATTTGTGGCCTGGAGCACAACAATTGTAAAAGAGGCTCGCATCCATGCTTTCTTGACTTTCCCATTCATTATAAACTGTCCTGATCATTATAACTTCTTAATAATTGCATAATTAAATAATTACATTGCCTGTGACAGCTGCAGATTTAATGATCACACAATGCACCACTGAATTTTTAAAGATCCAGAAACTGTTCACCATTTTTCACTCAGCAATGAAAGCTACTTACATGACTAGCATTTTATCCTTTTTATGTCATTTTTTGACAACATTTTAAATATTCTGACATAAAAAATGGTCATATTTTCAAAGGAAATTTAAGATTTAACAGGTAAAAGGAAATCAGAGGATGAAATTAAGTGAAATTAAAAATTACAAAAATAACTAAATTTTAAATATCTTTAGATATGTGACACTGGATGTGACAAACTCCTCAGAGACAAAGAATAGCCATAATAACCAATACTCTGTTAATATTTACTGCTGTATTACCAAAGGTCAGAATGTTAGACCTTTATAACAGGTCCAGAATGTGTGGATAAACCTATAACATGACCTTTAGAATCATGGAATCACAGAATATGCTGAGTTGGAAAGGACCCACAAGGGTCCAACTCTTAACCCTTCACAGGACCATCCCCAAGAGTCACATCATGTGCCCAAGAGCATTGTCCAAACACTTCTTGAGCTCTAGCAGGCTTGGTGCTGTGACCACTTCCCTGGAAAGGCTGTTCCAGTGCCCAATCACCATCTAGGTGAATCTTTTCCTAATATCTAACCTAAACCTTCCCTGATGCAACATAAGGTCTCTGATTCTCTCACTGGTTACCACAGAGAAG
This sequence comes from Neopelma chrysocephalum, assembly GCF_003984885.1. Lineage (NCBI taxonomy): Eukaryota > Metazoa > Chordata > Aves > Passeriformes > Pipridae > Neopelma > Neopelma chrysocephalum. The sequence goes on along the minus strand of NW_020925381.1, from coordinate 719,200 downwards.
AGATCAGTGTCTGACCCTACAACTTCACCTTATGAGGAAGTTGTAGACTTCAATGAGGTCTCTCCTCAGTGTCCTCTTCTCCAGGCTGAACAGACCAAGTGACCTCAATTGCCCTTCAAGGCCCTTCACCATCTTCATTGCCCTCCTTTGGACACTCTCTAATTGTTTACTGTCTTTCTTATATTGTGGCACCCAAAACTGCACACAATATTCAAGGTGAGGCTGCCCCAGGTCAGAGCAGAGTGGGACAATCCCCTTCCTTGGCCGCCTGGTGATGCTTTGCCTGATGCCCCCCAGAACACAGTTGTCCCTCCTGGCTGCCAGGGCACTGCTGACTCAGATTCAACTTGCCATTGACCAGGATTTCTAGGTCCCTTTCTGCTTTCCAGCGTCTCATTTCTCCATCCCAGATGCACATTTCGTCACTTCCCCTCGCTGAACTTCATACGGTTGGTGATTGCTCAGTTCTCTAATTTGTCAAAGTCTCTCTGCACGGCCTCCCAGCCTTCAAGGGAGCCAACAGGTCCTCAGTTTTGTGTTGTCTGCAAACTTGCTTAATATCCTTTACAGTCCTGCATCCAAGTCATTTATGAAGATGTTGAAGGGCCTCAGATGGAGCCCTGTGGAACCCCACCAGTGACAGGTCTCCAGTCTGATGTCACCCCATTCACTGTTACCCTCTGTGCTCCACCCACGAGCCAATTGCTCATCCACCACATGATGTGTTTATCCAGCTATGGACTGGACCGTTTGTCCAGAAGGATCCTGTGAGAGATGGTATTGAAAGTTCTACAGAAATGCAAAAATATTATATCACCTGGCTTCCCTTGATCAGCTGTGTGGGTTACCTTGTCATAAAGGGAAATCATGTTTGATAAGTAGGACTTTCCACTCATGAAGACCTGCTGGCTGTGACCAACAACTGTGTTTTCTTTCAGGTGTTTTTCAATACCTCCCAGAATAATCTTCTTCATAACTTTACCAGGCACTGAAGTGAGACTGGCAGGCCTGTAGTTTCCAGGGTCCTCCTTGCCCTTTTTGAAAATCAGGACAATGTTCACCAATCTCTAGGAGCTCTCAGCCTCCTGTCAGCTGGGATGTCTCTGGATTCCCAACACCTCTCAAAAATCATCAAGAGAGATTTTGTGATAAGATTGGACAGCTCTTTGAGGATTCTTGGATGAATCCCATCAGGCCCCATAGATTTGTAGGGTTCCAGATGGAGCAGCAGATCCTGCACAAGTTCAGGGTCAAGTGGGAGTTGATCTTTCTTGCAACAGTTCAGAATGCAGAACTGGCTAATTGTCATTACCACTTTGACTGACCCCCCACCCCAGGTGTCAGACCTCCCACCTTTTCATCCCTTGCTTAAGATGCTTCAGACTCTCTTCTCACAGGTTGACTCAGGACTACCCTCCATTGCTCTTACTTTGGAGATACAACTGTCTGTCCTTTACTGGTAGACAAAGTTACTAGACAGCCTTCTTAAAATGAATTAATCTTTAACACTAACAATGAGAACAAAGAAAATAAATTTTAAAGTAATATACTTATCATGTTTGCCTAATCTTACTTCTGTTCAAAAAAGGAATAGGCTGTCTAGCCCTACTGTCCTGTTTCAGTCACTCTAAAGTGAGACTCAGTTCCTTTGGACTCATCTGTTATCAGTCTAAACATTTTTTCAAGCCTGCTTTTTCTGAGGAGTGAAGTTCAGATTCTTCTCCAGTTCTTCCTCTGAGTGTGCTTCTCAGCTTTCCTTCTTCCTTAAAACTTGCTCAGCAGGTTCCACAGAATCAACGCACAGTATGAAAGTCAGATGGTTTTATTTGACTACTCAACACTCCAAGTAAGAATCTCTTCTGCAGTCATTGCTTCACTTCCTGCTCATTTTTCTATGGTCTCCTTGATTGAAAGTAGTTGGCTATGTCATGGCAGCAGTACATGACCTTATCACCAGATTGCAGAGTGATTGCAGGACATATCCAACTCTCATGCAACTGTTACTGCACTGTCTTTAGAACTGTTGTGAGCAACCTGTGTTCCCACTGCCAGGGAGACTGGCAGTGCTTGCAGGTCCCTGCCACTGAAACTTCTAATACTTGGTACGCATGGAAGAAAAAAGCACCCTCCTTTTTTATTTCTGTTCACAGTGCCTTTTGGCTAGGGAGGCACTCAGAGAGGCACCATGTCTCCAGTTCCAGCTGGCAGCAAGACTGAGTACGTATCTTCAGTGGGCACACAGAAAAACACTTATATGTGAGATATATATATATACATATATGTAGACATGAATATATATTTATATATATAGATATATGCATGTGTACACATGGCCGCACACAAAGGTTAACATAAAAAGACACAGTACTCACACAAACACAAACAGGATCGATGGCCTCATTCTGCTTCCTCCTCTCGCTGAACAGGGTGGATGTTTGCTAGTGGGATTCAACATACACACACACACACATATATATATATATATATATGACTACATATATATATATGCTCCCCCCAGAGGCTGGATTGTCCTGGTTTAAGCTAGAGTAGAGTTAATTTCTTCTCAGTAGCTGTTATAGTGCTATGTTTTGGATTCAGAACAAGAATGATGTCGGAAACACACTGATGTTTTGGTTTTTGCTAAGACGTGTTAATCCTGGGTCAAGGACTCTTTTCTTGTCTCATGCTCTGCCACTGAGGAGGTATGCAAAGGAAACTGAGAGGGAGCACAGCCAGGACATGTGACCTAAAATGATCAAAGGGACATTCTACACCGTAGTATGTCATGTGCAGTATATAAATTGGGGAGCACCTGTCATTGGTCAACAGGTGATGAGCAATTCTATTCTGCATCTCTTGTTTATCCCTTCTTTATCATTTACCATTACTACCATATTTTACTATATTTTCAATTATTAAACCTAAAAGTTTTACTTTGATTCTCTTCTCCATTCCACTGGAATAGGGAGAAAGAGGGTGAGACTGAGTAAGCAGTTGTGTGGTGCTTAATTTTCATCTGGGTTTAAGCCATGACTTGGATTCAGACACTCAGTCTGCACAGTAGTTGTCCCTGAGCCTCAGTATTTTACTTCTAAACTAGCCCCTTTTATCTTTTTATCCCTCTATTTTCCTGTACCCTTTTCTCCCAAAATGATCTTGATCCCTCTCTTCCCCCACCTCTGTCTCCTCCACAAACATCCCATAATAAGTCCTGTACAATCAAAAAATCCCATTTCCCCTGCATCCAATAGTGTGTCCTCTACCTCTTGTAGTGGCCACCCAGGTATGAGAAGCACATACATAGATCAGTGAAACACTTCAGAACTTTTCTTCTGACATCTTCTGAAATGGTCTTTAAGCAATGATTTAAAAATGTAAAGAGGGAAATTCTTTTCCACGCTTCATTTTCTGAGATTATCATCTATGACAAGTTTCAACCTAAAGGGAAATTTTGCATTCAGATAAGTGTGTAATAGAAGCCCCAGTTAGGCAAAATGTCATAAATGTAATTGTAATGCTGGAGGACCATTAGTTATGAGTGGCATGGCTTTCCTGGTGTGATGTTATGCTGCTTATCGGTGTGCTGGAGTGTGAGTATAACAGTATGCTGAAGTAAATGAATAAATTCAGTGTAATCTGAGTTACAATTACCAGCTTCTACAATACTTGTGATGTATTTTCAAAATATGATGCTTTCAGTTTTTGGGGTTTTTTTCATCTTCTAGCAAAGTGCAGTATAACCTGTGGAAGTATGAAATGTATTAAATTGGGAGAAATTGTATTATAGCTTGAAAAAAAGAAAAATACTTTAAAATAAACCAATAGTATAGGAAAAACAGTATACAAAACATTTCTTTAAACTTCAGATATCACTATTTGACACAACTGTTATAGTCTAGATATTATTCATATACTTCTGGATTTGAGGGTTTTTTTGGGGTCTATCGAACTCACTTTGAAAGGTCATCCTCAATCATACATACTGAAAGGAAAAGAAAATGGGAAAATGGAAATGTAGGTGCAGAAAAGACTGTCCTGAAATACAGCTGTCTGTCAATGAAAAAAAATAATTAATGTGCACCACAATGAAATTCACATGCTTTACTGTACTATGCCAAGCTGCACAGGATAACAGAACAGGATCCATACCTTACAATACTAGTTGCAAACTAAGCTGCTGATGTTGACAAACTTGCCATTACTCACCTAGCAATGCTTGTATTTTCTAGAAGTGCTATTTATGTGTTGCGCAACAAAAAGTCTATTTCTTTCATGTCACATAGCAAAAAATCTTTGATTCTTTCACCTTTTAATTATGTAGTCTGAGTTTTCGTAAGAATAGAAGCAAAATGACAATCAAACATAAGCATAAGGTTTTCTTCAACCTGTTGTCTTCTCTTTCTCAATCCTTTAATATTGAATATCTTTGTGTATAAATGGAAGTTAATTTTTTCATGGAATATTTTATCATGGAATATTTTTTCCTGGAATATTTTTTCCAGATTTTTTTTGTTTATGTCTCAAAACTGTACTAAGAATTAGTGCAGACTTCTGGTAGAAATAAGAGCACCAGGAAATTGAAGAGACCCTCTTTTTGACAAGACATTCATTTTGGTTTGGATTAAAAAAATTCAATAATGATAAGCTATTTGAAATCTCTATTCTAAGATTGCTTGTACACATTAGGAGTCAGTTTAGCTTAACTGTCTAGCACCGTACCTAAAAAAGTTAAAAAAACTACAGTTTGCATTCTTAGACTGAATGCTATTCTTTTTTGCCATTTCACATCATATGTGAAAACACCACTGAGGAGAGAAAAAACTGTCATCTTCCCTCTATGAAGCTTGATATGATCACCTGTTCACAAGGACAGTTTTGATTTGTTTGGTTTCTTTTTGGGTTTTCTTTTTCCTCTTATTAACCATTAGCATATAAAGTACATGCTTGCTTCTGTACTTCAAACTGGGTTTGAAGATGGAACCTGCGTTTTGTGTTACAAGGAAGGAGTACTTAAGATTGTTAATAAATCTAGTCATATTTGTTCAAAATGGAGACATGTTCAACAGTGTAAACTAATGTAGGGGAAGACTTTCCATTAAAGGTCTTATCAAATGGCATTTAAGTTCATATTTAGTGATGTTCAGCTCTTTCACCGGCCAGACAGGGGAATCAGAAGAGGAATGTGAGTGTTAATCCCTTCTGTCCAAATCTGTCAGCACCTTGTCAATGCCCGAGAACATCTTCTTATGTTGTGGCTGTTAGTTTCTCATTATTGGGTAGCACAGCTGCTAGGGGAGGCAAATCAATCAGAACTTCAGAAATTCCACCTCATGACACAGCAGAAATCCAGCATAAGATTGAGGATCCTAGAATGAGGGAGAGCAGGCGCCATGCAGAGCAAGCGCACTGAAGTCTCTTCATTTCTTTCAGGGTTCAGGTAAATGAACACACTGCTGTATGGCAGATACAAGGTTTGGTAGTCCAGAACATCGAAACCCAAAATGTTTTCACTGTGGTCCTTAATTGCAAAGCATGTGTAGCTGACATACATTTCCCACCCTGGAGCTATAATTAACCTTAGCAGATTTGCAGATAGCACTTGCTCTGTTTACTCCAGTGATTTTAACTGTTTGCCATTCGAGATGTACACCCGGCTTCTCAGCACCCTGCAGCATGGATATTGATTGGTGTCGTCCCATATCTATTAGAAATGTTATTAATTGTTGATGAGAACCAACAGAAATCCAAATGTATGGCCCATTATTATGTCTGCATTGCTAGGATTCTATTTGTTGGATTTCAGTATCACCTGGATTACGGCCATAGTGCTCTTGCAAATCAGTCACCTGACTTGGAATCTGTACAATTCTGGGTGAATTGGCAGCTTGCTTAAGCATCACTCTACCTTTTCTTCATGTTTTGTTTTTTTCTCCTTTTCCTCTGTAACTGTTTCTACAGCTGCTTAATTTTCAGTTACAGTAATAATTCAGCTGCTTTTTCAGCCCTCATCCCTTTACTCCCTGAGAAAACAGAAAAAAGTAGCAAAAGGCCTGTGTTAACATAAATCATAGGCTTTGACATTCAACTTCCTGTTAGATGTTGCAGAGGAGAAAAATTCTTTAACTTACAAAGACCTCCCCATATTATGGTCCAAAATTTTGGCTACACAATCACATCAGTAGACCAGTATTCACTCTACATTCTCCCCAACCTAGAGTGTATTTTCCAGATAAATGGCTAAGTTTAGCATTTTGCATTTGATTTTTCCTGGAAAAAATGTGTAGCATTTTTCACTTGTCTTTGCTGTTTCATATTAGTGATTTCAGAGAGTTTTGGAAATTTATCAAGATCAGTTTCAACTGAAATCTTTCTTTCAAAATCCTTACAACTATTTCCAATGAAAATTACCTATATATACGTATTATAGGCACATATTCTTTTACATCATCCAAATCACTGACCAAAACTACACATTACATGCATTTATACGAGACTAATGAATGTTACTCAGTTGTTCATGGAACTGGGCTGAGTAGTATGGAGGATATGGTGGGTATCTTTTCTCTGTGTTTCCCAAATCACTTCAGGATACATTGTTAAATCTCACAAAGATTAATGTTTCTGTATTTTTATAGAGACATGGCTTGAAACTGTCCAACAAGCTGAAATTTTTCTATGTCAACATCCCCACCTTCAAAAAAGCCAAAACCAAGTGAAAAACAAAAAAAACTGTGCCAAACTGGACATAGCTACCTAGATACTCAGGTGAAAAAATTGAGGCAAGGAAGATGTACCCTTTGGGAAAGAGAATCAGGTCAGACTGAACCAAACTGGACACACCTGAGCCTATGGGCCTTGATAGGATGCTCCCACAGGTGCAGTGGGAGCTGGAAGGTGTCATTGCAAGGCCTCTCTTGATAACCTTTTGTTGATCATGGTGACTGGGAGAAGTGCTCAAAGACTAGAAGAAAAAAAATGTCAGCCCCTTCTTCAATAAGATTAAGATGGAGGAGCCAGGGAGCGAGAAGCCAGTAAGCCTCATCTTGGACACTGGGAAGGTGGCAAAGCAGCTAGTTCTTAAAACCATTTCCAGGCACATATAAGAGTTCAGAAGTAGTCGTTATGACTTCAGTTAGGGGAATCCATGATTGATCTACTTGAGAAATTTCTGTTTTGATGTAACTGTCTATTACAGCTGCCACTGTCTACTTTGACTTTGCTGAGGCTTGTGACACTGTCTCCCGCAAGATCCCCTGATGTACAGGATGCATAAGCAGATGGTGGAAACTGACTGAACAACCAGGCCCACAGGGTGGTGATCAACAGCAAAGAGTCTATAGCAGTGTACCTTAGTGGATCAGTACTGAGTCCAGTCCTGTTTAATATCTTTACTAACAATCTGGATGACAGCATAGAGTGTCCCCCCATGTTGTCTGCAGACAGCACCAAGCTGGGAGGAGTAGCTGGCTGATAGACCCAAGAGTTGCATCCCTGCAATCCAGAGGGGTATTTATAGGCTGGAGGAATGTACTGACAGGAAGGGACCTCATGAAGTTTGAAATTCAACAAAGGGAAATGCATAGTCCAGAACCTGGGGAGAAACAGCCCCGTGCACTGCTACATGCTGGAGGCTGGCCAGCTGGAAAGCAACTGCAAATAAAAGTACCTGGGATTCTGGAGGATACCAGTTTGAACATGAACCAGCAATGTGCCCTTGCCACAAAAATGTGAATGGTCCTCAGCTACAGTAGATGAAGTATTGTCAACAAGTCTGAGGGCTGTGATCTTTTCCCTTTATTCAGCACCTGAAGTGCTGGGTCCAGTTCTGGACTCTTTTATTGGTCCAGTGAAAAACCACAAGGATGATTAAGGTGCTGGAACATCTTTCCTATGAGGAAAGACTGACAGAGCTAGTATTCTTTAGCCTAGAGAACAGATGTCTCAGGGGAATATCATTAATGTATATAAATACCTGAAAGGGGGGTGTGCAAAGAGAAGTGAGCCAGGCTCTGTCCAGTGGTACCCAGTGACAGGACAAGAGACAACAGGAACACATGGAAACACATAAGGTTCTACCTGGATATCAGGAAACCCTTTTTTTGCTGTGAGGGTGGCTGAACACTGGAATAAGTTGCCCATGGAGGTTACAGAGTCTCTGTCTTCCCCTGTACTAATAAACTACCTGCACACCGCCCAGGGCAACTGGCTCTAGGTGTCCCTGTTTGACAAGGTGAAGGGACCTCCAGAGGTCCCCTCCAACCTTAACAATTCTGTGATCCTGGGACAGCTGAAGGGAAACAACTTTTATTGAAGTAGAAAAACAGATCTTACCAGGAAATTTCAAACTTATCTGTAATAGATAAGTATGTGGATGTAAGCATTTTAGGACACCAATTCCCCAAAACCTGGAATGACACCTGCTCTCTGATTTCTGCACATAGGTGAAATGCACCTATTCTCCAACTCCCGTTGCTACATCAAGATTGTATTCTGGCTTGGAAGATTTTTGATGTAACTGACTGATTTCCCTGTAGAAAAAAATAACATGACCAAAACCCCAATAATAAAACCAAAAGCCCCAAACTTCTCCCCAGCAAAACCAAAAAACAACCAAACAAAACCAAAACAAAACAGATAAGCCAAACCCACAAGCAGAGCAATATTGAATGTCTATAGGATTATCATAAATTGTATTTATAAGTGATAGGGAAGGTGCTACTTGATGTCATCCCCTTTGTGCATATATATGTTTATTTCTTTTGCTCTGCTTCTCCTTATGTCTTCAGATAAGATTTAATATAAAGCTATAGACCTGTAGCTACATTCATGCAACAATTGCATCCTTAACTCTGGTTGACTATTATATATATTTATTTAAAGCATGCTTTTGAGTTCTTCTGAGTTCTTTCACCTGGACCTTTCCAGTTGTGACTTACAGTCTCAAGAGTGCTGATACGTCTTTTTGCAACGTGATGCTATGCCAAGTCTTGAACAGGCTTCTCTTAACAGTCAGACCTAGCCTATTATTTTGGAACTACATCAAATTTAGCTACCTGACCAGGTATTCTGAGTTATTAAAAAACCCCAAACTTATGGATAAAATGTATGTATACTCAAATACAATATGCACATATACTAATCTTTTTTTCCTCTTTTTTTCTCTTCTACATTCTGTCTTCCTGAACCTTTAATATGCTGTCAAATTTCCTATATTCTAAATCTGAAATATTCCCAAAAGTAGATTACAGTGTCAAATTGTGTCAGTTTAGTAAGATGAAGTTCAACTCACGTGAGAGAAGACATGAGATAAAACTGTTTCACTTGTTTGAAAACTAAACTCAAACTATATATATATGTCATGTTGACATATTTTTAAATAGCAGATTAATGAAAAATATATATGGCACATAAATTTTCATCTTGCTTTACAGTAGGTAAAAAAGAGGATTTATTGCCCTCGATAGCTTGTCCTGTCAAACCTGTATTTGAGATACACCTAAGGATCACAGGTATCTAAAGAGAGAGCTATAAATACTTGGCAATATATGTGAGTGTGTTGGTGGACCTCACTCTATTTCTGATGGGACAAATGTTATTTATTCACTGATTTCCACTAATGTATTCCTTGATTATTTTTCAGGATGTAGAACTTTCAAAATCAAGGGTTCAGAGTCTCAGACTCTGGACTGTTTATTCATTTACATAATACACAATTCAGTAAGGTAGTGTAGGCATTTGTCACAGTGAAAAAGGAAAATATTAAGCCACAAAACAAAGATACTAGACACAGCATCAAGTAAGTGAGAGAGGGTGTTAAACAAACAAGACAATTCCCATAGTACAATATGGCAGTTAAATATGAAAAAAAATAAGCTTGAAATGAAGACATATCAGTGACTCTTAAAAATACTGAGTAATACAAGATTTTGGGGGACTTCCAATTTCTGCTGGAACTCTACTGGACTTAACTGACTACTCTTTTCTGACAGAAGTTGGTGTGAAGAAAAGTAGCGGAGGCAGAGTCTACTTTCAAGTATTCTTAATCCATGTCCTCATTTTTTCTCAATTTAGCACGTTTCATCACATGTGAAGCTACCATGACACCTTATTATTAGACACTGACAAGAAGAAATGCAACTAACAGAGTATATAAGCTGTCCTCTATTTGGAGTTTCTTTATTGACCACAGCACACAGGAGATGTACAGCACTTGTAATGCAATCAATAACTGCCTTAAGAGCCTGCGAAAAGTAAAAGGTCACTGTTGGGCTTGCCTAACAGGGAAACTTTTAAAACTATGCTGCAGTAGCATGGTTGTGGCTTGCCCTACACAGCTCAGGGATCCAGAAGGCACTGAACATGCATGGGCTTCCTGCTCCTCTGGGATGCTCTTCAGCAGCTTGGGTACAGATGTGTAGCCCAGTTTGCCACAGAAAGGCCAAATAGTAGGAAAAAAAAAAGTGTTGTTTGAAAAATCATTGTATTTAATTCAAGGATTATAAATTCCTATGGAAAATGATGGTGGACAAACAAAGGTAAGAAAAGTAAGGACTGTTATGATAATACAGGGGGGTCTTTCTGTGGACTACGTAACCCCAGACAAGGTCGTTCCACCACGGTCATATCACGAAGCACGGGGGTCTTCGTGACAGTCTGGTATCTTTAGGGGAAATCAAGCCCCTGTGCAGAGCTCCCATGCTCTGTTTCAAAGATGGCTGCCAGCTTCTCTGAAGCTGGAGCAGGGGGGGCCAAGGTCACCCCCCACATACACACATTCCTTCGGCCGTCCTGGCTTATCTCTCAGGAGGCCATGAGTTTCCTAGCTCCTCTCAGCAGTGCATATTGCACTTTAGGACTCCTCTCAGTCCACCACCCTCTCCTCTTTCTCGGAGGGGTCTCTAGCGAGTTTGGGGGTTTTGGTTTGTCTAGTTCTTACCCTCCGAAACTCTCTTTCTGCTGCTGGCTTGGTTCTCTTGTCCTGTTGCTGCTTTTCTTTCTCTTCAGACACCTCTGTGTCTGCCTTAGCTGCATACCGGTTTGTGTTGCTCTTTTTGGTCTTTATCAGTTGGCTTTTTGCCACTGCTCTTCGGACGCTGCTGTCTCCGCTGCTGCTCCGTCGCTGTTCCCAGCGTCTCCCACTTTTACTTACAGGGGAGAAAACTCCCCCAGTTCTTAGCCGCAGGCACTCAGCCCAGCTTCAACACCATTCCGAGTCCCTGCAGCCCCCCAACCGGGGGCTGGGGGGGCAAAGCCCCCTAAGGGGCCGGAGCCCCTTCTCCTCGTGGCCTCTACAACATGGCCACCTCTTCTTCTCTCCACAAGAACCACTGCTTCTTTTCCGGTCTCCAGAGATATGTTTATATTTTGCAGGAGCACTGATTGGTCAAGCCCCAAGGGTCACCACCCCCTGGGGGTTACCACTTTCTTAGTTTCAGGGGAAAAACCTGGTTTAAACCACTACATACAGAGAAAGGAATGCAATACCGTTTTGAAGACAGTCTTTGTTATCTTTCCATCTAACTGAGTTTCAGAATTTAACTATCATTCCCATACTCATTGTACCCTTACAACTAAATACAGATATACCTACAATTGTCAGAAATAGTCTTTGTAAGTCCAATCAGTACAGAAATGGTTCTCCTATGTTTACTTCATAATATCCTTTTTCAGGTTTTTGAAAGTCTGTTCAGCCACTGTGATCTATGATCACTGATGTCCTGCTCAGAAATATCAATAAGTACCATTTTAAACTATGTGAATATTTGTCTGTGAATTCTGGACAATAAAAAGCAAACACAGAATTGAAAACTTTGAAGTTATATCAACAAATGTGTCTTACATTTAGTACTTTGAATCAGATTCATGAGTGACCTAAATGCATTGAGGTTGTGTTATTCTACAATATGACGTTCCAGAGATTGCACTTTTAACTTGCAGCAGGCTGACAAGGACATTTTTAAGCTATCTTCAATATCTGTTTTGTTGTAGCAATACTTTGGTACATTTGCTTAAGGCTAAAATTTTCCCATGGATCTCCCCAGTTGCATTCTGCTAACAGCACAGAGGGGCACTGAAGGAAGCAGACTTTCATTTAACCTTCAGAGTGCCTCTGTTTATAACTTCATGCAAAATTCCTCTACTTTTTTCATTAATACTTCGAATCCTAGCATGACTGTGCAGCTTCTTCTGGACTAGCTGTGATTTAAAGTCAGAAGAAGATGGCATATTTCTCTGTGCTGTGGGAGTACAGTAGACACATGTAACAACAAATTCATTTTTTGGATATTATTTAGCTACCAGATGCAGTGCTTATGGACAGTTCATTCTGAGCTGAGTCAAATGAACTTGGCAACAAATCCTGCAATTTTTTCAGGCTGTTTTTTCTCTCAGTTTCACTGACCATGAATATGGGACAAAGTACAGAAACCAAGAACCCAAAATACATCTAATTTATTTGCTCAATTAACAGCTCCTGATTTCTCTGTTTCAGCTGCTATTTCATCGCAGTATTGTGACTGCGTTTTTGTTCCAAAACACTATGAATCTAGGGGACACAATATATAGTAGACTATGTAATACCAAATCACCTTCTTCACAGTGAACATAAAACCCAATATTATCTACCAGAAATATAGTTCAGGAGTCTTATGCAACCTCTCATGTTGGTTCTGTTAAGCCAAAGGTAAAAGAAATGAACAAGAACTGGCCTGAAGACACAAAACCTGTCTGTAAAAGTGCACTGAGTACTGGAGTGCTGCCTTTAACTTTTTCGAAAAATGCCTTTAAAGACTTGTTTTGATACATTGACAAAAATCATTGGTCAGAATAGCAATGTTAAAACTCTTTCTTGGACATTGAAATATAAGATTTAGATTTCTTATATAGGCAGTAAAATTTTCAAAATCATTCCATGGTTTCTTAGTGCCTCCAGTCATATAATGGATAGATAAGTATCTACATCGGTAGTGGACAGAGGTTATCAGAAAAGCTACATGACTTAGGAGCATCTTGTAGAAAAATATGCCTTTCTTTGTCACAGAGAATCTAAAGGCCTGTGTAGTAAACCCTGCAAACATGCTAGTGTTGCATGCAAATTACGCTACCAGCTCTATTTGAGATACTGGTAGGTACAAGCTGTAATGTGCATGCGATTTCTTTGCTAAAAGCTCATTCATCAGTTTTCACACACAGTTTACAAGCAAAAAGCAGTCAAAGCTAGTCTAATATTGTTTAAGAAACATATTATTCAATTCATAGACTTTTTTTATCTTCTGTTACTGGAAGCCACAGTTCAGTTTGATTTTAAGATGAAAGATTATGCTGGCGACTGTTAGACTGCTATGAATTTTTGCCTTTGCCAGAAAGGCAAGCAGGAGGTTAATAGCACTGACCTTTTGACTCAAACAGCTAAATTCAAATAAGAAGTCATTGATATGACACAAGTACATTCTTGCTGCATTTGTCCTCCTTCTCTTCCCAAAACTTCCTAAGGCATCATATTCCGCAAACACTGCAAGAGTGAACAAAGATGATGCAAATCTCTTCTCCAGAAATCCTGAAGTTGTCTTTCTAGGATCCTTCAAGCACAGGAAGAGTTTGCTTCTTATTCCTAGTACAGACTTTTCTTTTATATAGTTTGGAGAAAAGAAGGGGTGACCACATTGCTCTCTACAGGTTCCTGAGGAGGAAACATGTAGAGGGAGCTGCCAAGCTGTTCATCCTGAGAACCAGCAGAACTCTTGGGAAATGGTCAAAGATGCATCTGGGAAGGTACTTGACATTAGGAAGCATTTTTTTAATGGTAGGGAGGTCAAATGCTTGAACAGACCTCCTAGAGAGGTGTTTGATGCCCAAAATCTGTCAGTATTTAAAAGGCATTTGGGCAACATTCTTAAAAACATGCATTACATTTTGGTCAGCCCTGAAGTGCTCAGGCAGTTGGACTGGATGATCATTGAGATGCCCCTTTCAACTGAAATATTCTATTCTATTCTATTCTGCTCTGTTCTTTTCAAAATTATACTGAAAATTTATTTATTCCCACCTTTCTGCCATAAAAAAATGTGCAGAGTAGTTCCAAGTTCTTAAAACCCATAGGGTTTTTCCTGAGCATAGAACCTACCTTCCGGCAACCTGTAGCACAAGCATTTAAGTCTAGCCAAGCAATACAGACTTTGTAGTAAAGTTCATTTGATTAGATTGCTTGCTACAGCTACAACATGCATTCTATCTGATTTCAGGTGGAAAAGCAGCCCTTCTAAAGTCTTTATTAAGGTCTTTTATATTTGTAAATTTAGATGCTGATGTCAAGTTCAGGCAGTTTAATTTGCAAATTAGTTTTTCACTAAAAATCCTTTCAATTACAAGCTTGATTAATTTTAGATGTATAAGAGGCTATGTCTGTACACACACCCCTATACAAATCCATACATTTGTATGTACTTGCATTAAAAGATGAAACAATGTGTGCAAATAAATATGTGGTATCACAGAATTACAGTATAACAGAATCACAGTATAACAGAATTACAGTATATGTTGAGTTGGAAGGGACCTACACCAATTGACTGTATTTATGTTACTTTTTCAACTTTATAAAAACATAAAAATTTAGTTTGAAGCAATAAAAGGTAATGACAAGCTTTGACAATATTTTAAAGGATAGACACCTAGATTATGTATTTATTTCAGAATTCATTACATCCAAAAATAATAGGTGTTTTCAGCAGTTCTGTAGGAAGGTTTAGGATCAACAGCCAGGCCCATATCAAGGACTTCTCTGCCATGAATTATATTTTGTGATCCTGTTGTATGGTGTTTAAATCATTATAAGCCACTGCACAGCTCAGATATGGTTGATCAAGGTGGAAATCATCCTCATTCAAAGAAGATCAAGTTCTGGTTGCCAAGCTCAGCTCTTTAAATGCTTGCAGAAATTGCTGGCTAATGTGACTGCCTATAACCTTACCTCAGAGATAAAGTGGGGCAGAAACGCTGTCTAGATCAGCATTGTAATATCACATTAGGACTGGAGGACTTTGTCCCCCAAAAGGTGTGATGGTACTGCTACCACTATTGTCTTTTTGACTTATGGGTCAGTCCTGGAGCTCAGGAGGGATTCTGCATTCCAGTACAGTTGTATGAAGATTAATTAGTTGTTACAGACTTTTCTAACTGGAGCAGACATACTACAGAGGGCTTTAACTTTCTCCTATGTAATGCAGAAAATGCAATTCTTTCCCTGACGTTTTAAATGGAGGCTCAGAAGGCAATTAAATGTATTTCTATTCCACATCTCTGAGACTTTCAACAGTGATGAAAGAGCCTACAGCTGTGACATGATATGGGTATGGCAATCAAATCTTAATAGAACTGGTTTTCTGCTAAGTATGGTCCATATTGTCGTGTTGGAGAGAAACTGGAGCTTGTTGAAACAACAGTATTTCAAAAGAGAATACTCAGTCATCACACAGTCTATATAGACACTTGTATTTTCTTAATGTACAGCAGACATTATGGTATTCTGAAACCTCTGTAAACTAGAGATGCATTTGAGGCCACAATGCAATACAATAACCCTTCTGAAACTGTTAACTGTCTTATGTTGAATTTGGTATTTTGAGCTATACGAGGAGAGGAGGAGCAGGGGTGTTCAGGTAGAGGTGGGAGAAACAGGACTTGTTTGTAAGGCAGTGGTTGGAATTCAGTGTCAAGACTAGATTTTCCAAGTACCTGAAAGAGGCCATAGTGGATAAGATTAGAAGATACATTTAAAATCCTGGATAGCCTTCACATTATTAAGATTATGTAACAACTAAAATTTTCATTCTCTGCAGCCAACTTTAAAAATCAACTTTTGCACCTGATGAATGGTATTGGCTTACACTTATATCACTAAAAAAGGATGTTTTAAAATAAATGTGAAGGGTCACGAACATTTACCTTGTAGATTCTTAGGCATTAATTTTTTACTGACAAGTATTATCAAGTGCTATAAATCTCAATTTAAATATTTTAACAATATTAAATTCAGTTGCTTTCTTTGTCTCAGGTTTGAAAAAAAGAATTAATTTCTTTAAATAATTCTTAAAACTTGTTAGCAAAGAAGAGCAGTTGCATTTTGAAATGCAGTGAACATAATTAAATTAAAAAATTAATTTTCATCCAAAAGATAAAGCTGTGTAAATGAAGTTCTCAGTGGAACTTGATATCCCATCTAAAATGAGCGTGGACCATATTCATGTGGTCATATTTGGTGTTCATTGATTCTCTCAGTTCATCCACCAGATTCAATATCACTGGAATGGCACTTTAAAACTTGTGCTCCTTCTATTTTCTCACTGCTGTTGCTACTGTCAATTTTAGTTCTTTAATAGAAGACTTCCTTCATATTTTTGAGTGTTGACATTTGTACATTTGCTCTCTGAGATCGTTGTGAACGAGTGGTTTAGCTGCTTAAAGAAATACTGCCAAAGATCTTGGCATAAGCAGGGTTTAGTATGAATTTGTGAAAATGTGACTTTACAGAGTTTGATGGCAAGGTTCAGTCTATTACTTACTATACAGGTTAAAGCATACAAAGGAAGATCAAACTAGAAGCAATTTGGAATGATTTACACAGAAGCTGGGAATATGAAAGGGGATAAGGATGCAAAGGATATGAATGCAAAGATAAGGGTGCAAAAGGGTTTAGTAGCACCTCATCATTGAGTACTTTAATATTTACAAAGCAGGGTTTACTACAATTATAACAATCTCTTAACTATAGATTTGAGATAGTAACATTCATACCATAATCACTTCTGTCTTCTTCTTCTTTCTTCTCTTAACAGCTTTCTTTCTTTACTCTTTCCAAAATTGCTTGTGTGTAGCTTAAAAACAGCGGCTTGTATTTCACTACTTTGTGGGTTGTTGTTTGCTGGGTGCTTTGTGGAATCTTTTCCTTGGTTGTATGTTACTTCTGTGAACCTTTTGCCAAAACACCTATTTTCCCACTGAATTAAAAGAAGTCTCTTGGGAAACATATGTAGTGCATTCTCTTTATGTGAATTCAAGGCATTAAAGAATTAAAGGCTTTGCAAAAGTTCAGTGGGCAAACTCTTGGAATTAAATATAAGTAAAACTCCTTGGGCAGTGTGTGGCTTAGACCCAGGGCCTTATAGGGTGGGAGAGGATGTCAGCCTCGTAATCAGTGATGATTCTTTGAGTATCACAGACTTGAGGTTTTGCAAACTCTGAGAGGTGTCCCACTCAGATGAAGGTGCTAGAACAACCTGTTGCAGCCAAGGAAAGCTCGAAGAGCCTCCCTTGAGACTTTGACTCATAGGGTTGCAAGATGATTGATTTGGTCATCAGTAAATACCCATTCTGTCCATAACCCAAGACAGTAATTACTGGCTTTTTTCCCAAAGTATGGTAACACTGTCAAGTGTTTCTGCAGGTGTTACAGAATCAGTGAATGGTTGAGGTTGGAAGGGACCTCTGAAAGTCGTCTTGCCCAACCCCCCTGCTCAAGCAGGATCAGCTAGAACAGGTTGCCCAGGACCATGTATAGTAAGATTTTATTATCTTCAAGGATAGCGACTCCAAAAAATCTACGGAAAACTTATTGCTGTGCTCAGTCAACCTCAGAGTAAAAAGGTTTTTTTAGGATGATATGGGAGACAGTGCTAAATGTCAAGGTATAAAATATCCAGTTCTCCCCTCAGCTGCCAAGACAATCATGTCATCATAAGAGGCTATCAGCTTGGTTGATATGAATTCCTGGTGGTAAAGCCATGCTTTACCTGACCACCTTCTTCTCCTTCATGTCCTCAGAAATGTTTTCGAGGATTAGTTGATGTGGTGGTTTAAAGGTAAACCAGCAGGGGAAATGAACCCAACTCAAAGAAGAGATTATAAGTCAGAATAACAATTTAATAAAATAATACAATAAATACAATTATACAGACAAACAATTGGTTTTAACCCACAAAACCCAAATGTATAACCCGGCACCCTGGGGCATGAACAGAGTGGTGTTTATTGGGCCTCCTGAGTCCAAAGTGAAAGGAGAGGGAAAACCTCTTGGTGAGAGTGCTGTTGCAGTCCGGTCAAGAGTGGTGATTGCAGTCCAGTTGAGAGTGGTGGTTGCAGTCTGGTTGAGAATGGTAGTCACAGTCCTTCTCTGGATCCCACAAGTGGTTAAAAAAGTCCCAAGACTCCAAGATTATATATATCCTCCAGTTCAGGCAGGAATGCCCAGTACCTCCCTCAGGGCAGGGAGTTCCACAGTGGGTGTGAGGACAGGACCATCCTCCTATCTCGCAGGCCTCTTAACACCCAGTTTATAGCCTGAGGAGTCAGGCTGTATGGATAGAGGGTGTAAATGGTCTATTGATAACAGTTTCTGGGAAATGGCATGGAAGGCTATAGAATACACAGTTTTGGGCTACACCTATGCAGTGATGAACTGGTCCCAGCTGTTCTAATTAGGACAGTTGAATCCAAACCTTCCCACAGATGGCAGTTAAGATGACTGGGCTCTAGTTCCCGGGTTGTACCACCTGCCTTTCTGGAAGACAAGAGTGACATTTGCTTTCCTCCAATTCTCCAAATCTCCAAATCTCCATGATCATTCAAAGTGTATTACGAGCGGCCTTGAAATTATTTCAGCCAAATCCATCAGTACTGATGTGTGCATCATATCAGGATTTACATATGTCCAGTTTGCTTCAGTATCCCCTAATCTGATCCTCTTCCACCAAGCATAAGCTTTCCTTGACCCAGACTTTTGTGCTGGCCCAGCCTGGCCTTGAAACCTTCCAGGGATGGGGCAACCACAACTCCCCTGGGCAACCTGTCTCACCATTCTCATGATAAAAAATTATTCCTTACATCTCATTTAAATTGACCCTCCTTCTGTTTAAAACCTTTGTACTATCATGACAGGCCCTGCTAAAACATTTCTTCCCATCTTGCTTTTGATCTTCCTTCAAGTACTAAAAGGGTACAATACACAATAAGGTCTCCCCAGAGCCTTCTCTTCTCCAGGCCGAACAACCCCAACTGTCTCAGACTTTCCTCATGGGAAGGGTGCAGAAGAGTGACAGAACCACCTACCTGGACTTTCTGGCCATACTTCTTTTGAGGTAGCCTAGGGTGCAATTGTCTTTCTGAGCATATTGATGGCTCATGTCCAGCCTCATACACCAGCACCCCCAGGTCCTTCTCAGCAGGGTTGCTCCCAATCTACTCATACCTCAGCCTGTATTGATGCCAGGTGTTGCTCCAACTGAGAAGCAGCACCTTGCACTTGGCCATGTTGAACCTCATAAGGTACCCATGGATCCACTTCTCAAGGTTGTCCAAGTGTCTCTGGATGGCATCCCATCCTTCAGGTGTGTAAACTGCACCACACAACTTCGTATTCACTGCAAACTTCATGAGGGTGCACTCAATTCTACTGTCCATGTCATTGATGAAGCTGTTAAACAGCACTTGTCCCAGTGTGGATCCCTAAGGGACAGCACTCATCACCCACATCCATCAGGAGACATTCAGTCTACTTAAAAATTAAACACTCAAGAGACAGAGCTTTCACAGAGAGATTTCTACTCCTGGGATAGAAAACTGATAATAGAAGTTATTATAATTAAACCTTGCAAAACCTTGTCCTTGTTTTTTTCCACCAGACCTACTTCATATGTTCCTTCCTAAACTTTTTATTTGTTCTGTCCTTTACAATAAAAACCTAAGAGAAGAAAAGGATATTTTTGGCTCCTCCATCAGAAGCTTCTTATAAAAAGACTACTAGTTCTTCTAGAAACATAATAGAGTGGTTTGTTTAGGCTTTAAAACCTGCTCCTGAAGTAGATTAAACAGACCCACTGAGAGGTGGATGTGGAAGGCGGGATCTTCACTCACAACCTGTGGAAGATTTTTGCTATATAAATGTTATGAATAAATAATGAGAAATGTGACACTCTATTGCCGTGGTTTATTGTAACATATTATTCATGCAGCTAAAGATAGGTACCCTATAGTATAAGCATATATTCAGTCAAGAGGATAAGTCTCTTGTTCCAGAGGTCCTGACCTTATCTTCCAAAGCAGATGAATGGTAACATCATGCAAGATTTATGCTTAACAGCCTTCATTCTTAAGGAGGGGAGTGAAAAAAAAGGCTTGAAAAATGAGAAATGGAATTCTCAGATAATACAACAGCTGCAGCAGGTGCATTAGTGACTTGGCAAGTTTCCATGCAAACAGTTACAGTGGTGGGATTCACAATAATAATAACAAAAGTATACAAAATAGAGGGTGGTTCATATGCAAAAATGCTCACCATGGACCCCAGGCCACCATGATCAGTGGCAGCTGGGTTCCCTTCCCTGACACGCTTTGTTCGATCAGAAAATCACACCCTTCTTCTCAGAAGCCAGAGAGTCCCTTAATACTACCCTCAGCAATTACATGAGGTGATATAGAATGATGACCTAGATATGCCCACACAGCTCCAGACTCCGCCTGCTCACAGCAACTGTAAAAATTAACTCTGTCCTGGATGGAATCAGGACAGGGACTATGTTTGGTCTATGACCAGATCTATTCTGTTCAATACTTTTGTAAATAAGTTGCGTGCAGGAGTCCAATACATTGTTGAAGTTTATGCTGATGACACAAAACTGGGAGATGCTTTTGGCTCTTTCTTGAGGTATTAGAGGTCTTGCAGAGGGGTCTAGGTAGATTGGAGCATTAGGCAATCACCAGTGGCATGAAATTTAACAAGATCAGATGCTGGATTCAGTACATGGGAAGGAGGTGGCACAAGTATGGACTAGGAGAGGAAAGGAGAGGCTGGAGATTAGATCCGCAGTAGGGGACTTGGGGGTCTTGGTCAGCAGCCAGCTCAATATGGGTCAGCAATGTACTCAGGCAGCCAAGAGGGCAAACTGCATCCTGGGGCACAGTAGAAGTAGACAGCCAAAAATTATGATTATCTTTCAAGAAATTATTCTTTCAAGAAAATAATAGAGAATCTGATCCAAGAAAATATATACCAGTTGTTGTTTAGCAGATGTAGATACTGGTGGTTTAAAAGGACATTGAAATAATTTAGCAGTAAAAAATGGTATCAGAAATTACGATCTGTATTCAGGAGCAAAACACTTCATTCTTGTACAGACTGGCTATCAGGTTGTTAGATTTTCTGGCAATAATCTTATGGAAGGCAAATACCTTCCAGCCACAAGACTATGTTCCCAGTATTCTTCAATTGCTGCTTACTTAATGCCAATCTGTTAGTAGTAACCAGAAAGACACTGTGACATCTTGGTGTTACTTTGTGACATCTTTCACAGAACTTTGAGCAAGATTTTTTTCTTTTATGAACAGAAATTCTAGCCTGACTTATTGGAAATTGACTTCTACAGAAAGCAATAATGGCTTTCTGAGAAGAAAATCTGTGGGGGTTTGATCCCAAAAATCCAATCTCCAAGCTCCCCCACAATTTACCTCAACACCAAAGAGAAGTTTTCAGACAGGCACACCTCAGCATGGGGGAATCATATCAAAATTTATTACTACCATGCAAAATACTATAGAAACTAAAGAGCAAATAAATACACAGTATTAATATAATCCCTACCACCCTGGATCCTCCTACATCAGTTCAGCAGAAGTTTTCAGGGCGCTAGTTAAAAGTCTCTCTCTCATTGGGGTATCAGGGAAGGGGTCTTCTTACACCCTTACCAGCTCTCAGCTCCTGCTGAGGTCTCCTCCTGAGCTGCAAGGGAACACTTGCACCATCAGGTCTTCATCACAAAAGTCCAGGGAGTCAGTTTGTGAGTTCTTTCCCCTTGGTTCGTGATAGTTCCTTCCCAGAGAGTAAGGTGTTCACTCTCCCTCTTCAGGTTGCAGGTTTCTGGGTCTTGCTCGGTCTTTCTAACCTGAAGAGTTTTCATCAAAAGTCCTTACACAGAAAAAGCCTACTGGTTTGGTTTCTCTCTGTTTCAGCTGCTGCAGCTTCAGTTTCCACTTGTCACAGGAGGCATTCCTCCCCCCACATTCCTCCTTCAATTTTTGGCTGCTCCCACCCAAACCTCGCGTAGACCCTCCTCTGAGCCCCTTGGCCCGCCTCCCATTTCTTCAACCTCACTCAAGGCCGCTACCTTCTCCCTCACCATTATGGGGGAGAAAAAGGGAGCAGCGAGGCTGCTTCAGTCTCTCTCCTCTGCCTGGAGTTCTTCCGGCTCTGCACATTGCAGCTGCTTCTCCAGGCTCTGGATCACCCCTGGTCCGTCTCCTGGCTTGGCTCCAATGCCGAGCCTTAAGTCCACGCCACCACCTCTCCTGGGCAGGGGGGGGAAAGAGCCCCCTAGCCTTGGCCACAGGCACCCGGTCCATTTAATATACTGTCCTGAGCTCCCTGCAGCCTAGCCTGGGGGAAAGAGGGCCCGGCCCCCCCCACAAGGGGGCCAGCAGGCCTCTCTCCTCTCACCTCATGGTCTCACACTCACACACACACACTCCCACTCTGCCAACAACTTCTGGCTGTTGTTATATCTAATTTCACAGGGGCGAAAAAAAACCCCAGCTCCAATTGATCCCTCAGCGGAAACTCTCCTAGGACCAATCATTTCCAGCCCCCTCCCCAGGATGGGCGGCTCAAACCATGAAAAAATCCTAAAGGTGATATAGTGAAAGTGACATTATTATTTTGTAATCTATAAAGTGGATCACTGATTTCTATAGAAATACATTTATAATGAGGAAGTTTCAAACGTGGAAGACAGAATACTGGTACAGGAGGGAATGACCCGCTTATGGAAAAAATTGGTGTTAAAATTCACGAGTCTATTAATTGACAAGGGATTGTAAGAGGGTTTTTTGTGTATTTAGGTTTTTTTAACTATGTTTTGGTAGGCATATGGAATGCTGCCCCTGAATTGTGGTTGCACTAACAAATTAATAGCATGAAAAATTACAAGCTGTAACAGATAGCAAAGAGGGGGTACCAGATACACAACTTAAAACAATCTTGATTAGTGGTTCAACTAACAACAGAGCAATATGGCAAATGACAGAAACAAGCAACAGTGTAATAGAAGATATTAACATGAATTTATGTTCAAGACAGAAAGTACAAGGACAACTTTGTTGCAGGTAGTAATTAGGGGTATAATTCAGGAAAATTGGGATCTAGAGTGAAAGAATAAACAGATCAGAGCTGTTTTAAAGAAATTACTGTGGTGATTTGGAAGAACTTGGAAGGTGTAAAAGAGGGAATAAAAAAATAGCAAGGTTTGGGTTCCCATTTCCTGATCAGTACTTCAGAAGAGGAAAATAATCCTATTCTTGTGACTGTGTCTCAGTCTGAATCACTTCTGCAGTCAAGGGATTCCTGGAGGGTGTGGAATGCTTGGAAATGCTCAGTGATGGAGCATCCTGACTATTTTAACACCACATGCAGTCTATAAGCATTACTGTACCCTATTGGTACTACCTACATTTTTAAGAAGTCTGAAGATTTTCAGCCTTCATCTTCTTCCTTTTGCACATATGTCCTTAACAGTGAGAATATAGGGTTTTGTCTCCCTTGTTCATTTATGGGAATATCAGCAAGACTGAGAAGTACCTAAAAAAGTAGAAATATCAATGCTTTATTGTTATCATTTAGGTGTGTTGCAGAGGAATAGGTATACCTACAGAATATGAACTAAAGCTTCAAATTGTTTGAGACAGCAATATTTCCTGTAAGGAATATATGATTCATGGAAAGAAAATGCCATAAAAAAACCCCATCAACCCACAGTTTTTCTGCAAAATATACTCACAGCACTGAATTTGGCAGCTAGTTACACCAGACTAGACTGGTAAGTCTTTTCCTTTGATGTATCTTAGATACTGTCTCTGTATCAAAACACCACAGAAGAATGATGATTTAAGGTCTTATAGATAAAGTTTAGTTACACATACTATTTGCAATTATATTTTGAATTATGGTCTTAGTTTAATTTTTCTTCTGGACAATTTAATCCAGAATAGAAATAATTCAGTT
Source organism: Neopelma chrysocephalum (assembly GCF_003984885.1). Taxonomy (NCBI): domain Eukaryota; kingdom Metazoa; phylum Chordata; class Aves; order Passeriformes; family Pipridae; genus Neopelma; species Neopelma chrysocephalum. The sequence continues at coordinate 695,160 of NW_020925381.1, read as the reverse complement.
ACCTTTGAAAATTGCTCAGCTAAAAAGCTCTTTTAAAACAAGATTTTGAACTATCGAATTCAGATGCCATTTCCCCTCTGAAGGTCATTACTCCAGTATGCATAAACATGTGTAAAATTGTTTCTTAGAGTAATGGTTAATATGCTAGAATGGACATTTTTATCATATTTTTAAGAAAAGGGAATGTGTAGAACATTCTGCATTTTAATTTTTTCCTTATTCCCTGTAAGGTCCAGTGAAAAAGCCATGGTGGAAAAATCATGCCAAGTCTATTCTGCTGAGAAGTGTCTTACAGAGAAGAAGAAAAAAAATGGAAAGATGTAATTCAAGGATCTAGGGGTTTGGGTCTATTCCTTTGTTCTTACTGTTCTACCATCTCTTTACTAACCTATGATTTGAGGGTATGCATGCAAACCTCCTACCTTTCCCTAGTAATTCCAAGCCTACTGGGCAGACTAGATATAACTTTTGGAGAATTTGGAGATATAACTAGACTAGATATAACCTTTGGAGAATGCAGCTTGTTAAGTTGCCCTGGAACAGAGTTGACAGCTCTACCTGTATTAGAGACTTCCTTTGCTTTTTAAAGCAGTGAGGAGTGAGCAGTAAGTAATCTTTCTCTGCTTCTATATCTTTCTGTGAACTAGGAGTAAGACAGTCTTTCCAAATTTTTGTCTCTTTCTTTCAGGTATTGCTTCAGAAAGCAGAAGCCTTTTAGCATGTTTCATCTGGACCTGAAATAGTATCTGGGTTGGGTCTGCTGTAACAGTGAAGAATAGGTTTTTGAAGATTGGCCCCATTGGACTGTTACTTTGGTCACATGCATTGTAGTTAAGGCTCTCAGAGCTTTTCTCTGTGAAATCTTGATCTGTTGAATTTGTAGACCATTATAGATGAGTAGAGAATATTGGAATGACAAAATTGTGCACAAATTTCAGACAGGTCATGGGCAGTCCATGTAATTACTAAAACCAGCATCTCTCTGAGTAACTTAGCAACTTGCTTTTCTTCAAAATTGCATCAATCCTTCACTATTGGATCATTTTGGCACCAATCCATCTGTTCTCTAAAAGAACAATTTTTGACTGTTGTATCCCTAGTTCTTCTCTTACTACTTAAGGTATATGGACTGAATTAAGACAGTTCAATCACATTTAAATAATGATTTTTTTCACATAAATTCTCATGAGACTTTTTTTCGGTAACAACAGCAGTTGACTTCCAGATGAAGCCAACTTCACTTGTCAGATGAAACAGTTTCCACTTTAAAAGCATGGAAGCTGTAGTAAATGTTACTTCTCCTGGATCCATAAGAACAACAGTGGTAGCACTGTTCACTGTTCACTACAATTTAATAGTAAAATAATGGTCTTTTGGAAAAGGATGGGTACATTGTTGTATCTGAGGTAATACAGAAGTGTTAGCACAAAAGAGCTGTTTTACAATAAGGTCATACTTTCATTAAAAAAAAAAAAAAAAAAGAGAATCATGAGAATATGGACAGTCCGTGAGCTGTTTATTTTCTTTCCAGACATTATGTTGGTGCTCCAAAGACTTCAAAAACTGAAGAAAGTATAGCAGAGCTATAAAAATGAGGAGAAAAAATCCTTTTCTTTGTTACATGGTTAATTTAATGTGAAGATTAGGGCATATTTTCACCGTTAGTTTGACAGAGGAATAAGAAAGATGGGGACATTTTCCTTAATTATTTTTCTCTAAACAACTCCCAGCATAAACCTCCAATGCAAACCTGGATTTAAAGGCTAAAGTTTTTATAAGATGTCTAAACTGTTGGGTTTTTTTGTATTGCTTCCTAATTAAGAGCATAGAAAACAGAATTGATCTTACAATTGCTACCTAATTCAAATCAAAAATAAACACCAACTTCTGTTTCTTTTTCACTAGAGCAACTGTTTAGTGGTTCCTGCTCATAGAACAAGGGTACCAGAATCTTTCCAATATTATAGGTTGCTATGTGCATTGCTCATAGAAAGAGTTATTGCTCATTTATTTCGTCTCAAGACAGAAATAATTGGCTTAGAAATGTATCATACACACTTTTCTTCTTCAACTACTCTCTCATCTTTACATTAATAGTCATTTTTTACCTATAAATAAATATAGCAATGAAAAAATGTTAACTCTTCTCTTTCCTTTGTTTTTGTATTTTCCCCCTTCATCTCTAGGCCTTACCAGTGCTACCTGTGTAGCACTGAGAAGTATCTGTAGCCTTAATGCTGGGCATTTAGTTGGTGTCATGCATGTAATCAATAGTTAAAATCCATTCATATTTTACATTAGGGAACATTTTCAACTACCTTTGGGCATATTCTACATATAAATTGCGTGAAAAATTTATCTCTAAATTATCACTAGGTGTTAAAATTTCATATTTGAGAAACATGATGTGTGGGAAAACTAAATTTTTAATAAAAAAAGAATAGCTAACTAGTAAACATTAATCAAATTATTCATTCAGTGACTAACCTGAGTTTGGACAAATTAGCTCTTCTGGAGAATACTCCAGCTAAAGAAGTCGTGAATATTATTTCTTCCCAAATTACCTGAAAAGACTAGTATTTTCCAAATGAATGAATTAATTTGTGAAGCAATTTGAGCAGCTGCGATTACAATGGATAAGGAAGTTTGCTTTCCTCTGCTTGCAGTCAGAGAAATGGGTTGTAGTGCTCTGCACATATGCATGAGAGGTGACAACAGGTGATGAGCTGTTTTATTAAGGAGAACCGTGTTATTTCCTCTACTATATAGATCAAATGTATCCTTATTTCTCTAATTAATCTTACATTTTAGAGAAGTGTTACAATTTTATTATTTTTTTTAAATGCAAGTGAGTAGTTATTTCCAGGTAATCACCTTTGTGCTTCTAAGAATATACTTGGATCATTAAAAGTTTCTGTTGCTAAAGTTTCCATTTTTATCTGTATAAAAATTGGAAGCATAGGTGGCAGAGCGAGCCAGAAGAAGCAGGATTTTTTGCAGCAGTTTCTGAGCTCTATGTTGGGATCTTTCAGATGGTAATGGGAGAAGAGACAGCTGAAGGCATATGGGTCAGGGCTAAGAAGGCAGACAAAGATGAGTGATGTTATGAATATCTGCCATGACCTCCTAATCAAGAAGTAGGTGAGGTTCTCTTCAGACAACCAGAAGACACATCATCTTCTCAGGACTTAGACTCCATCGTAGTTGTGTAAGGACTTCAAGAGCACAGTTGCCTGTCTCAAGCACTGTTAAGGCCACAGAAGGACTTTGCCATGTGAGAAGCATAGAATGAAGAGACAAGATGGAACTGGCAGAGGTGAGATCTGGTTAGCACATCCTGCCTAATCCATCCAGACAGAAATTCCTACTGTGGCAAACTGTGTAAAGAAGCAACTACTCATACACATATAACAGATCAAACAAAGATCACCCCAAGTTATGGGACAGGCAACATCTCTGTCCCCTGGAACATGCCTTAGTGGATACCTGGGACTAGGACTCTTATTTAAGCCACCATGACAGGAACTTGAGATAAGATAAAGGTGGTACAATTGTCCAAGTGCCATCTCAGACTTACAGAAGACTGAAAAACCTTAAGGAGAAGATAATGGACACAAAGAATGTGGAATTTAAGGGCCAACTGTGCTGAAATCAGCTCTGACTGCGTAGAAGGTAATTCTGTCAGGGAGAGATCACAACCACCAATTCACAGCCCACCAACCCAGGAAACCCACCAACTCAAAAGAAGAGAAAGGCTGAGCTTGCAGAGTAATTAGCATTAGAAGTGAGGGAATCATTAGAACTGTGTAGCCAATGAGCATGAATTCCTTTGTTTTCTAAAATGCATAAATAGTGAAAAGTTTTGAATGACATTGAGATTCCCCAACACTGAGAAGCCCAGGGTGAAGAAGGACTAATGGGATCTTGCTGGATCCACAGGTGGTGGCTATCTTCTGCCTGATCTCTGCCTCTCTCTTTCTCTCTCCTCTTTTCTATTTCTTTCCACCACTCTACCTCACATTTGTTATAATATAACATCCTTATAGTTGACTTCAGCATGTGGTCTCATTTGAACCTTAATTTGGGCAGAGGCATCTCTCACTAATCAGATCTTAACAGCTGGTTCTAGTCCCCCACGTCTGCTGGAGGGAGAGTACAACGGGGCACAAGGAGGCTTCAGGAGTGAACTTGTGGTATCTAACACAGGAGCCGTGAGAGAGATGCTCTTCAGGGTGTGGGTCTCATAAACCAGAAAGAAATGGACAGTGAGGGCTGGTGGTAACCAGCTGTAGTAACCATGAAGTGGTGGAGTACAGGTTCCTGAGAGGAAGTAGCAGGGCAAAAGGCAGGACCACAATACCAGACTGCAGAGGAGGAGCCTGAGGCAGGGAACAACTTAGAAATATCCGATGGGAAACATTCCTGGAGTGGAGTGGTCCAGGAGAAATTGTTTGGTTTTCAATGATCATATCCTCTAAGTTCAAGAATGGTCTACTCTATCCTTGAGCTTAAATGGAGAAATTCAGGTAATCAAGCAAAGGCAGGAGGAGGCCTCCTGACAAAACTCAGACACAAAAAGGACTTATATGAGATTGAGAAGCAGGGTAAAATGACCCAGGAGAAATATAGACATTGCTAGAAGATGCAGAGAGGGAGATAAGAAAGACAAACTTCATCAGATTTAGATTGGGTGAGGAACATAAAAGGCAACAAGAAAGGTTTCTTTAGGTACAGCAGCAACAAAAGACCAATGCACAAGAAAATGCTGAAGGCCAACTGTATGGAAAGGAGCTCTGCAGAAAAGGACCTGGGTTTTCTTGTAGTCGGGGAGATGAACATGAGCAAGCAAGGTGCCCTTGCAGCCAAGACATCCAAGAGCCTCATGAGCTGCATTAGGAGGACCACTGCCAACAGGTGGAGGTGATCCTTCACCTCTGCCCAGCAGAGGTGACCTCTAGTGAGACCACACCTGGAGTTCTGGGTCCAGTTCCAGGCTTCCCAGTATAAGAGACACAAACATACTGAAATCAGTCCAGCAGTCACAAAGATAATGAAGGGACTGGAACATCTCTGTTATGAAGACAGCCTGTGAGGTCTAGGGCTGTTCAGCTTGGAGAAGGCTCAGAGGGAGAACTTATGCATGCGTGCAAGTACCTGAGGGGCAGGCCAGGCTTTTCTCAGGGGTTAGGGATTAGAGGTGTTACACAAATATTGAAATAGAAGTAATTGCATTAAATGTCTGAGCACTGGTGGAGGTTGCCAAGAGAGGTTGTAGAATCTCCATCCTCGGGCATATTTAAAACCTGAACACTGCCAAAGAAAATTTACTGTAGGTGATCTTTCTTTGACCAGGGTTTGACTAGATGATCTCCAGATGGTACACCATCCTCAGCTGTTCTGCAGCCCCGTGCAGCTGATACATCTCAATTCTGTGAGAATCAAAGACTTTCTAAAAGATAGGATACAGTGTTGAGGCAGTGCATGCCTTGTAAGTTCATTACTATAAGAGTATCTTAAATTGGTCTTTTTGTCCTCCCAGAAGTGTACACATACATACTTGTTTATTTTTAATATGTTTGTGTATACTTAAAATATAAAAAAGTAATTTGAATTCTTGAAGCAAGAGTCAGATCATGGTAAGGTAAAACCCAAAAGATAACTGCAGGCTTGGTTACTTTCCAATGCAACTTAGATTTTCCCATAGTTTATTCAAATACGCATGAAGATTATCTAAAGTAATACCTATACAGTGCTAATAGATAGTCATGACAGGGAAATAGAAGAACTGATAACATTGGAGGGGTATGGAGAGAGGGGAGAATTCACTTTAAATTCACTTTAAAAACTATTTCATTATAGCTCAAATGAATTCAGTGAACCTTCACTGATTTACTCCTGGAATGATTTAGTCCCAAATGTTGTAGTATTTGGGACTTCTGAAATTATATCCATGGCTAGACGTTCTGAAAAATATAATTATTCCTTTTATCTCCTCTTGAACATTCTGTTCTTGTTTGCTACTTGATTTGTGCAGCTTGCTTAAATTCTCAGCTTTCCTCAAGCTAGTATAACTTCATCAATCTTTAATCAGATTTTTAAAAAGAGAAGATTCCTAGTGTCAGCTTAAGACACACTATGTATGCCTGTTTCTCTGCCTAACTTTTTCAACAACAATATGCATTATTTTGCAGGACATTGTGATCTCATCACATCAAGCATTTTGAACTAACAATTCAAGTAAATTATATGCTTTCAAGTAAATGTGCAAATATTTGCAGGACCCAACCTTCCAGGAGTATTTTAAGTAACATACACCTGTCAAACATTCCTATAAGATACTCTCTCATGTATGATGTCATTTTATGGTGGATAAGATGAAATTTAAAAATTATACAGATAATAATTTGAAATGCTGAAGTAAATTCTATATGAAGTAAATTCTATATAAACTAAAAATTATGACTAAAATCCTAAAACCTTAAAAAGTATATGAATGAACTCTCATCCAGTTAAAAAAATAACTGAAAGAAAAAAACAGGAATCTGAGACATAAAAAACTTTTTCCAGACTCTGGTAGCAACATAACAGGAACATAACTTTTTTCAAGCTTTTTTAATAAGGTCCAAATTGATTAAAATTTTCTAATCTATTTAATATCAGGGATTCATTTTCATTTTATTAAAAGAGTGATAGAACTGACTCTTTCAAAAACAGAGAAATTAACTGAGAAAATAGGATTTGTTGATTCTGGAACTGGTTATTAAAGTGCATGAACTAATGATGAGTAACTAGTGCTAGAATTAATTAATACAGCTTTTGATAAAGTTTCTGCATCATACAATCAGATTGCTGTGACTCTAAAACATTTTGGGTTTTTTTTCAAAAGTAATATTGGAGGGGAGACTCTCTACACATATAAATCACTATATCCTGTGTGAAGTGAGTTTGTAAATAACAGTTGAATAACACACTCTTTTTTCTGTTAGCTGTGTGTAGATTAACTAAGTGGCCAGCCTTTTCTAGACAGGTAGGTATTATCTTTACCTCTACAATATATGAACTGAAAGTATCATTCTACAAATAATTTGAAAAATATTTCCAGTCATATCACGTGGTATGAATTAGCTAGATTGATTGGTTGCTGGAGTGTAACTTCACGAGGATATGTAGTTCTTACCCATTCCAATATGGACTCTATCATTTCTGACTGTATTAATTCACAGATCTACACCTTAGAGAGTGAATCATATTTTTTCAACTACTTAAATAAATAAAATTCACACACTGATGTTTATGTCAGGTTCCTGATGCGTATTATCCCATCAGAGATCCATAGACCATGAATATTTCAGATTTCTGTAAGCATGGGTGATTTGAAGCAACTGAGCATGAGAAACTTTGAAACTGCAACCTCTTAAAACTCTAATGAGCAACATACCCTTTTGGTTATTTCTTATCATTTTGTAAACTGCTTCCTTTCCAAACAAGCCTACTCTGGATTTTTAAGTCTCAAACCTCTATTCTCAGGTGCCGTGAACTGCATCAGAGAACAACCTTGCAAATCTCGTAAATTATTTGTGCACTTTATATGACTTTTTGTTTTTCAAGCAAAGGGCAAAGTTCCAGGTGTTGGTGGATAGCATAGAATAGTAATTGTTCCAATATTTATTTATTTATTTAATCTGTGTTTTTAAAGCAGCATGAGATAATATTTAATTTATAAAAACATGGAGGAGGTATCTGTGAGCTATGATGGTATCTCACTGTGCAGCATAACTTCTCCAAGAAAATATGTAGGAGACTGAAACTTATATGAAATTTAATAAGAGATTTTAGCTGGCTGCTGTGATTGTTTTTATGATATTGTTCCTATGTGACCAGACACTTTTACATATTGAGCAATTACAAGGGAAAAGCACTGAAAAAAGCACAAGTCTCCAGATATTTCTTAGGCACTCAAGATTCAGAAGTAATTAAATCCCCAAATATGTATTTTTATTTTTTTTTTACTACCAAATGCAAGAGAATGAATTGATTGAAATTATAACTATACCAAGAAAAAAACTACCAGCTCAGGTAAGAGTAAGTTAGATTTGCTGATCTAAGAAAGAAGGTAATGTAAATATAGCCTTTTTTTTGTGATAATGACTTACATTGTTCCTAAACTGGTTACAACACTTCCTCACCCTATCAGGCAAATAACATGCATTTATCAAGCCCTTCAGGGCTAACATGAATTCTATTTGGCCTTGACAACACTGTGACACTAACATACATTATAGTGGCTTATTATGTTCATGGTAGGTGTACGTTTCGGTTTTCAGTGGACAAAGAGAGAAGTCTTCTGCCAAGGAGGGTTTAGCCCTGGCACTTCCCATGTCCATAGGAGCAAGCAACAGGGTAGTTACTCATTCATCTCTTAGCAAGCCGCAGCAGTGCCTTCCTGTCTCTCATCTCCACAGATATATTCTTGTTCTGTTTTGCTTGTTGATATCAAGAAAAGTGTCTCTTTATATCTGTGGCAGAGTTCTGATCAATTTAGTTGGTATGATATTTGTTGTCCTCATTTTCCTTTATACATTGCATTGGTCTCTGATAATTATAATTTCCAAGTTTAAGATGGAGGAAAGAACAGCAGTGAGATGAGATTAATAATTGTTTAAGCATGGCAGGCAAGAATTTCTGGATGCTTTATGTCAGTGAAAAGATTTTAATAGTTGTCTGTTTAAAAATTTTGAAATTTTAATAATTGTCTTCAAAACCGTAATTTCATTGTGATGGAAAGCTATAGGCATGTCTTTTATGAAACAAGCTACAATTTTTATAAGTAATGGGAGACTGGAAGCCTAATATATCCTCTGATTTTAAGTGACATTATCAAATCTACTTAACAAGCATTTTGCTAATCACCAAAGAGAGAAAAATCCTTTAAAATGTGTATGTGCTCTTTGATCTGTTGAACACCATTATAAGGATTTGCAAGATTATTGGGCCACACCTCTCTCCCACACAAATTCAACCAAAGAACAACTTTATTCTCATGCAAATTTCTCTAGTGCTTGCAGTGTATGGCTAGTTGCTATTCTGTTTACAGATTCTGCTGCTCAAAGGAACTGCACAAACATAAGAAACAGGAGGCTCAAAGCCTGCATTTTCACTGAAAGCTTTGTCTCCCCTTAGGCAGGCTATCCCTTCTAACTGGGAGCCGTTTCTATTTTATTGCATACTCACCAACCTTCCCACAACCTTTTTCTTTTACAAGACCAGGAGATGCCAGTATCACTGAGACCAACCACATCTCTCTGAAGTAATAATATCAGAGCTGCTCCAATTTCACCAGCCTGATATTTCTAGCAAAGATTCTTGACAGAGTACATCTCCACAGAGCCATCTTCAAATGGTCTACTAAACTCTGTAGCCTTTGACTCATAGACTTTGGTTAAGTGAAATTATATTAAAAATAAAAAAATATGTTATCTAAAAGCTTGCATCTAGCAGTATTTCCATCTGCATAACTTTCTCTGAAAACACATATTGATGAAATAAAATGGTAAGAATTTTATCTAGTGGTACAGCAGGATGTTTAGAATCAGAGATCAAAATAATTTGACAAGTGACACAGGGGCTACTGGTGTCTCATTTACGGATTTATGTAATGTAAGTGATAGGGGACATAATTCTCTACTATTGCTACACTGATACTTCATTGTAGACCTCGTGTTTTGCTGGGAGAATTGCCTAATTATGATTTGATGGTAAAGCAGAAGTACCTAGAGTGATCTGGAGGGCATGATAACACTGGCATTTGATTTGTTTGGCCTTAAACTCTGCTTGCTTGAAGGTGAGTGAATACAAAAAGGCTCTTGGTTTAATATGGTCTGAATATTGTACCTTGTCTTTTACTCCACTTTGAAATCCTGCAAGATGTCTTTTCAGGTTAGTCTTTTTGTTTTCACTCTGGTCAGCTCAAACCCTTTGCCTTTATTTCCTATCACAATCTACAAAGAAAGTTAAAAAAAATCAAAACCCTTCAACTGAGTTTGCATGGCAAAGTTCTGGAAGTGGGGGTGCTACAGGGGTGAATTCTCTGAGAGAATTCTAGAAACTTCCCGCATTTCTGTTAGAACCAATGCCAGATGTCTCCAAGAAGGACCCAGCACTGGCCAAGGTTGAGCCCATCAGGGATGGTGGTAGCACCTCTGTGATAACATATTGTAGAAGGGGGAAAAATGTTACTGCACAACAGCAACATCAGCCAGAGAAAAAAGGAGTGATAATATGTAAGGGAAACAGCTCTGCTGACACCAAGGGCAGTAAAGAAGGAATGGTAGGAGGTGCTCCAGGTGCCAGAGCAGAGATTCCCCTGCAGCCTATGGTGAAGACCATGGTGAGGGAGGCTATCCTCCTTCAGCCTCTGGAGCTCCACAGTGGAGCAGAGATCCAGCTGCAGACTGTGGAGGACTCCATGTCAGGGTGGGTAAATGCCTGAAGGAGGCTGTAACTCCCTGGGAAGACTGCAGTGGAGCAGGCTCCTGGCAGGACCTATGGATCCATGAAGAAGGAAGCCCATGCTGGAGCAGGTTGCCAGCCTTTTCATTAGGACTGTAAATGTTATGTCAGCTGATAATTATGTCAGCAGTAAAAATGTTTAGGCTTTCTATTTCTCAGACTCAAACCAGAAAAAAAAAATAAAGACAAATATGAAATGATGCATAAAAAGCCATGAGCTTCTGACTTCCACTTCTACATTTTCCAGATTTTCCTTTAGCTATAAAACAGAGATATGCATACAGCAGTGTAGTCATTCTTTGTGAGCTGGAGGGAGATTTAGGGGTTTTTTTGTAAAGCAAATATAGATGTCATGACCAGAGAAAAAAACAAATGACCATGTGAAACAACCAATATGACAAATTTTTACTAACTTGTATTTGAACTTGTTTGTTAAATCAGTTTCTGTACTACATATGAAGTTTTTCTGTAGTCAATACCACTTTATGAATATATAAAGGTATTTTTAAAAGAGCATAAAATTATCAGAAGAAAAATATGTTGTTTTCTTAAGCAAAACAATATCTTGAAGCAGAATAGTTTAGTGAGTAAATAGTATATTATTGTTCAAATATAATTTTCACTTGATTTTTTTATGGTTCTCATTTTCAACGTTATTCTTCCTTCAGATTGGTTTACAGAATGGTTTTGCATTTTTGTTTGTTTGTTTGTGAGGGGTTTTTTTGCTTTATAAAAGTATGTTCTATGGGAAATATATTAAAAATTTAATTGTAAAAACATTATTTTATAGTCATCTTTGATTTTTTTGCATACTTGTAGATCCATGAATCAGTTTAGGAGGAGGAAATGAAAACTACTCCAAACACTGCTTTAAGTATTAATTAAATATGTATCTTGCTAGTATAAAAATACCTGAGTATATGTGGGTCTTTTAAGTGTCTTAGAATGTGCTACAATCATTGAGTAACATTAATTGTATTTGCGAGTACTTTACTCAATGATACACTATTTTCGGTGAAAAGTGTTAATATCCTTCTTTTGCCTGGCACGTGGTGAACCAATGTTCCTGAACAACTGCTAGACTTATATGAAGGCGGTAAATTGGAATATGAACAACAGAATCAGGTATGATGTGGATCTTATTTCCATGTTCTTTGGGAGGGAGAGAAAGCATTTTAAAATGAGAAAAATCCTCTTTAAAAAAGCTGTAATGGGGAAATGTTTGTATTGCCAACATTCGCTAATGTTGCTCTAGTTTCAGCCTGTTCTTTCTGGTTAACTTATGAAGAGAAGCCATTAGCTCTACCTCAGGGCATATCAATAATGAAAATTTGTAATGGGCAGAAAAGATATAAAAGTGTTGAAGTTTAGTAATTTCCTGAATTTCTCATGGAACAAGTCATGTCCTTTGATATTCACTGAAGGGGTAAATCCTACTTCAAATCCTAATTCAAAGTGCATTTTGACTTGCAGAATCCTAGAATTCTGGGAAATTCCAGAATGCAAAAAATGTGAATGTTGAATATGAATTTAAAAAGAAAAATGACCTTTATATTTCCAGCATACAGTCAGTTTAATAAAAAGTAGAATCATGCAATGCTGATGATTTAGTGTAGAAGGAAAACTATATCCAGTTACATGAGTTAGTACCCTCTTATACTTAAAAAAATCTGGAAAGTGGATTACACCTTCAGATGTATTGATGTAACCTTGTACAAGGCTACATTAAGTGATTTTAATACAATATCTTAGCAAGATTAAGATAAAATAAAAGAAGTGCAAATTCACAGAAAACAGGAAAGAAACATCTTACTCTTAGCGCGACAATTACTGCTTTTTGCTGTGCATTTATTTTATTGGAGGTCGTTGGTTCCTCTGCCCTTGAAATCTGAGTTATGAAATTTCACCTGGAGTTCCATAACTGTAGTTAACTAATATTTAATCTTGAAATTTGAAACTAAACACCAAAGCATATTCCTCTTTTCTTTCATTTGAATCCTTAAATAAAACATGGGTTTTGCTGGAGCACAGACAGAAAAAAGTATTGTCTAACTGCAAGACTTGCTCTTCTTTGGTTTATGTTTTACAGAAGATTAACCTAGGTCAGGATAACTGTTTATTCTTCCTTTTGAATCTAACAATCTTGAAATTTTTCCCTAAAGTACACAGGTCACTGGCACAAATCACTATAGATTACTAATATTTTACTCTTGATAACAGAAAAAAGTAACTGAGGAAAACCACAAAAACTGAAAAGGGCTCACTTTGTGAAAAACTTTACGTTTCCTTCCAAGTGGGATTTTCAGGTGATTCAGAAAAGATTACACTATTTTGATAATAAAATTGAAGACCTGGAAAACAGGTCACGATGTTCACATCTGAAGAATTACAGCCATTACAGAAGGAAGCAAAAGTGAATAATGATTGGGTTTATAACCACTCTCATAAGCAGAGTGATCAAGGGATGTGTTTTCCCACACAAATGGGAAATGACATCACCACATGGAGTCATTAATCTGAAATCCAGATAACAGGATAAATCATGTGTTACTTTTATAAAAATTATGTCACTTGTACAAAATGGTTAAAAAGTTTCTAATGCATTAAGGGAAATGTAGACTTAAGCTCAATATTTTTATTACCTTTTCATGAACAAAAATCTGGAGAACAGTGAAAAGAAATGCATACTGTTTCTTTAATTACAGAAAAAAAAGTTGAAAGGACAGTGAAAAACAGAACAACTGTGCCAAATATATTCACCAACCTATGTGGAGCTACACCAGACATCGTTAATACTGACAGCAATATTAGTTGAATACAGGTACTGATCTAAATTATAAGATTATAAAATTTAACAATTTATGGTTTTGTCGCTCAATTTTAAAAGATGACTTAGACATTAAAAGAAAATTACTTCACTGCCGTTTAACTGTTACCCAACAACTGTCAGGTCTGGTATCTCAGAAAGCAACAGTCAACTTGGTCTCAATTAAATCCACATGTAACTGCCCCGCAATTCCAGTCAATAGGGTATTTTATGGAAGTCTGTATAACAATCTGAAATAAAGCAAGATTCTGCTGTCTTTATCTGTATCCTAACTATATGTGTAAATATATTTGAAGACTAAAAAGCTGCTTCAAAGTGATTTTGAGGGGTTTTTTTCCCTAGTCTTATCTATGTATTTTATACTATATGGTCCTTAGCTATCCATAACAGTTCAAGCCAGAGGAGAAGACCAGTCTCACAAACATATCTGTTTAACATATTCTTTTTTTATGAAAAAGTGGGAGGTGAATAAAAGGTAGGTCCTTTTATAAAAGGATCCCAGTGGAACAATGCCACTTTATATCAGTAACATATCACAAAATCTTGCCACCTCTCACTCAAAATCTTGCCACCTCTCACTTGCTATCAGACTTTCAAGTTTATCAGTCCCTAGAGCTGTTATGAATTTTGCAATTCATAAAAAAGACCTTAATCAAAGCTTCTGATCCAGAAATACTTAGGAGAACAAAATGGTGAGAGGGGAGGGTGAAGTGGATACCAAGTCTATGAAGTAAAGGACATGAAATATTTTTCTGTTTTGGGACTGGGTGGGATCCACCTGAGGGTACTGAAGGAGCTGACAGAAGAGCTTGTCAAGCTACTTTCAATCATTTAACAGCAGTCCTGACTCACTGGTGTGGTTGCAGGTGACTGGGGTTTAGCTAATATGACTGCTTATCTACAGGAACGATCAGACAGGAATTAAAGGCCTGTCAGCCTGATCTTGGTGCTGTGGAAGGTCATGAAGCAGATCATCTTGAGTGCCATCATGAGGTATGTGCAGGACAATCAGGGGATTAGGCCCAGACAGGAGTGGTTTATGGAAGGCAGGTGCTGTGTGATCAACCTGATCTCCTGACCAGGCCACCCGCTCACTCAGATCACTGAGGGAAAGGCTGTGGATGTTGTCTACCTGGACTTTGGTAAAGCCATTGATGCAGTTTCCCACAACATCCTTCTGGAGAAACTGGCTGCTCATGGCTTGGACAGGTGCACTACTTGCTGGGTTAAAAACTGACTTCATGGCCAGGCCCAGAGAGTGGTGAATGGAGTCCAATCCGACAGGTTGCCAGTCACTGGTGGGGTTCCCCAAGGCTCAGTGTTGAGGTTGGTTCTGTTTAATATCACATTGTGACTTCTCCCTGAACAGCAACAATAATAAAAACAACATAAAATTGTTATATTCTGAGCATGTCCCCAGGAATTAAATCAATGACTGCAATTATTTTACTATTTCTAAAATGAAAATATATTTCTAAATATTCTTTCTTCATTTACTAAAAGAATTTTGAAAAAAAAATATTTGTCTTTATTTTTCATCAGTAAGACCAACTCAAACATACTTGGTACACTGTTGTGTATAAATTCATGCTAATAAAATTATATCCTCAGTTGATAATACATTAGTTCAGTAACCAGAAACATCAGATAAATATATGTTGAAAATAAAAATTAAAAAGTCAGGGAACCCACATTATACCCTTAAATTTTCCTGACTCTGCAGTGTTGAAGGAATGACTTTTGCAGTCCATTTAGGATAAAATCAAGGAACTAAAGGATGAGCTTAAAAAAATGAAAGTCCTCCTAGTCAACCGTAACCTTCTTATTCATAAAGAGTAAATCATCTGTCTACATATATAGGGAGAAAAAGTTGTATCCTGAGTAGGTATACCCCAACCTACAGCTTTTAAGATCCAAAAGCTGTCCTATTTCTACCGTCAACCAGTCGCAAAGGTTTTAAAACTCATAGCATAGATATACTGATGGTTGCACAAGCACAGGTACTTTGCACTTGGTGTGATGACACAAGCATGTGTTTCCACTTGCAACAGTGAACAGGTATGCATTCACCAGAGTAGAAATTGTCCAAATGCTGAGTGAATCCAAATGCTGGGTTAAAATTCAGAAGTTAAACTTCAGACTGTAAACCCACTAAACTGAAATTTTAAGAAAAATATATTTGCTATTTACATTGTTGGCTCAGTGATTTGTTCCCGTTTTTGATTTAATAAAATATGTTTTAAGGCTATTCTCAAAATAGTGGGACAAAAACCCAACAAAAATTACTGTGAAATTTGATGAAGCTTTGTGTGCATGGCAAAAAATTATAGACTGTCAGTAGTCACAAGGTTTTTCATAGTTGTACTTTAGAAAGTGCAACAGCTGTAATTTATTTCCCAAGATAATGAGGTAACTTCAGTTTCCAAAAACTGTTGGGTTTTTTTTTTGCATAATACTTCAAATCTTTAAAAAGGAACCTTCAGTTTCACTGTGTTACAATTTTGCCTGAAATGAAAATAAGTTGTTCCTAAATTACTCCTTGCATGAAACTTCCTATTATTTCCTCTCTAATTTCTAAGACAATAACATAAGTGATTAATCAGTGCTTTCTAGCTTGAGTGTGAAATGTTGAAAAGCAGTTTGTTTCATATGCAAAACAACGTACTTTAGGATTGCCATATTCAATAGTCTTAGAAAAACAGGGTAATGATGAGCTTTGCTTAGTATAGAGTTGGAAAAGACAAAGCTGCTGAGGGGTGCCTCAGTTTTCTGAGCCCAAAGGAATTTAGATATAATTGAAAGTCCCTTCTTCAATAAAACAAAAATACTATGAGAAAATTCTGCCCATTCAGTCTGCTAATACTATACTTATCTCTCTTCTGAGTACAAAGAGAATTGACTGACGTTTTCTTCATTTGGCAAATGTTTATTCTTATCTTAATTTTGTGTATGTTATCGCATACATGAGCTGGTATGTGCCTTCCCCGTGCTTAAGTCACTACCACCAGTGGGGGTTGCTACGGCCACGTCCAGCTTACTCTGGACTTTGGGGAATGGATGACAATATGACAGTCAAGGTCTGTCTGGTACTGCTAAGAAAATATGGCTGTAAGTCAATCATCTTCACAAACAGTGGACAGCCCAGGCCCCATCATGTTCCCTCTCAAGATTCTCAAGATTACACTTCAAGGCAGAGGTATTCCTTGCCAAAACAGATTCTTGGTAAGTGATTACTAGCATGCTAAACTTTGAAATCTTAGCTGAGTGATATAAAGGATTGATTACACATGTATGATTCTTTTGACATAAACCATTAACCAAGTCTGGGGTTAGGCTTGGAATCAACCACCCCTAGACCCTTCTGTGAGAAGGAGTTTAGAAAGCAGTGGGGTCCTTTCTGAACCTCACCACTCAATGGGAGGGTCAACCTGTCTTCTCTGCAGTAACTAAATGAAGTGTACCTTGATATCAAATATTAAGCCACTATTGCAATTACTATAAAACTTTGGTAATTCACTGTATTAATAAAAATATATTGTTGCTTCTCTTTTATGAGCTCATAACTCCATCCATGACAAATATTAGCATTCGTTTTTTGCAATCCACAGAAATTGTATGCTTTTCCAATAGCTGACAAAACTGACAGTAAATAGGTCTTTTAAATAGGGAGGAAGGTCCTCTCCTGGGCAAGAGCCTATTGGGAAAGCATCCCTCATGAATGCCTTAAATCATCCTTGAGAGGCAGTCAGAACAGACTGTAAGTGAAGTTTCAGGTTTATTACTGTGATACGAGGGGACAAACATGCAATTTCATCTCTACCAACATCGTTTCATTGCATAAATTGCTCATTTTGTGGGATTTGACATGTGAACATATATTTAGAAAGGCAATGAAAGCACTGCCTGTGTTAGCAGCAGAAATAAGCAGTGGTGACCATTCCCATTGACAGGGCAAAGTTCCCCAACATAAGACATCCCTGCAGTAGCAAACACAAGGAAACATCTGTACAACCCATCAGAGAGCAGATGAAAATCAGCATGAGAACATCCTATTTTCTATTCCATTTCTGTGCAATTGGATTTGATATCTTTCAGAATTAATTTTTGTCTCCAGTGGACAGAATTCCCTTTTGTTTTTCCATGTCAAAATATGACTCCATAGATAATTTTTTCCCCTAAGTCTTTTAGTCCTAGGGATACCACCTTATCTTAGGTCACGAAAGTCTGAGCCTATCAAAGACTTTGGTGCTATTGTTTCCCCCAGTCACAACCATTGAAATAGACCTCTTAAATGTTTTGAAAGAATTTGAAAGTGGGCATATAGGATTTTACTCCTCATTGCCTTCTGTTAACTCTAGAAAACCTGTGTCCTAAGCTTGCAGTTAACTGATATTTTCAGAATAAAATAAAGCAAAATGAAATACAATAGCAAATAAAAAAGTACAAAACTAATATTTTTAACTCTATCATTAGTGCAACAAAGCAATAACCTGCTCTACTTTGCTTATGTGCAAAGAAGAGAATGCTTTTCACCTTGCCTGGTATGTTGGGAAGCTAGAGAGGTTCCTAAGGCATAATTAGGCCTCCTGACCTTCAACACTTACCTTAGGATGAGGCGAATCACTTTTTGTAATGTGCTGAATAACACCGATTATACAGGCAGAGCTACCTGCAGTGGTTAGGGTGTACAAATAACCTTCAAGTGCTTCTGGAGAAGAGCAAGGAATGGTGTGTCACACAGCAGTATGGTTTGATTTTATTATTCCAGGGAGAATTGTTCCAGAAAATGCCAGACAGTCCCACCCCAGATAGTTTTTGAGTACCCTCCAGCTTGTGAAAACTTACCAATTTACCAAAAAAGCACTAGGAGAGTTGGATTAGAAAACCAGAGGCAAACTGGGGGAATGTTCCCTGGAAGTATATCAGTTACCTTGACAAAACCTTGTGAAGCAAAGTGATGTTACTGACAACTCTTGGACAAAGAGACCTGTAATGTACAGAGAACTAAATAATCAGCAAACTGGACTAATACTGCTTCTCAACGCCTCTGGACTCTTTTTCTGTTTGGCAAAATACTTAAGTTTCATCTTGTGTACTTCTATAATGCTCTTTTGAAAGACTACTTTGAAGTTATACTTTAGGGTCCAAACAATTGCATGCAGTCTGTAATCCCCTGGTGTCCAGCACAGTGTCACTGAAATTACCCACCCACATACCTCAGCATTTGTTCTGACTTCAGAGCCATCAGACGGAAGTTCAGCCACCAACAATACACACGTAGATGCTAGAATATTACTACCCAGTCTTAAGTATATGTTGCTTTGATCTTTGCTGCTGTTGTTATTTCGAAAGTCAAGATCCTATCAATGCATAACTGCATTGCTTGCACTAAGTAATACGCCTTCCCATCGCCTGCATCATCTTCTGAGAATACCCTGCATTATTTGATTTTGGGAATCCATGTATTTTTAAATAGCTATTTACCAAATATATTGGTCCTTATTTACATGGAATCACTGACTTTTCCATTAGATTTACATAAAGCACAGTGTAAAGAGTTGTTTTAAAAATCAAAAAGCTGTTCTAAACCTGCAAAATAATATCATCAGTAACACAAGTAAATCCGCTTTATTAATCTCAATTTGAAATTAGATGCCTTGCCCATATATCTTTTATATTTCATTGATTTTCACCATTGCTATACCATACCAAAAGAAACTAGAACGTGTCAAAAGCTCAGCTTCCGCCACTTCCCCTTGTCAAATTACAGCTAATGCAGCAGGCCTAAATACGTAATTCTGAATCAAGACTAGGTACATGAAATGCCTGTAGGCAGACCAATCTTCAGAATGCCAAATCACTGTCTCAGACTTAAAGTTCAAAAATGCTGTGACAGTCAGAGCAGATTGAAATAGAAGGAGCTTAAACTCCGCAGAAAATCCACAGGACGAAATCAAGTAAATGATGCTGGGATCTGACTTTCAAATATTTCAAAAGAAATGTTTCATAAGAACTATTTTAGTGACATTGAAAATATGTTATGGTCTATTCTTAAGGAAACATTGCTTACAAAAAGAAGGGGAAGGAGCTGTGGCTCTCTACAACCTCTTAAAGACCAGTCAATAATTTGCATTAAATATCTAAAAATCTAAAATACCATGAGTATGTGATGTGGTTTCAGAATGCTGAGCTCTTTTTAAATTGCTTTCAAGATTTAACATTTGTTTATGCCTTTGAAGTGCTCTTGTGATGAATGTACTTCAGATTATATAATACTTCTTGTGTAGAGGGGATAGTAAAAAGTGTTTAGCACACAGACAGGGCAGTCGGAAAAATTTCCAGGTTCTTAGTATATTACCTATGTTGGACAATGTCTGTGAGACCGTAACTACATAGAAGGGGAGTCCTTCACCTGGACTTGGAAAAAAGGCAGACAAGGCACCATTAAAGTCTTGAAGTGTATACTTACCATAGATATTTTTCTTTTAAAGATCCTTCTTCAAGGACCTCTGAAACATAGATTCATATCATATTTGATAACTACTGTTTTCTCCTTTCAAACTAACATTTTCTTAACACAGAATAAATTTCTCCTCTCTTTCTCAAGCAAGACCCCCCCAAAGCTTAAGATTTCTTCTCTGCCTACTCATCTCCTTCTTTGTATAAGCTCCCCAAGAAACAGACACAGACACAGACAAAATGACACTAAAGCAGCAGCATGTAACCACGTGTCAATCATTACTCAGGAGAAATCCACAACCTGAATTCATGACAGAGAAATTTCTTCAGCACTGAAGCTTTCTGACTGAAGCTGCCTGTTGCACTGCAGCAGCTTGCATCAGTCAGTGAGTGAAACAGCCTAGCAACTTGCTTTATGTATCTTAAGGCTGCCCAGCATACAAATAACTGTCTACTTTCTGAATGGCAAGGACCATCACAAGGAAATAAATAAAAATGCAAATGCTAGTTTCAGTATACAGAAGGATCCACAGCAAGTGGAAAATGGACGACCTGTATCTGTCAGCTGTAGTGAATGTGAAATCACAGACTTAAAAGAAAACAAAACAATAAAAAACCCAAACCAAACAAAGCCCCAGACACCTGAAAGCAGCAAGTTGTCTTTGGCCAAGGAAGGGCAACAGGTTCCTGCTACAGCTGTGCTGGGACAGGGGTAAAAGGGATTCATACAAAGATGAGTGGGATTCTGGTGTCTAGGTGCAGAACTTGGGCTTCCTTCTTCTTCCTTTGTAGTGTGTGAGCTACATATATCCTCTGTGAAAATCTGGACTCTCTCCTGTGTATATCTTCACAAGCTTCACCAGGGAGTCCATTTTCCCCAGATAAGAGTTAATGAAGACTTCAAAGAAAAATGGTCTCACATTCTAATCACATTGTACTATCTAGAATCAAACATTGCCAATAAGTAGTGAGAACCTTGTAATAATTAAGGCTGCATTAATATAATTTCTGACGCTGTAGTGATACACATACTACGTTAATCCTTGATCCATTTAGAAGTGTGAGAAACAGCAGAAAAAGTATGGAAAGTAATTTCTGGAGATTTTGTGTTTCTGAAAGTGAGACACTGTTATTTGTAAGTAGCCTGGAACAACTCCATAACTATGTTGATGTACAGTGATATCTGAACTGGATTTTAAACCATCTCCACAATATGAAATCATGCTCTGTAATAGCAAGCCTGTTTCAGCTGAGAATAGATATTGAGCACAACTGAGAAACAAAAGGTGGGGTAAATCCTCATGGTGGAAGTTAATAATAAATTTTAGCAGAGTAATTTGAACTGAACTGGTAATATTCACACTTCTGGGTTTGGGGTTTTTTTTAGATCAAAGAGGCATATGCTTTTTATTTATCTGAACATTTATTTTAACAGCTAAAACTTGACTCAAAATTAATGTAATTCTTGAAAGTGATTTGTTTAGGAAATCTCATAGAAGATCTGTTGGAAACTAGTCAGCTACACAATAGAAAGTAAAATTGTAACATGAGATGAGAACTTAAAAGTAGTTATTTGCTAATATCTGTCAAAGGCATACACTGCTTTTATTGCCAAGTAAATCTTTGATATATTTGTCATTGCTACCTACCAGCTAATCATTCAGAAGCCGTTGTATATAAAAAAAACTTTCTCTTTTCTATTAATCACTTACAGAATTATGCACAAGATTGACAATTTACTTTGAATCCCCACCACAACTATTTCTCTTTACTTCCTGGTCTCTCAGAAAGTCATTACTTGGTATACTGTCAAATCAAAAGTAAAACCAAAAAAAGTACCAAACTAATTAATTAAAAACAAACATCTCTGGCATACTTAGTTATTTAAGAAAGCTTACTAGTAAGTTAAGTCCTGTACTTCATCTCCAAAACATTATATTCTGATATATACATTGACTGAATATCCAGGGTCATGCAATTTATTGTACCACAAACCCAGCAGTTATTATAGGCACAAGGAAAAGTGGTGGAGAACTGGTAACAACACTCTAGAGATGGCTGTGCGCAAACCAGAACGAATGCATTGAGCTGTGTGGACAAGGGTAAACTCCATGCTTTGAAAAGCAGCTTTTATCTTCAACAACATACTAAGACCTCCTCCTTTCACTGTCAGAAGTGACTGACATGTTTTGCTAGAATTTGCAAATATAATTGTCCTTGCAAGACTTCCCAACACAATTTAAGCTCCAGATAAGTGCCATTACTTTGCCTACCTATTCACATCAATTACCCAAAAGAAACAATGTGAGTGTGGTGTGGTTTTGTTTTGTGCCATGAACCAAAGTACCTGTATGGTAGCAGCTTGAAGCACTTCTGCTTGAATTCCCAAGCTGATTATTTGTGAAGCGTCATTTGTACTTAAGGTTTCTCAACGTTTGGAAAACCTAAATAGAGTTCTTTGCTCTACCACAGGTTTCCTATGAGTGTTTTGGTGTTTCTTTAACACAGGTAGAATAAGATCAAAGAACAACTTTATTCACTAGTCTTCTAATTCTCCGTATAATTTTAAACAAGATTCTTGGGAAGGTTTAGCCAATTGCCTGTTCACAGATGGATACCATGGACTAAGCAGAATGGATGAGTTAAAATTCACTATAGTCTTTACCACCCTGTATAGTCCTGCAATATTAATCAAAAAGGCTTTGTGTGCCTCTTCATGCCTTCATGAATATAATACATACTCATTTTATACTACTCTGAAGGACTGCTGTGCTGACTCACACTGTTTCAGACACTTTGAAAAAATACACAAAACCAATCATTAAATCTTATGCTCATAATGTCACCAAGGCCTATAAAACACAAAAGACTAGATTCACTGTAGTGCAGACATGGCCTTCCCACCATTTGACTTCACAAAAAGAAAAATACTACATGCTGTTCTACTTAGAGATGTAGATTTAACTAATGTGTTCCACTTTCCTATGTTTAATACGGGGATAAAACTTCCTAACCTCAAAGATTATGTGAAGATATGTCAATTTTGGACCATCAAATGTTTCAATACTATTCAAGTGTCCCCCTTTATCTAAGACGTCAGAATTCTGAAATTTAGTGTTTGAGTTCTGTAAAATCACTGATTCAGAAAATGTTCCTTTGCTAATTTATTTAACAAGAATACTTGTGCATCATAATTGCAAGCACAACATCGACTAGTTTATGCAAATTCATTCAAGTGTTCAGGTAAAGATTGACAACATTTGACAAATACTATTCTGAAGCATTGACTGTACTTACACCAACATAATCAAAGAATTTTTTCCAGAATAACTAGGTTTCTGTAAATGTTTAAAGAAATGAGTGGAAGAACAATGAAGACTAGCTGAGAAGACATATTAAGCATGGACCATGAAGAAAATCTGAAATTAAAAGAATTCTTATGTAGGCAGGAGACTGAAGTATAAACATCAAAATCAAGGTAGCATGTTGCTATGGAGAGATTTGAAAATGACAGAGAATCTTGGGTTTGAAGCAAGAAAAAAATGAAGTAATATAGAGATTTAAGAATAAAGAGAAAGGGAAAAATAAAGATGAACTAATGGTCTGAATAAACTAAAAAGTGATGTTTCATTAAAAGTATTATTTGTGCACAATTCCATAACAGAAATTGCCAGAGTTAAAGCAGTTTAGGAGAGGAAAATCAGGGGGAATATTACAGATATTAAAGTATTTTATCTGGGGGAAAAATATTAAAATCTGTAATATTATCTGTCAGTCTTGTTACTTTTATAATTTAATTTTTCTTAACATGACCAATTTTTTAATTCAGTATCTACCTGCAGAATATAATTTGCATATAAAAGTGACTCAATCTTTAAGACCAGTTCTTAGAAAATATTTAAGGAAATAAAACATATCAGCCGAGGAGACTATCCATGATTCTCCATCCTTGGAGACATTCAACACCCTACTGCACACAGCTCTCATCAAACTGCCATAAGAGACCCTTCTTGAGCACTGGGGTTGGACTAGAGACCTCAAGGGTTTCCTGCCAGTATTGTTGATTTTGTGATTCTACCAAGTATAGACACAGGATATAAATGTTTTCCACAGTCACAGTTGCTATGTTTCATATGTATCTTTTTTAATAACTTTAATGTAAATAGGGGAGAGACATTCTAATATTAAAACAAATCATAAGGAACTGAACAATTTGATGTTTCAAAGATACAGGTTCTTCTAAAAATAAGGTTAGTTTTTCATGCTTCACTTCTGAGCATTACTTATTCCCACAGTGCTACACACCAGAGCATTTAAAAAAATCATGACAAAAAACAACCCAAAGAAGAAAAAAGCCTCACCCTACAAAGTTATGATATTTTGAGCAGAGAGAAGTGCAATTTCATTTTATACAATTGGGGCATGAATTTGCCAACATAGTCTGCAGCTTATTTCAAATAGATTAAATTTATTTGCCTGTGTATATTAATTTAACCATTTAAAATAATGAAATAAGAACAAAATCAGATCAATTTTTATTTGCAGTGAAAATTGAACAACATATTTAGATTTGTATTCAGGAAGGTCTCCCAAAACAGAAATCTCTCTATTTTGGCAGTCCTAAAAATGAATGAAAAATGAATGAATCCACAGGTGTTAAGATTTTGGGACTGGAAAACAAGAACTGTAAATCATTTTCAGTGACAGAAAGATGTTAATTCCAGGTGGTATGGGTTGATATTTTTTTATTTTGGGATGATGGTCATCTGGCAAAGGTCAGCACAGATGTGAGGTACTGTGTATACCACAGCATAGTAAAATTTACTGTAAATGAGCTTTTAGTCTGCAATATAATTCCAAAACCATGGTTTGATTTCATTCTTAAGAATGATCTTGTATAACTCGATATGAGAAGCCCTCTTATTATTTTGAAGTAATTGTTGTTTTTAAGAGTGCTGGAAGAAAACTTTCTCCTATCTTTGGATATCTGTATAATTAAGAAGACCATAGTATCCTAACTCAGACCTTTTCCAAGTAAGAATGTAGCCCACTGTGGTCATCTCTAAAATACTTATGGAATAAGCAGATGTTGCTTGAAATATAATTTACTGTATGTAAAAAAATTGAGAAAGAAGTCAGGTTTTAATGCAATGCTTTTATTTCCCTTTGGATTACCTTGTTTTTCTTATAAATGAATTCTCTTTTTTGGAGCAATGCTTTCTCTTAAAGCTTATTCCTAACTTACAAGATTGAAAGCCAGCATTTGCTTTGAATGTCTTCTGGGTGGGTACTTTGGGATCTGGGTTCTCCACAGAAAGTAACTAGTTTTTTCAACATTACAACTGCAAAATAGGAGTTCAGCTTTCCAGAAGTCCCAGAATTGGGTAAAACAAAGATTGGTGCAAGTACTCCTAACAAGGACCTTTATTTTGAGAATGAATTTTCGATTGATGTATATTGCCTTGCACAGATGCTGCAATTTAGTCAGAAATAGTCATATCTACATTTTGACAAGTATAACCCCTAATCTTAAAAATACCATTATCCAAAAGGAATGTTTAAGAAAGCCCATGCGAGATTGGATGTAGACAACATTTGAAGGCAAACACAGGGGATTACTTCAGAAAGCGAAAATGCTCAAGGGAAACTAGAAATCATACAGAAGGGCAGAAAATTACACTCATTTGGGATATTTGTCTTCCTTGTGTAGCCTGAAGTACTGAATAATACACCAGTACTCATTTTTACACTATTCATAAAAAACCAGTAACTTGCTGTTACACATGTTAAAGTTACAGACCTCTTGCTTCTTTTAAAATCAGAGGGCATTGTTTTTCCTTTTACAGCACTCCTCTACTAGCGAGATCAGAGAGATTTTATGATATCTTTAGAGATACTAGTTTTAAGCATCTGCACTGACACATCTGAATAAGCATCGCATTATATTGGCCTTTTCTTGGAATGGTTTTGAAGACCAAATTGCTCTTGTATAAATGTGTGCAGGAAACAAAGACTGTTAGGATAAAAGAACACCCGTAGTTTTTATTTTAATGAACATTTTGAGAAACTTTTTTTTCAGATTAGAATAGATTAGATTATTTTAAAGGCAATTAAAGATTAAAACTAGAGCTGTATGATATTGATAAAAAGAAATTGTTTATGCCTATGTTTGTCTAAGTACAAAACAAACACATTCCTTCTAGAAACAAGAACAAAACTGTTGCTTACAAAGATCAGTTTTCAAAATCACATTTGAGAAGCTATTTTCTCTGCAAAGCTGAAAACTGCAATTGACAGCTTCTTAATACACTCTTGTTTTGTTTGAACTCTGTTTGACTTTTATGATGAAAGTTAGAGATTTGATGGCAAGAAACAGTAAGCCAGAACTTTAAGCAAAATATGATATGTAGCCATGAATTCAAAGCATCTGTATGAATGAATGTGAACAAAAGTGAAAGAGAATGACAATGGCTGAAGCACAGGAGGAACAGAGTAGTTCATAGAGGAAACCCTGTCAAGGAAGCAAGGACAGATTGAGAAACAAGGCAGAAGAAGAATTATTCAAAATAAACTGGGATCAAGTTACAAGCACTGGATTAGCTAACAAAAAAAGTATGGAACTAGAGTAGGTTAGAGTAGTAGTTCAGAGAGTGGAGAAAGAGTTGTCATGCATAAGAGCAAAAGATTTTTTGTTTTGTCTGTATTTCAAAAGGCAAGGATAAATAAAAAGAGATTGAAAGTATGATTTGCAGTAAAATATTACTGCTAAGAGAAAAATATAGTTAAGAAAAGTGTGATATTCCTATAAAGTCTTAACAACATTAAGCTTCAGGAAAACTTACCAACAGGAGTAGCAGAATCCTCTTTTTTTTTAACAAGATCTGAAGTAAGGTAAGTTAACCACAGTTTTGGAATTTGTCACAGTAGCTTTGCACGACTTTATCTCAAATGTCCTTCAGCAGATAAAGAACAGTGATAAAAATAATGGCACTGTCATTTCACATCCAGACCTTAAAGTATGATAGCAGAACTTCCGCTTAAAAAGGAGTTTGCCTTATTAGACTGTAACATTTTCTATAGAGAATCAGATATATCAATTCTACCTTTAATATTAGCTCGGTATAGCTACAAAGAGAAAGTGAGGATTGAGGAAGTTCTAATTTTCATTATCAGATTTTTCTTTCCTATATACCATAAATCAAACCTGGTAGACAGAAAGAAAAAAGATTTACAAGTTTTGTAAATGGTATAATCACAGACTATGTGTAGGACCTTGGCAAATAGTCCATTTTTTCTCCTTTAATTGCTGTTTGCCATGTTACGTTTGACCTGTCACCTGTATGATATCCAGTGTCATATTATAACCTTGTCTTTATACAGAAATAAGAGTAGACCATGGCTTCATCTGCTTTTTAGGACATCTTTGGAGACTACGTCCAACCACTGCAATTTTCTAGTAGTTTTTAGATTTCTCTGAAGCAACTGACATACCATGCTATAGCAATAACTGCACCAGCTGAAAAAAACCTATTATTTTTAATTACTTATTACTGCGTATCTGCAGAGACTCTTCATGCTAACTTTTGCCACTTCTAAATTCCTGAAGGTACTGCCAATACTGAACTACACTGGAGAGATAAACGGTGTTATTTTAAAAAAGTAGGTGAAGGTAACTTCCCTTGAGGCAAATTGGACAGCACACATCAGCCCTGAGATTTGGATGTTTGCCATACAATGGAAAAAAACATATGCTTGTTAAGGTGGTACTGCTGGCAGATAATATAGACAGATCAGGAAAATTACATCTCTTGCAATGGTTGTAAAATGTGCTCTAAGCCAATGATTCAGATAGATTTATTGTGACTTTAAAATGTGTGGAATCACTGATCACTTGTTAAATAAAAGGGTTGATTTAAAAATGAACAACGAACTTAATAAAATTTCACATTAAAAGCAAGAAAATAGATCCATTTGAGCTTATAAAATAGTATTCTTTTGCTAATGTAAACACTCACTTTTTAATTGAAAGTATGGGATGATTAGAGCAATAATTCAGATTTTTTGAAAATACATTATATTGGTTGAGAGAAAAAATCATTTTTGATACACTATCATCCTTCCCATACCCCTCTACCCCCCACTCTCACCAGAAATATTTGTGAATTTTTCAAGGTAATAAAGTTATCCTCTAGACATTCAATGATAACATCTCATGTTCAGGTACTGTAGTACAATTACCAACCATGATATCCATCATTTTCACCCAGAGGAAACAGTTGTTTGCAAAATTAAGAGTTAGCAAAAGGAAAAAGTCTTTCACTGAACTGTACAAAATTACACTCAGCTTTCTTTTTGAAACATCAATTCAAGACAAATAAGTAAATCAGATGAGTCACTGCTTAGGAGTGGGCAGCTGATTTAAAACAAATGACTCGCTTATGGAACAATTTTGAAAGCTGGGCTGTTCTCACTAATTAAGGAATGGAAGTAAAGTTTCAGGCATTAAAAGACCTTTCCAAAGACTTATTTCATTACTAGCTTGACATACAAGTTACTCCTTGAAACTTCAGGTAACTTTCTCATGGGCTTTTTTAGATTTGTTAAAGAGAAGGCACACCCATTTTCTTTACCTTCTTGGTTTTCCCTCCCTTAACAGCCTTTCTAAGAGGTCAAAGCAATCAGACTGAATGGCCCCACCCCTTGAAAGCAGTTTAGTTGTGAAAGTACAGGAATAGATTTATTCTCTTTTTGTAGGTACCTGCGGTTGCTTGTACCTGTGCTCAACAAAAGTGGAGGTTCCTAGCAGAGAATGGAGCTGGGACTTAAAAAGAAATATCCATAAATCATCCTTTTGAGTCTATTATTGCATGAAGAAGAGAAGATGAAGCTTTGCCATACATAAAATTATTTAGTGGAAATCACAAGGGAAGGGAATCGTTTTCTTCCCTTAGATTCTGATTACATAAAGGCTCAGATAGTTTCAATAAGTTTGTATGCTTATGAAAATTAAATCTTCTTTAGAAGTTCATTCACAATAAATGAATTTGAAAACCTTCTCAACACTCTACTGAGTATAGTAATTGATAGCAGCAAAATCCGATGACATAAGCCCAGTCTTATTATTATTTCTCAAGGCCGGACTTAACGGATATGTGAATTTGTGAGGTTTCATGCGTCTAACTTTTTTGAGTTTTGTCTCTGTTGCGGCTTGTGTAAATCCTTTACATTGGTGCAAGTCCTGCTAAAACCAATTAAAAGAAAGAAAAATGGATGAGATCTTCTAAACCTATTAGTTTTTCCTTTATCTTAATTGTGTAATGTTCCATTTCACACAGGGAAATGTCATGATAATGTCATGAAATTAAATTTTTGTATACATGACCCATTGAAGATTGACAATTTTGGTAGTAAGACTGATTAAATTATTGTGAGTGGGGTATAGTTTTTTTGCTATTTTACTTTATATAAATTCAGATTTCCAGAGGAAGGATTAAATAATAAATCTTTGAATCATCTTCTAAGAACTGTTCTCAGCATCTCACAATTATTATTGTGTCAGCCCAACAGAACTAATTGTATACCTTGAGGTTTAAACAACAGCCACATATACACACACACAAAAAAAACAAAATTCAGGAATCACAAATACTACTATTGCTTTTCTGTAAAATCAGTCTTCCCAGAAATTGCTTGTCTCTTGTGGACAGAATAAAGGGAGTGGGAAAAAAAAATCATAGGATCATAGAATAGACTGAGTTGAAACAGACCCATCAGGATCATCAAGTCCAACTCCTCGCCCTGTACAGAACACCCCCAAAATCACACCATTTACCTGAGAAGTCAGGAGTACCTCAAACTCACACAGGCTTGTTACTGTGACTACTACTTCCTGGGGAACCTGTTCCAGTGCCCACTCACTCTCGGGATGAAGAACCTTTTCCTGATATCCAGCCTAAAATTCCCCTGACTCAGCTTCATGCTGTTTCCTCGAGTCCCGTCAGTGGTCGCAAGAGTGAAGAGATCAGTGTCTGCCCCTCCACTTCCCCTTGGCAGGATGTTGAAGACCACAGGTCTCCCCTCACTCCCCTCTTCTCCAGGCTGAACAGACCCAGTGACCTCAGTCACTCCTCATACAGCTTCCCCTCAAGGCTATTCATCATCATTATTACCCCTATGCCCACAAACAGCTTAGTGTCTCTTTTATATTGTGGTGCCCAAAACTGAATCCGGGACTCAAGGTGAGAGTGCACCAGCACGGAGTAGCGTGGGACAATCACCTCCCTCAACTGGCTGGTGATGCTGTGACCCCATAGAGGGCTTTCATAGAAGGAAATCAGGTTCAACAAGCACAATTTTCACTGCATTGTCCTTCACGTGTTTTTTAATACCTCCAAGAGTAATCTTTTCCGTGATTTTACCAGGCACTGAAGTGAGACTGACAGGCCTGTGGTTTCCAGGGTCCTCCTTCTTGCCCTTCTTGAAAATCAGAACAATATTCACCAGCTTCCAGTCAACTGGGAGTTCTCTGGATTCCCAAGACCACTCAAAAATCATCAAAAGAGGTTGTGCAAAGGCATCAGCCAGCTCTCTGAGGATTCTTGGATGAATCCCATCAGGCCTAGTCGATCTTATAAATCCCTATAAAGGGATCCACATGGAGCAGCAGATCCCATACAAGTTGAGGGTCAACTGAGAGTTTATCATTCTCCTCATGGTCCTCCAGCCCAGGGCACTGCCTTCCTCACTATTTCCCCATACTTTTACTGATAATCCAACCACCTCCAGTACTGCGTGTGGAGTGGACCCAATGCAGTGTTTGGACTGCATTTTGTGATTTGTTTTTCCATCTCTGTATACAAATATATGCTCTCTACTTATTAATCCCCTACAAAAAATGAACCAGAAGTATATATATTACAAACAGCTGATCTGTGGAGAAAAACAAACCTCATCAATGGTGACAACTTAGCTGCCTTTCATTTTTCACTATGGAAGATTTGCTTAAAAAATAAAATTAATGCGTTATTGAGTACTTTAAGAAAGGATGCATATTTCTTTAACAGATATTTTCAACATAGGAAGTTTCACAAAAGCTGTACAAATGTGGGAACAAAGACAACTTTGTGAGCAGCCCTGACCTATTTATCTTCTCACATAAAAAGTTGCATTCTAATCCCAAGGTAAGTGATCTGGCTTTATTGCAGTTCAGGCAGATTTACACTGGTCTACCTGAGATAAGATCTCTTCATATGTGTTTATCCCAGAAAAAAATGTCCTTTTTTTTGTATTCATCCATCAAAAGATCAGTCTGCAGGAAATATTGTTCTATAAAGTAGAATAAGCTAACAGATCTGAACTTCTCTATCAGTCTTATTGCATATCATAGCAATTACTCTTGCTGTCAAGAGAAATAAAGCCTGATACCCTTTGAGTTTACATGTGTCAAATGTATTTCCTCAAGAATATAACACAAGCTGCAGTCTTAAAAACAGAATGTAGGCTGGAATTTGCAGCCACTGGTGGGATGTGTAGTCACCGGAGTTGCAACTTTCACAGGAAGCAGGGAAATGGTATAAATATGCCATGCATTGCTGCAAAAAGGTGGATCCCAAGTTGGGAGTGAGACAGAGCATAGTATCTTGCACACAATTCTACTAAGACCAAAGCAGAATGAAAGACAATCTCCAAATAAAAATTACAGATTCAATCAGCAATGCTTAAATTCCAGAGAATAAACAATAGAATATGCAAAAAGAAAAAAAAAAGGAAAACCAATAAAGTAATGGGCAAATCAGAAATATTTTCTGTGTCCATTTTGATGAAATATAAAATAATTTTATGTTTAGGTTTTGAAGAAAAGGACCCTTTCTCTTTAAACCACAATGTTAGCTCTACTGTAGTAAAAAAAATAGTTTTCATCTCTTACCTGTTTAATGCAAATTAAAGCAACAGTATTTTAGGTATTTAGCAGCAAAGAACATTTAGAGAAATGCATTTAATATGAAATTAATATTTCTGTTTTCCCAAAGTGTTTTGTAAGCATGATCACTGAAGTATTCATTAAGTTTACAAAAGTTTCTGATGACTTATTACTGTTAAGGCATTAAGAATTTTTTCTGAGAAGAAACAGTTCTGAAACAATACAGAAACATCAAAAGAATACTGCATGGGCTATTTAGTGGAAATTAAAAGAGGGAAGAAGCTATTATTGCTGTCCATATTCTAGTCTTCTACGTGCTTTTTGATTGTCTTATTATTGTTTCACTAATAATTAAATTGGCTCAAACCTACACTAAATACATGCTTAGCATCTTATCTTGGTAAGCACAGGGATTAAGTATATATATATATATATAGGTACATATGTGGAACAAAGAGACCAAACTGGCATGAAAACATCTCAATTAACATTTTATATTAGCTCCATGTCCTTGTTTTTCCTTAATAATCTTACTTTATATGCAGCTATATACTCATATTTTTCTTTGTCTTCAGGAACAAAATGGAGAAGATAAGTGGGAGGGCAGAGCAGAGTATATATTTGTACAAGAGGGACAGCAGACAGCAAAAAGTAGAACAGGAGTTTCAGCTCCCAAGATCAAGACTGAGATAATGTGTGAAAAATCAGTTTACCTTCATGAAAAAATAAACCTTTTATACTCCTGTCCTGGTTTTGGCTGGGATTGAGTTTATTTTCTTCATGGTAGCTCATACTGTGCTATGCTTTAGATTTCTGACTCCCCACAGGGAGTGAGCAAGTGACTGCCTGGAGTTTGGCCATCTACTAGAGTTAAACCACAACAATTCCCAAAATAACACAGCGAATTGTTAAATATTTCTTTTTCTTTTTTTTTTCCCTTCTATTCTTTTTTTCTCTCTTCCAGTAAGGCAAAGGATAATCTTGCTGCAATTAGTTGTTGCTGCCTTAAATCTCAAATACAAAGGTATAATTAGCATCTAGTCTAGTAAAGGAGTGGTTTTCTTTTTTGTTAGGCATGCAGAATTTAAAATAATTGCTAGAACCTTCTTCAGTCAGCACAGCCAATCCATGTAGCAAATCCAGGGCACTGGGTTTTTGGGTTCACCTGCCATTGCTGATCTCTGCATTCAGACTGCATGAGCAGTATTCAGATTAGTGAACAAGTGAATACTGATCAGATGTAAATCTAAGCTCCAAATCTGGAAGGAAACTGGGACGCAGAGACCTAGCAACATGCTTAGCAGGCTCACACTGACATTTCTTGATCTTTGTGATCTAGAGCATAGGAACACTGTGCCAAGAAAGCAGGCTGGTGGTTTGGGTATTGGTTGGGAATTGTTTCATTGCCTCTGAAGACCTGAAAAAACCAGAGGCTGGAGGAGAGAGATCCATGGCATATGGTGAAATGAACACTTTGCTGTCACGAGCGCAGAGAGACTTGTTCTTAAATTTCAGAAGGCAAAGTCTGGTCCTCCATATACATATTCCACTTCTCTGTTAAATCCATACCAGCTTCTACTGGTCGATATGACTACACTTGCATAGTAGTGTCTGAGCTTGCCATAGGAAACCTTTCTTCTTGATAAGACATAGGCTCAGTCCCATCTTAAACATATGTTTCAACCACATTCTGAGTCAAGAATATGTGTCTCCTCCTTGATGTAAGCAAGGAAAACACAGTTCTGCTTGCAAAAGGCTCACCTGGCATTGATGGGCAAGGCTAACCAGTGTATTTCAATTGGAACGGGGTCATATCTCCTGCAGCAATTTCAGCACAGCCTGGCAACTGGAAAAGCAGAAATAATTAAATCTATTTGGATCTCTTGATTTCAGTTAGTCTGCTGAAACTTTTTGAATTCTCACAAAGTGAATACACAAAGACTCATTATAAAAGTCTACAATGTGCAGCATTCATGTTGCTAAGCAGGAGGTAATAGTGTTTGGATCATAACTTAGAAAACTCTCCTTATTTTGTAATAAAATGGGACATGTAAGTTAGGGTAGGGCCTAAAGATTTTGTGGGTTCCTTAAAAACACAGAATAAAGCCTAACTCTGCCTCTGAATATATTCTGATCAAATCTTCATGACTCTCTCAACTGCAGAATTAAATACACCCAACAAGGAGCTGCTGATTAAGCAACTGCAAAGAAATTTGAGGAAGTGTGGTCACCATAAGCTCAAGAAGTACTGGGAAAGAGCTTTTCCCATGAGAACAGCCAGGTGGCAGGGCCAGGTCAAGGGGTGTAGTGCCAAGGTTTACAGCCCCCATGGGATGAAGCCCTGAGCAACTCGGTCTGACCACACAACTGAGCCTCCACTGGGCACTGGGTTACTCTAGAGACCTCCTGATCTGTACCGCCCTAAACTGTCTTGTGGTGCTACAGTCATACGTGATTCTGTGAAGACCCATTTTCCTTTTAGTATCAAAGAAAAATCCATCCCACATTAAGTATATCAGGTTGGTTTTTTTATTGGACAGTTCCCAACAACATTAAAATGCAATCTGTATCAAAACCTGTTTGAAAAGACTGATGTGGTCCTTATGTTTGCCTTGTTTGTCTCTGAACAAGCAAGAATCTGGCACGAGGCACAGGTTTCACAAATTATTGTACGGCACTCCTCCTCTGACTATCTGAGATTATTAGTTTAAATTCTGCTGTCTGTAGATATTTATGAAACTGTTGCCAAAATACTTATATTTTTATTATTGCAATAGTAAACCTGAAAAGGAGACTTGAGTGGGAGTGCTCATCACTAGATGTACACATTTTTTGCATTACTATGTTCCACTGTTAAAACAGAGTGACATATGCTTTATGATGAGAGCCTTTTTATCTGTTATGACTGTCTAGAATGTTTGGTTCATTGTAACTTAAATTCCCCATTGGCTGTTCTGGAATTCAAATTTTCAGAACCTAATCTTTCCAAAGAGGTTTCTTATATAAACTTTTATCTCTAACAATGTAAGTCTTTCTCATTTGAACTTGAAATAGAAGGACAAGACAAACTTTATTGGCTTTAAGTACCTCCAAATATATTTGTCTCAGAAAAGTGTTTTAGATAATTTTAAATATAAAGTTAAGTATAAAATTTATATTCCCAAGTAACAAAAAAATCATCAAGTAAATCGCTCCAGATTATAACACAAGTTTTCATTACAGTATCTTTTACAACCAAGTTATTCAAATAGCCCATACTGATCATCCTATTTTAAATAATACTATTATTATGGAAAGTATAATTTATGGAATTATACTATTATAGTTTTTAGAACATTTTTAGTATGTCTTTCTACAGGAAATGCTTAGAAATTTTCTGCTAATAATATTTAATGGAAAAGCAATTTTGCAGATTTGAAATATAAATTCTGAAAGATTTCATTTGTCATTTAACAAAAAATCTTAGCAGAACTAAAACATATTGTTTTATTCCCATGTGACTCTTATGTTGCTAGGATATCACAGTTTGAATGATCCAACTAATTTGATTCAACAGAATTACAAGTTTTAATCACTGAGTCACTTTGACTGCAAACTTCATGAATATCTATAATAGTTTACTGCGTTTATTTCCAAATACTAATGGACACCTCAGACTTTAAACACGACCAGAAAAATGCTGTTCTATTCAGCTGCATATTCTCTCTATGTGTTAAATTGATAAAGCTGCCTTACAGAAGTTTTTGAAGGATGTACCTCTTAGTTAGCTGTTAATATATGAGTCAATAGATTGGTAATGATTTTTGTAGGTCTGGCTTTAGCTGTTTTGCATATTTTGTGTTTTTGTAGTATTCTAAATCATTGAGAGATACCTAGACAATATCGTACGGTAACTTAAATCAAGATCTGAGAATGTCTTAATAATTTCCTTTGTGAAAGTACACAGTGTAGTGCTCCTTAATATTTATATTCTCTGTGAATGTATAGGAATAATGAGTAAATGAGTTTTATCATTTCTCTCCTTTCTACTTAAATCACAGTATCTCTTTTGTTATACTATCCTCAGAGAAGGAGCAATCCCTTTCATTTCATGTATCTCTCTTCCCCTTTATATGACAGCATTTGTGATCAACCACAACGCCCTCAACACTTAGCAGAAGCCTGAGTTGTTGGAGGAGAGTTCAATACCTTAAGAAAGCAAATTAAGTCAACAGTTTCAAGGAAACCGACAGCATAAGATCAGCTTGCTCTGTTGCTTTCCTGACTGTAAATATTTCCATGGCCTTTCTTTTAGGAATATTTGTGTTTTTGTTCTGCTGCTTTTGCATATTTCTGACAGGAAACAAGCATTTGGATAACACACAGAAATAATCTCTATCACATGAAAGCATACCACACTTGATGAAAACTTGGACCTTTAAAAAACACAGTCCTCCCCTTA
The DNA here is from genome assembly GCF_003984885.1 of Neopelma chrysocephalum. Taxonomy (NCBI): domain Eukaryota; kingdom Metazoa; phylum Chordata; class Aves; order Passeriformes; family Pipridae; genus Neopelma; species Neopelma chrysocephalum. Next base: position 659,004 of record NW_020925381.1, on the reverse strand, counting down.
ATGTGGCAAAACGGTATGGAAAATAAATACACTCCTGAAAATGAATTAAGCAAAGTCTGTGTGACCTAGGAAAACACAAGTTTTAAATGGTCAGTGTGCCCTTGTCACTTTCATCTGTTGCTGCTCCTTGAGTGCTCAAAAGCCTCACTGTCTCTCATTTGAATCCTTCTGCCCCTGAATAAAGAGCAGCAGCAAGAAAGACTTTGGAATGTAACTACACAGGCAGAGGACATTTTTGTGTTCAGAAACAAATAGCTGAAACCATCAATTAAATAATTATCTGTGAATTATTTTCTCATCTGCAACCGAAAACAATCTGTTCCCGCTGATAGCCCTGATGCCACCACATCTGTTAATCCAAGAACTGCTTCTTTGACATCTACATATCAGTGTCATTTATTAGTGTTATGTTTCCCATACAGACCCTTATTTATCATTTATTTCTGACACCAAGGGCATAATTGGAACAGAAGCTGAACTGATTTGGTTGAATACTGTGGGTTAGATCTGTAATCAGTGAAAATCCTTTGGTACTGATAAAATGAAATATTAAGCAGGTATTTGGTAGGCACCACAAAGCCTAGAAGTAGTATAATTTCTATTTTAAGTTAGATGTCTCATTTTCAAAGTAATTTTCTTATATATAATTTCATGCATGTCATTTGTGTTAAAATATATCCAGTAAAACCCTAAAATTTTTAGGGCAAGATTGCCCCAGATTTAGTAAAAAAGAGACTTCCCAGAGAAAACATTGACTCTAAGCCCTTGCTCAAAAACTTCCTTCAAGTATTCATTTCACTGAGGGCAAATGCTCTGAGCATAAAATATATTGATTTATGAAAATTTTTTGAGTTTTAAAGGTACCCAGAAGTTATAATCTCATGTTTTATTTCTCTCTACTTTCAGGATTTTTAGTTAAGCTACACCTTTTTGGATGAATATCAGTTTCACCTGCAGTGAAATTCATTTTCCTGATGGAAATGTCTAGAGAATTACAAGGAAAACTTGAGGCCAAAATTTTCCTGATGTATGGCAACATTTTTACACAGCACACTTATAATTCATGACATTTATAATTCATAATAATACTCACAAAATTTAATGAAACTGTACAGGTTTGAGAAAATCAAACATGGCTTCTATTAAGTTGAAAGGTTTGCTATAACCAATATTATATAATCAACATAATATTGCCAAGATACACTTTGCTAATAAATAATTGAAAATTCCATTGTAAAGATATGGTCATGCAGAAGGAAGATGACAGGAAGGGAATTTATTTAGCCAGTCAGAATCTTATACTAATGCATTTCCCCAGTGTGACAACACAACAGGATATAAAAGGTATGCTTTAAAATAAGTGATTTTTTGTACTTTTCTTCAGAGTTGTGCCAGTGTTAGTTACATCACTCTGCTTCTTCCACATTATCTTATAATAAATAGTGAACAACTACTTTCTTCTTCATTTTAGCAAAGTTATCTCTTTTGAGCCTGACTTTTGATTAAGGAAGTCTGAAATTCCGTAAATTTTATCATGACCAATTGAAATTTCAAAAAAACCACCATCAGAAACCTTAGTCTGATGCTCACTGAAATAGGTAACTTTAGTGATGAAGGGCTTCCCACTGGCTTTATCGATTAATCCAGTGAACAAATACATCAATTTGTAACAAAGCTAATAAAATTTTGGGGTTTTTTTTATGTTAGCCAAATTGGGTTTTATTCTGGCTTTTCAATTCTTGATTTTGGAAACATCTATTTTATTGCATTACAAAAATGAGAACTGAACTCTACTGTCTGTGATGTTCATAAAGCAGCATCAAAGGTTAAAAAAGGCTTCTAAAGTTCTAATTAGGACTACATTAAGTAACTTTTTTCAGGAATAAAACTTAATGCATTTCTTAAAAATGAGAAGTCCTGCTATAAAAACTAAAAGAAAAAGTACTTCTATCATTCCCAGGTTTTCAGGTTTTTTAAACCAATTAGTTTTACATTCCTTAGACCTTTCAAGTATATACAGTGCAGAAATAATAGCAGTTTCTTTGGATTCCATGAGGAAGAGCGATCAGCAGCAAGTGCAAAATGGTCCTGCCCCACAGCTTGGCACTTGTAAGACCATTCCTAGTGTTCTGTCCCGTAACCTGGGCTTCTGGTGCAGGACAGACCCCGATGTACAGCAGTGAGTTCAGCTGAGAGTCCATGTGACAGGCACTATTGGAGCACAGGATGCATAGGGGGAAACATAGTACTGAGCTGGTTTAGGCTGGGGAAGAGTATGGGAAGGAGAGACCTCACTGCTTCTGTAAGTGTAGGGTTGGAGTGGGTAGGCAAGTTTGGGAGTGTGTGGAGTGCCTGCACCTACTCAGAAGTGCATGGTGGAGGGCTGGGAAGCCACAGCCGGAAGGTAGAGCATGGGAAAAATTATGTCTTAAAATGCCTCAAAAATCTTTACAGCAATGACAGGGGTCAAACGGGGTCCCAGATTCAGCTGGTTATGACACTGAGAAACCTGGTCCAACTAGTCTTGCTTTGAGCAGCACATTGGACCTGATGAACCCCAGAGGTCCTCTCTAACCTCCCTAATGATGTGATTCCATGATTAGTGGTCAAGTCACATGTGCATTTTGCAGCTATCCATGCAAGCAGAATGCATTCTCTTTTTTCTCAAAGTCTTTTTTTCTCTATGAAGTTGAGAAACAAGCATAGATCAATGTTTTTGTTGTACGCAGCTCAAAATATTACACCAACAACAAAATCTTTCTTCTCTTACCTACCTATACAGCTTGACTATTTGCACCAGGAATGCAATCTGATTTTAAAGTATTCATCTGATTATGAGTGAGCGCTGTAATTCTTTCTCCATCATAACACAGTCCTTAGTGTAAAGCTTCACGGTGGTTCTAAGAACTTATTTGGAAGATTAAGACTGTGTCTTAGTAATTCAATACTTTTCTGTACTATGTCAGATAGTCAGATATCAGAGGTTAAACTTAGCATCTTGCCAAGGCTATAGGCTACACTAATTTAAGCAAGTTAGCACCTTCTTCACTTCTCCTTTTTACAGTGGAAACTGCTTTTTCAGAAGTCAGTTTTGTCTTTTCTTTCCTTATTAAAGGTTAAGAGTTTACCAAATTATATGCCAAAGTCGTTTTCAAGATTTTTCTCCACTGGAACAGTATTAACTGAATCTAAACTTGTTAGAAGCAAAAAAGAGTTTGATTGAATACTAAACACACATTGAATCTATCTATCTGAAAGAGATTTGTGCTTTTAATTATTTTCCTTAAAACAAATTCTCATTTTGAGCTAATTGTCTTGGCTGGGCTGCAGTAAATATCTTTACCTTCATATTTTAAGTCTCTGAGTTTTTCCTGTGGTGTTTTTCAAACTTAACATCTTACAAAGACATGTCTTTGATTTTTTAAAGGACTCCCTTTGTTGTTTCCCTAGGCACAGTTTTACCTCTGATGAAGCCAAGGAGAAAAAAGATACTCCAAAATGACTGTAGTATATAGCTCCTTTGAAAGTAGGTGTGTGTCAAATCCCAAATCCAGAAACAGAATTTCGTATGATAAAGTTCAACACATTGCCTTTCAGATCTTTTATTCTTCTTGCTGAAAACAAGGAGTGAAGAGGCCAATCCTAAAACCTGTAAAACCTATGACTCCTGACTTTAAGAAATATGGCTTTAACTTAACCATTACCTTTTTTCTCTTTTATCAGTCTAAACTTAGATCAAATGTCAGCTGAAGAAAAAGTGCTAAAGTTCTTTTATCCATATGAATGTAAACATGGAGATCCACTCAGGTTAGTTGCAAGAGCACATAACTCTTCTGGGAGTTGAACTGGTGTACGTGTACCTGCAATACTTTCCTGTGCTGATGTAGATAAATATATATGCTTCTGATAAATGTTAGAAATTGGTGGGTTGTAAATCAGCCAATGTCTATAACCATTTGTATTTGACTGACTTAAATATTTCTGTGGTTTCTTTGAAAGATCTAATGGTGTTTCTCGGAAAAAACACCATTTTTTAATCTCTAAACTGTCTGTAACAAAGACCCTTGTGCACCAGATGGCTATGGTCAGAGGGACTGCCAAAAACAGGGTCTCTGAAAGCAAGTTGTCTTCATATATGTCAAACCCTAAGCAGTGAGTCTCATTACTATTTAGAACTGTCCTTTGCCAGTAAACTTCATCCTGTACCTGGGTAATGGCTTAATAGAAACATGAGATCATAGAATACTTTGGGTTGGAAGGGACCTCAACTAGTTGAGATTGGACTCAACTAGTCTGTCCTGGTTAGAACGGCTGGGACCAATTCATCCCTGGATGGGTGTAACCCAAAACTGTGTATTCTATAGCCTCCATGCCATTTCCCAAAAACTGCTGTCAGTAGAGGCCTGCAAGGTGGGAAGATGTTCCTGTACCCTTTTATGGAATTCCCCGCTCTGATATCCTTATATGGAATTCCCCGCTCTGATAAGAGGGACTGAGCATCCACATGCCCTTTTATGGAATTCCCTACTCTGAGGGAGGGACTGAGCACTCCCGCCTGAACTGGAGAGTATATAACTGGGAGTTTCAGAGCCTTGGGGCTCTCTCTCGTGGGACCCAGAGGAAGACAGCAGACCACCGCTGCTCCCAACCAGGCTGAGACCACCACCCTCAACTGGACTGCAATCACCACTTCTGACCAGACTGCAGCAGCTCTCCCACCAGCAGGTTTTTTTTCCCCTCTCCCTTTGCTTTGGACTCGGGGGGTGGGCCAAGGTACACCACTTTTGTTCATACCCCAGGGTGCTGGGTTGTACTTTTGGGTTTTGTGGGTTAAAACCAATTGTCTGTCTGTATAATTGTACTTATTGCATTATTTTAATAAATTGTTATTCTGACTTATAAATCTCTCTTTTGAATTGAGTTCATTTTCCCTTGCTGGTTAACTTTTAAACCAGCACATAGTCCAATCTCCAAAACCTTATGTTCCCACGAAAAAATTGTTCAACAAGTTATTTAAAAATAATTTCCTTCAAATAACAAACACAGCCTGTAATAGACCCAGTGTTAATTTCATTACCTCATGGTAATGAGGTAAAATCTAGTGGATTAAAATGTCTAGCATGGAAGATGTTTCTGCTGGAAAGAGTTCCTCCGTAAGAAACTATTCACTTTGAAACAATCAGAAAAAGCTCATACACTGTCAGTGGACTTTATATGAATTAAGTTCACTAAGGCCTTTTTGAAGGCAAGCTGAAATAAACCATGAGAAGCAGGTGGGAATATACCTGATGGTTTGGCATATTTTTGCATATATTCTATATTTTACTGATTGCATATAATTCTTAAGAAGAAAATCTGCATGCTCAAGTTATCTGCCCAAATAATAGCTGGAATTACTGAACATTTTTGTCAATTGTTAGCACCAATCCTTGTATCTCACTTCACTGAACACACATACAGATACATTCTTATTTGCTTTTTGCTAAAATAAGAGTTAGCTGGTAGGAAATTGCTTATAGCAAGAAACAAAATCAGTGCCAGGCTTTGGAGGTGATGTAATGGAAGTTCTTCTAGGCATGCAGAGATGACTGCAGAATAAGTTGAACTAAAAAAGAGCTCAAAAACAATAGACTAAAAAACATTTGCAAGTTGCCGTTTTGCAAGGATGAAGAGGCTTTTCATGCTTTTATCTGTGATGGGTAATGTCAAATTTATATTTTTGCACCCTCTTTTTGTGTTACAAACCTGAAACAGTAGTGTCTTGGTTATCTAAGGCTTTCTGGAGGAGGGAAAAGACACTTCTCTCTTTAGGAGCCTATGAACGGAAAGAAAGTTTTAAAGGATCTGTAAGAAAAAGAGGTTGACACAAGTACAGCACCAAGCAAGGGAACTGTTCTTTAAGGTAAACAGAGAAATTGTTGAGATGAGCAGACTGCTAAATTTCAGCAGCTACAGACTTCACAGGGAGCAGAGGACACCAGCCCAAGTTTACGATAATCCAGATGGAAAAATATAATCAAACCATGCGGAAGTGGAAGAACACAACGGATGAAGCATTAGAAGACTTAAAAAAAAAATTGCTGTAAAAGACTGTTATCTTTTTACTGGACATCACTACGAAAAGAAAATCACTTCCACCTCAAAAGTCTTGTTTGTGCCATGTCTAATCACAGTGACTAGTGTTTTTTTCTGAGAGTTTTCACGTTCATTCCAGTTTATTTCCTCCCATTATTTTCTTCCTCTCGAAAACTGAGAGACTACAAGAATTGGTGAAAGACAGATCCCTAACACTCTACAAAGGCATGGGGAAACTCTGCTTCAGAGCTGGTTTACATGTCAGATATACATATCTGATATTAACTTAAAGAATAGCTGAGAAAACTATTAATAAAAGTGAATGATGCTCTGCAATGATTACACCCTTAAGAACATCATAGATCTGGATGACTAGAAAGTCATCCACTTCTTACAGTGTAAATCTTGCTATAGTGAATTATTTCCCTATTCATTTTTTCTTCCATTCCCCCTATTCTCAAGTACTGCAGGACAAACACTTCCTCAAGGAGGGCATTTTTTCCAGATGACTGAGGTGCCTTTCTAGTTCTTCTTCATAAGCATGAACTCAGCAAAGCTTCCTAATCAAAAGTATAATTCAGAAACAGCTAAATTAATTGTAAAAATCAGCAGAGTAAATTATTATTGTTATAGAAATGACAAATGCAAATAAGAACATCTAGGAGAACCATATAAGACAGAAGTCTGGTTTCATTTTAAGTTCACTACATGGGGGAAGAGTTAATTATTTCTCCTTAAAGGAAACTTCAAAGGAAACTTACATCATTTCTGGACAAAAACAGAGCTTTACTGACAATAATGCTTGATTGAAGAAGAGATTAGAAGAGCATGTTCTACTGTGTACTGAAAAATGTGCTTAATTCCTTTATGACTGAAAGGTAGATAGTGCTTTTGAGTATGCTCTCTGCCAGCAGGTGAATTAGCATTGCTTAATAATTTTATTATGATACAAGTTGTGGAAGAACTCATTCAGCACAAGCTGAAGCCACAGGTAACATTTACGTCCTGTAGATCTAATAAATACTTAACTATTTCTGCAAACTTTGCCTTATATGCCATGAATAAACATTTTCAAACATGTTCTATATTCCTTATGGTAAAAAAAAAAATAAGTAATTGTAAAAGCCATAAACTTGCCCAGAAAAATCTGAAGTTGCTTAAATGATAAAAGGAACCCTGTACTGAACCCTAAGAGAGTCCAGTCAGCCATAGCACTGTCCCATAATTCACTACAGTCCTTCACAGCTATTCCACTCTTTTTTCCAATCATCTTTAGTTTAACTTTAAAATATGCCTTACGTTTTTCCCCAAAATTAATTAGCGACTGCTGGCTGATCAATGTTTTTAACTATTTACCATCAAACAGTAAGTTTTTAAGGAAAATATTTAGCTGTCTCAAAGATAGAAACACATTACATATGTATTGACTTATGGATCACAGCTAAGCTCTTTATCCTGTTTTTTATTCAGACTTGGCAAGAATAGTGGGTCATATTGTGTCATCTACCTTTAAGGGTCTTCCCTGCTAATCTCATGGTCTGTTTTCAAAACAGATAGCACAATTTTTTTTCATGATGGTGTCTTATTAAGCTTGAATTAACTGGGGGAGCGGGACTGGGGAGTTATTTGGGTTTTTGTTTTCAGTTTTGGAGTGGGTTTTTTAAGCTTAAAGTGTTTTCAGTATTGTAGAATTGTAAGTTATGTACCAGGTAAATATTTTTGCACATAGGAACTGAGTTCTTTCTGATTTTACTTGGAGTAATTTTTAAATTATCTTTTGTACAAGTCAGCACCCCACCAACTAGAAGTTTCAGCTCCTCTTAGCAAACCTCAGAAAGAAAAACATTTTTTTTTTTCTTTTCTATATGTATATATATACAGTATTGTCATCTTGATCCAGCCTGCTAAGTAGGCCTGAGGCTAGGCCATTTAAAATATACAGAGAATATGTTCATTGAGTTAAGGAAGCTCTGTAGTAATCCAGTTTATGTATTTATTCATTCTTAGTATTGCATTATTTTTATCACTAAATATTTCTTTGATTGTCAGAGTGATGAAACATTAATTTTGGATAAATGTACTTTTCCTACTCTTCCACAGTTTTGGCAGGAGAATAAAGCATTTAAGCCCCCTTCTCATCATAATCTCCATGTTAAATATGTGAGATTCTTTGCAAAAATTATGAATGGAAGGTATCTGAATGAAGGTTAGACGTTCATTTTTAACACTAGTTAATACAGAGCAGAGGCAGTACACGCACAGAGGAACAGTAGTTCCCTTTGTAAACAGTCAACGTAGATTACTGTTCTAAATTTTCTCATAAACAACTATCTGCCTTAATATGCTCACCACCTAAATACTGGTTTTCCTATGTCATGTACAACTAGTTATACAGTATATGGGTAGTAGATGTGTGTTTGTGAGAACTGGGAGACCAAAAGAGTTTTTCTTTTCTAAATGGGGGGTAAAATATTCACAACCCTGGCCTCAGTCAACCACATACACTGATTTCATTATCCTCACTCTTCAGGGTCTACTGCATTGGCTGGGGGGTCTGGCCAGCTGCTTTGGGAGCTGAAGTGCAAGATCAAAACAAACTCACTACAGAAAACGTTCAAACCAAGGCTTTCCAAAACCAAGTAAAAGTTTACCAAAAGCCAGATTTCCAGGGTACAGCAAAGCAGTTTTGTACCAGCTACACTTTCAGCTATAGGTAGCAGAAATAATTTCCTTGTGCAAAATGTTCACAGTAGTAGCAATAAAGTAGCATTTTTATGGAAAGTAATGTAGGCTTTTACAGCAGACTGAGCAATTTGCCAGCCAAGAACCAAAAGGCTTAATAATACTATATTCTAAATGGTATTTGTAGCATCTGTGATTATTTTTATAAAAGTTCCAAAGTAATTTAGAACATAAAGTTTAAAGATTCTTCCATCTGTGAGGAAGAAAAGATTGAAAAAAAAATAAAAAAGGAGCTATTTCTCCTGTATTTCAGTAGCAGTTGAAGTACTAAGATTCTAATTGTTAGCTCACAGTCATTTATTTCACAGGCGACTTTCCAAAGTGTCTTTTATCTTCCTACAGTTGCATTAAGTTAATTCCACACACTGACAGGAGATTAGTTTAGTCTTCAGCTAGAAATAGGACTTTTCTGAGAAGGGTCACCAGATGTAGTGTCAAAGAGAGAATGATAAAGACCGTTCTAAAATAGCATTTGGTCAGAAATCTTGTCATCAGTTTTGATTGACATTTCTACCAGAAGCACAGCAAATCACATCGACTTCTTCACTGAACATCCTATTGACTTAGTTTGTTGCAGTCTGTTCGGGCTGGTGTGCACTGAAGCATATTTGAAAGGCCCTTCATCTCAGCTACAATATATTATTTAAAAATGTCAAGGCTGTTTTGCTGTTGCTGGAAAATAAATGATTCTGTCTGAGCTCCTAACATGTATACAGACTCTTCTCTCACTAATTTTCTTAAATTATGTATTGCATTGCTGTCTGCTGCAGATATAGGGTCTCTGTATCATTTTCTTCTAGCTCAGTATTTCCATATTCACATTCCTCATTTGACTGTAGCTTGAAATGCATTTATCCTTTGGTCTAAATTTGGTAGGGGCATATTTGTTTTCTATTTCATTGTATATATATATATAAATATATATATATATATATACATATATACGTATACATACATCAGATACAGATACAGATACTGTTTGATGTCTGCATCCCTAATCTTATTTATAAGCCTAGGACTCCTTGGTATTTTTCTGTGTGATTCAGGGTCCCCAGTGTATTTTGTTTCCAAAAAGTGGAACTCCTGTAAGCTTCAAGCTTTGGCAATGTGCTTTCCATGGTTACTACCACAAAAGGAAAAATATTCTTTCTCAGACTTGGTTCTTGATAGTTTTAATTCATTACTTCCTGCACTGAAAATGACACTGAGCAGCTGATCTCTCTCCAGACATCCTGCATTTCTGTAGACATCTGCCCTGTCTCCCCACCAATCAACAAGTTACCTCTTTTTCTGTCTGAGGAGCTCCAGCTTATTTATTTATTACTCTAAACAATTCTGTACTTTTTCATCATATCCTGATACTAGTTATACTGTCTTTGAACTCCTACAGACCTGTGGTCTGAGTACCATCTGGTTCTGATAAAATTTTTTAGCTATTCATTTTGTCATTTATTCCTTAATACATGCTGTCATTTCATTCACAGATATATTCTTTGAGAATTCCCAATGAGAAAGGTTCCTTGAATGGGAGATTTTATTCCCACACAGAATTCCAATGCAAAAAATACATTAGGTTTGACTGCAACGGTCCTATCTTCTCTGAATGTTTCTTTTATTCCTTGATAATCAATGGGCTTTACAGACTTTCTGGTAGGATTCCCTGTGTTTAAAGAAAGATTAAATATTAATTTAATTATGCTAGTTCTTTTTTTTAATTATTTTTATCTAATCAGACAGAGTTTACGATTCTTTCTATTTCTTCTTTCTTAGTAAATAGATTCAGTCTTTTGAAGGATGTCTTCTTTCTTCAAATTAGCACTCTTTACCCTGCTAAGAAGCCTTGTTATGTTCGTTTTGTCTTTTCTCAAACCTTTGATAATAGGCATTATGCATTAGACCAAGATCTGCTATGAGGGGCTACTATAAGGTGGTTTTGAATGTTCTCCACACTTTCTTAAAGATCTTGAGGTATTAACTTCTTTTTAACAAGACTCCTTCAATCTTTTCCCTTCTCCCTCCCTACCTTTTTTAATATGAGAACTGTGGTGGCTTTTAGACTATACATCAGTTAGTATTGCCATTCTTATCAGTGGAGCAGTATGAAAGGTAAGTACTCATCTCTCCTTCCAGGTTCTTTACTCTCCAGGAATTTTCTGTTTTTCCTTGAGGTGGTCAGTTTCTTTGAACAATCTAGATATTCCATGGACACAGAAAACTATTCAAAACCAGCATGATCTATTTTGAAGATACATGTATTTTTTTAGGTCAGTATTGGAATAGCAGGATGATTATATATTCCTTCCGCCGCTTTTATAGTATGCGTAGTGTTTTTTCTTCAGGACCAAATAGTTAGTTCTCCTGCACAGTTTTTTAAAGTATTGCTGTACATGTGCAGAAGCATATGTATCACTGGTTTGGTTTCCATGTTAAACACAATAGAACTATTTTTTTTCTTCCATTTCTCATCAGTTTCTATTGCTTAATCAATTCGTTATCTGACCACAACAAAAACCAACCAAACAAAACTAAACCCAAAACCCCAAACAAACAAACAAACAAACAAACAAAAACCCCACTAGTATTTTTACCTATAGCAGAAGCATCATCCCAAACTGAGTAGCATTGTTCAAAGCTGGAGATCCTGTACTTCTGCATTTGTGATTGAATCACTGATAAGATTTATTTCTTGGAAAACACGTGAAAGGAGAGAAAGGGCATTCTTTACACTGCTTCAGAGAAGAGTTTTGTGATTTGTTTCAAAATGCAGAGGGGAGGCAGCAGAAGTATCGAGTTACACTGGAAAACATTGAAACGTAATTTCAGCATAGCAGAGTTTCTAAAGTATATGAAACATTTTAGAAAATAATATGACAAAAAGAAGAATTAATCAGACCACTAGAGATCTGGCATCTCAAATCCAGACAGAAGGAGTTGGAGAAGAAAGCAGTAATACAAAAGAAGGGGAACACTGTGTGGAGTGAAGGAGAGGTTAGGATGTCATCCAAACATTTTCTGCAGCTGTACCTGTCATTCTCTCCTTCAGACTAGGAGGTTCCTTTTGCCATAGCTACTTTGAAGTGTTTTCCCATCTCCAGACCCGTCAGAGATCTGCAATATTGCCTGACAAAAGGAGAACACAATATGCAAATTATACATGTATATAAAAATCACATTTCTAAACTTTTCTTACCCTATTTGTTTAGAATAACTTCAAACTGAAAAATCTAGCTTACAGGTATGTGAAGAGATATCACTAGTTCTGCTGGAGAGTTTACTTATCCTCTAGTCACCTTCAGAAGGTCATCACGCTATACATTTTACATTACCTAACATACTGCCTTGAATCTTTCCTGCTTCTTCACTTCTGGTAGTCTTATGCTTTAAAATTCAAAACACGGAAGAATTTCTTCAATGCATCCAATTTCTCATTATCTTGTAAATAAAGACATATGGTAGCAGAAAAGATTTTTACCTGTCACTGTTCTTTCACTGTCAAATATGATACAATCAAAGCAGGACACTTTGTAAGTTAGTATAATATTGTCACAATTTCTGAAGACTTAAATATGTTATTTTTACCGGAAAAGTACTCCTTTGGTCTAAGTACACACATCTAATAAGTGGAGGGTTTTTGAGATTAAAAAAATTAATAAATAAATGAGACCTGTCACTTTTTATTTTATTTTTCCATATACCTGCTCTCTTGAAGCATTCTATGGAGACATGAAAAATTGGGTGAACCTGACTCTACATTAGCAACCTTATTCTCATGACGATGTCTTCTACAACTACCTAAAATGTCACCAATTCTCAGAAAGATGTGTCATTTGACTTGTTTACATTGCAGTTTAAAGACTGAATGACTTAAATTGCAGTAGACCTTCTGAGTCATAATAAGGTATGGATTTTTTAGTGGGCTCAGAAGGACAGAGTCACTAATTTCCCTGTCCTCACATCTCTTCCTCTTGGTGAGTTTTCCTCCTTTTACCCTTTACAGGGAGTATGATTGGAGCCAAAGGAACTCACTGTCAAAAAATTGCTGATACAAAGTTATTTTTGGAGTCTTGTTTATTAAATATTGTTAATAAACTTCTATATGATAGTCACAAAGATGCTGAGGGTAAAACTCTGTTCAGACAAATGATTTGAAATTCATGAATACATTTTAAGAGTGGAAGGGACACAACTGTAAGCACCAAATTTGATTTCCTTTATGACATAAAACAGTAATTTCCATAACAGCTCCATAATTTCTCATTGAAATTGAAATCCAGTTAAAGAAAAAACTCTCTTCAGGTCACCCCTGTGAAAAGACAACTTACCCTGATCCATTTCTGAATCTGGTGTATGAAATATTTGATTCTTTATGTTGTGAATAAATTTATCAAAATTGCTTGGCATATAGATGGAATTAAGTAAATACTACAACAGCATTCTGGCAGCTTTCATGCATCCAGTCTTCACAAAGTTCAAGCCAAAATTGTTTATTTTAAGCTGTCCTGAATTATTAGCTTGGATTGTTTTTTTAATTTATTTACATGAAACTACTCAACTACTTAAATGAAATTTTCAACTAATTTCAAGTAATTTATTGCTCTAGGAATTTTCTCAGCAGCCTATGAATTAAATTCTGAATAAATGTATCTACTCAAAGTTTTTTTGACTGTATAGACTTTAAATACTAGTATCACAATTTTAAAACTTGAGAAATGGAAAGAGAACTTCAGCATCTCAAGACCTGTCTATTCACCAGAGGGAACAGGTCATTGATCCCACAAATCTCTGTACAGTTGCTTGGTATCTGTATCCTCTCTTATGAATATTGGAAATACGTTGAACTTCTCTGATAAACAACATTGTTCTGTCCCACACATGATTTCAAGACATGGAATGTAAGCACATATTTTCATTGATTTTTAATATTTTTTATGATTTCCTTAATTACAGATGTTATTTTTTATAAATTCCTTCAAATGCTTAGTCAATGGTAAAGGCCAGAAATTTTCTCTTGTTAATTTTTTTCAATATCAATTGCCATATCTCAGTTGAACAGATATATTTCATCGTTAAAAGCTTTGTTCATGCAACCACTGAAGATAATTAAAAAGTTATCCTTCATAGAAGATAAAGTGCTACTTCTGAACATAGATATTTTATAGTATGTATTAAATAATACATTTTCCCTTTATACAAAGTGCAATATTGTTTTTTATTCAGGAGAGTACTTCAGAACTTTTATCTTTGTATAAGCTTCAATATGTTATGGCTTTTTTAATTATCTGAAAAGATTTTCAGTTCTGATAAACAAAATAAGAATGAGCATAGCATGTTTTCCAGCCTCTCAAGGTATAAAATATGCTTTAGAAATATAACTAAACTGCTTTCAGAGAAAGTACTTAGACTTATAAGTATAGCTTTTTAAGGTAGATTTTCTTGTGACTTTTTACAAAATCCATCCCAGTACTTGTATTTTCCTGAATTGATGTTGACTTGGATTTTTGGAGAAGAAATAATTTTTTGATATTTAATTTAGCTGGCAAAGCTTCTTAAGGAGGCAGTTGTTCTAGAAAAGTGATTTGATAACATCTGATCATATTTCTCTTTTATGCCATGCATTTTGTTCCAGGAATAAAATTACCAGGAAAGGTTTAAGAATACAAGAAATTTCCATTATATTGATTGATCTGTTTGTCTCCAAAGACGTGGATCCCTACATTTTCAAGTCTGAAATTCAAAATGTATGATAATACCATCTTATAAAGGGGAGAAGTTAATTTCAGTGTTATGTTTCTGTAGCGCAGCGTGGCCCTTGTATAAAGGTTCCTTACTCATTTTTTACTAAGAAAGCCATCAGGCAGCAGCAAATAGTTAGGATAAATTTGCTAAGCATGCCATTTTACCCAACATCTCCACAAATGCTGCTATGTGAAGAGCTAAACTCTGACATAGTTTTTTTAGTCTACCTACTAAAGGTGTTACTGGGTCTCGGGGTACATATATGTCAATGGCTGACATTGACCCAGACTTTCAGTCTTTAACCCATTTAACCTATATTGCATATCTTGGCTGCTGTTTTGTGATACCCTTTACATATGTCTCATCTCCTGTTTTTTTCGTGTGCGTACACTACCTAGTTTATAGCACCTGTTCTATTCTCTCTCATACTTACGATTACTTAAAATGTAGTGTTAAAATATCTATCCGTGTAGATTTTAACTCACGAAAGGCTGGTTCTGTCTTCCATTAATTTTACAATATTTTTGAAGCATAAATTTGTTATTTAGATATTCTGCAGAAAGTGTGATCCTTGCTGTCCAACTCACTGCATTTTTTTCTGCATATTTGTTGGCTGTAGCCTCCTAAACTTGTCAAATGAAGGAAATCATAGTGACTTTTCTAAAAAGGCTATAAAATGTCGTTAGAACTAGATTCTAAATGCAGTCTATATTTATTTGAAGGTTTTATTTATTTTTTTTCCCACAGGTTTTTCTGGTTTAACTAGTTTTTTCCAAAGGTTGCTCTGGTTTTAGTGACCTTTTGAAAATTGGCTTTGCAAGTATGGAAATACATTGCTAAAAAGAAAAAAGAAGAATTAACCTGTTCTAAATTATGACTAGATGTAAATATCTGATTTAGATGAAGATTAGTAAGAAAAATAAAACAGATTCTTTATTGGATTTCCTAACTATTACAAACTTGTAACTTATTTATGATCTACTTCAGCGAGAAACATTCTCAGAATAAATTTATTGAGTTCTACCTAACAGTAAGCAAAAAACGCACATTGCAATCATTCAAAACAAACACACAAAGTAAAACCCACTTCATTTTGGTGAGTTACATTTTTCAGTGCTGTGGGAGATGCCTACATGCCATAGCCATTTACTGCAGTCTTTGCTTGTGTGCTCATGTGTCATTTGGCAGATATAATCTCTGTCTTCTTAGGCATTCCTCAGTTTTATGACAGCCTGTTGTTGCTGCTAACTTTAGGGCAGAAACTGAGTGATTAACAACCTTTGGTAAATCTCCTCCCACAAGTGGTTGGAGCTTGCAGCTTGCAAGTGTTCACTGCTAACTGAGTGGGCACAACACTTATGGAAACAAGCCTAATGTAATGAGAAGTTAATTGGCAACAAGAACCTGAAGAAATGCAGTCAACAAAAGTTGATTACCCAAATACTGTCTTCAGATCAAGAAAGACGCAAAATAAAGGTGAAGGAAGTGACTCTGCATGTGTTTTCCATGTCATTCTGAAGAACAGGCTTGAAGACAGACCTTGCAAGTGTGCTGATTTTTTTGCCTGTATCATATGAATTAAAAATTTAAAAGCAAACTGCACAGATCTGCTTATGCAACTGAAGTTCTCATGCTGTCTTCTAGTCAACATTTAATGGATTGTTTCATTCCCTCAGCTTTCAGATTTTGTGTGATAGAAACCCAAGTTTTAAGAGTAGACAAAGCAGGGAACAATACTAACAACAACAACAAAAAATCTATTGTATTTGCCCAAATAACTAATTAAGGCTTTTCTTTTAATTTTGCTCTAGCTATTTCTCCAAGTAAACAGGTAATAAAACAGCAGTAGTTAGTAAATTAAGACTGATGCCATACTGAGGAAGAATATAAAGTATATTTAACAAAATTATATATACAACGTGTTTATTAGTGTAACTGAAAAATATTAGTAGAACAATACAATAGATACATAAAAGGTGGTCATGAAATAGTAAACTCAGGTGAAAATGGCTAGCATAGAGAAAGTTCTTTTAAATCATTTCTCTGAGGAGATGATGAAAGTTAAGTTTGGACATCAAAAGAAGGGATAGGGATGGAAAATGGACATTCTTTGGCAAGAAGAAATGAAAGATATTGATTTAGAAAGAGGAAAGTAACGATACTCTAAAAGCCTGGAGCACTTCAGCACTGTGTGTATTTTGGCCAAGGGAGAACTAGAGCATAACAAACCAACTTTTGAGGCCTGTTCCAAGGATTGCAATACATGTGACTTTGTGTAGACAAAAGTTCTGAGCCATTTTTCACTGCTCTGTGCTTCTACAGGCTCAGTCATATAACCTAGACATTCTCGGAGTATTCCTTGAATGCTTGAGCAAGGACACCAATTCTAAAGTCCCTGTCACCCATAGTATTTGGTGACATTGATTAACTTTGGCAATCATATCAGCAAGCACCAGCACTGTGATTCGTAGATTGGAGAGTTAAAAGGGTGAGCAGTTTCTCATCGTACCTTATTTGCAGATGAATTACTGTGAAATTATATTTTGGTAATCCTGACCAGATTTTGCTTCAGCTTTTACCCTCTAAATTTGAGAATCCCATATTTTCCTGTCAATCAAACTTATAAAAAAAAGGAAAAAGCAAAAACAAACTGTTTACTGGATAAGTGCGAGTGTTGGTAAAATTTTTTACATGGCTTGCTGAGTAAATACCTGACTTTTTTTTTTTCTCCAACATTTTTCTTCTGTTTGACCACAATTAGGCTAAGGGTGTCAACTTAGAGTACTTGACATGACAAAGGGTGTTCAGTTTATCTATTTAAAGACTCTTTTCACTTTTATTAGACACATGTTTCAAGGGAAGATTCAGGAAAAACTATGATTTTGGAAATTTTTTTTCCTTCATGATACACAGAACTTTTCCTTCAAGCAAAAACAAGCTTGTGGAGTTCTGTTTCATTTAGATTTAATAGCAAACAAAGTACAATTTATAAATAAAGTATTAAGTAAAAAGTACAAACAATTGAATTGGAGAGGGTGTACTACACAACTTGTACCTAAATTTCTTGGTGACAATAGGAAACCTTTTGTACATTATAAGGGAAGTAAGATTAGGCTTGTGAAGATGAGGTTTTTTGAGGTGCTTTTTTATAATTTTTCCTCTTTTTAAGTAGACACTATTGATTAAACTGTTTCCAAAATTCCTGTCATGTTTTATATTAATTCCTTGAAATAACCTTTTTCTTTTGCAAATCAACTAGCCAACCACAAAGGAAATAATAAGAAAGAGAAAAAAAATCTAAAGTTGAACATTATTATTGATTCTTTCTGTCCCAGAATTCATAGGCAATGTTGAATTAAATGCAGGAACTCCAGCTCTAGTTCCAGCTCTGCTCTAGATATCTGTCCTGGACTCCATAAATATCTGTGAAAACTTCTAAACAACGGACAAGCTAGAAACAAACATCTACTCCAAATTTTGCAGCTAGATCACAATTATAAAATGAATCCAGAAAGTTTCTTTCATTAATCAACTTTGAATTTTGAAGTAGTTACTTGAAATGTGAAAGAGAGGTTCAGTTGTCAAAGTGCCCTTGGTCTCTGACTGTCAGGAGTCACTGTGCTTTAAATGACAAAACAGTGCTGGAGTTCTAAAGAGCAAAAGCCTTAGAAGAGTTATATTTTGATTGACGAGTAACATTTTGACTGTTGTTTTAGCAGAGGTCTGGAAAACTGTAATAATTAGCCTGTCAGCTCAATTGTTACTCTTCATTAAAAATGAATATGGGAGAGCAATTAATCTCACATCTTTAGCGTCATTAGGTTGTTCTGTTACTGCAGTTGTGTGCAGTTCAATATGTCAATTAATCTTTAGAGCAGTATTATTTTCTAATTTAAGGCCTCACTTTCCTTGTTTTGATGATGTACTTGAAGAACAACATTTACGTTTTAACATATACCAGACAAAATAAAATTGTTGAAATGGAACCACAGTTGAACCAATTCTGTCTTAGAGTGTAACATTTAACATGGAGGTCATGATCATCTCTCAAGTCAGGCTTAATAGTTCCCTGCAGGAATAAAAGCACCAGAACATTATTGGTAATATAGCAACAGCTTAGAGTTATGTAAAGGAAGGAACAATTGGGTTACTGTTTATCTTTCTTTGCCTTCCTTATTCTTTAACTTTGCAATTGTACCAAGTGGTGGTGGAGAAAGCTTTGCAAAGCCAGAAAACTTAAGCAGGAAGTTGGATACATTAAGTCATCAAATTGTGTCCATGAGATGGTGGAGCTCAGGATCCTCCATGAAGGAAGCTAAGCAGTAAGTGAGACTAGAAGCCTGAACCTCCAAAGAGCTAGCTTTGACATCTTCAAAGACATACTTAGAGGAATCCCATGGGATATGGCATAGAAGAGAAGGGAGTCAAGGAGTGCTGGGCAATATTCAAGCATCGCTTCCTCCAAGCTTAAGACCAGAATATCCCCATAATGAAGAAATGATGCAAAGAGGGCAGGAGATTTGCATGGATGGGCAGAGAGGTTCTAGCAAATCCCAGATGGAAGAAAGATACTTGGAGATGTGGAAAAAGGGACAAGCCATAGGGAGGACTATAAGAATATCATCACAGTATGCAGAGATGCAACAAGGGAGACCAAGGCCCACTTGGAATTGAGTCTGACAAGAGGTATCAAGGACAAGAAGGGCTTCTGTAAGTACATCAGCAGGAAAATTAAGACTAGGGAAAATGTAGGGCCACTGTTGAATCAGATAGATATCCTTGTGACAGAAGACAGAGGAAGAAGAGTAGAACCTTCTTTGCCACAGTCTTTATTCATGAGGCTGGCCCTCAGGAATCACAGACCTTGAAGATAAGAGAAGAAAATGGAGTAAGGAAGACTTCCCTTGGTAGTAGAGACTTGGGTTAGAGATTGGCTAGACAGAAGACTTAACAACAACAAATCCATGGGCCCTGATGTGATGCACCCACAGATGCTGAGGGAACTGGCAGATGTTGTTCCTAACCCACTCTCCATCAGTGAAAAATTATGGAGAACAAGAGATGTTCCTGATGCCTGATTTGACTAGATCTCTGGAGGTCCCTTCCAACCCTAACTATTCCATGATTCTGTGAATTTTCAAATACATGAAAATTAACACAGCTCAGACACCAAACTTGTGTTTGTTCTGCAATGGCTACAGAATATTTTCGATTAAATGCATTAATCGAATCATTCACTGGATATAATTGATAATTTATAAGTATTGTTTTCATATCTTCCTGAACTACAAACCTTTGTTGTCTGATTCCAGAAACAGGTGGTCCATTAAGATCTTATCTCAGGAAATTACTCTGGTCACTGTTAGTTACAGGACCTGGGGCTAGTTGAACTGCATACAATTACCAAATGCCAGTTGTTCCAAGAAATTAAGATATACATTAAATAATTTATCCTAAATACCTGCACAAATAAGGTCCAAGTGCTCAAGTTATTTTAAACTCCTTAAGACTCTGCAATGATCTACCAACTAGTTCAGGAACAGAGAACCTCTTCTCATGTCATTGTCATTTTATGTTATTGAAATAAATATTCAGCAGTCCTGTTTGTATGTAGTACACACTGACCAAGGCATCTTTCAGAACTATATCAATGGGGAATTATTAACACCAAAATAAATTCAGAACCAGAAACCCCACAAAGTTTTGAATAAAAAAATTTTTGAACAAATTAAAAAGAAATGAACATCAATTGGCTTTTAAGATATTTTGAACTTTAATATTCATTCAATTTAGAAGTCCATTCTGACTTTAGCTCTTCAGGAAGCTAAGAAATCAATTCACTTTTCTGTCAGCTAAAGAAATATCTATGGAATTGCTTTCTGTGTTCAACAGATGTTACTTTCCATGTGGATCGTGTCTGAATTATCTGAGGAGCTGCTGAAGAACAGAGAAGATTTGTCTATGACTGTGTACATTAGTGTTTTGTTCCTGGTGCCTACTTCTAAAGTGAACTTATTAAAAGACAGATGAACAAATCTTTCTTTGGCAGAATTGCAAAACACCTCAAGTTCACTGTCATCTCGGTGAAACACCAAAAAGGGGAAAAAAAGAAAACTAGTTTCAGATGTGTATGCATGGTATTTTTCAGGAAAAACAAAACAAAACAAAACCTTATCTATGCAGTAGAAACACCAATATTCTTCTTTACCCAGAAATTTTCGAAGTATTGTATTTCCATTAACAAATAGGGATGCTCCAAGTTAGATTTTTTAAATAAAGAATGTGAAGTTGTCTGTTCACTGAAAAAAGAAGCAGAACAAAATTAATTTTCCAATTAAGATGAGGTGGAAGGGGATTGATCAGTTAATATAGATAATTTAATTAGATTAAGTTCAATAATTACAGCTCTTCTTTTAGGAACTGTAGATCTGGTAGACTGCAAACGGAGTGTGACCAAGTATCAGGTTGAAATTATCTCATAGGCCTACCTTTGTAGAGGACTTTTGGCCCACTCTGGAATATGGAGCAGTTCTCTGAAGAGGTTTGCTTTTGATAAGATCAATGGGAGTGAAGAAAATATTAACAATATTGGAATCAAAATTCCTAACAACATAGCAGATGACACACTAAGACAGTCCTGGTGATCAACGTTTATGGAAGTATATTGAAAACAGCGCTTTATCATGTTTACAAAAAAAAGGAAGATAATGACCTTGCAGAGAAGAAAAGTCAAATTTGTGAAACTGGCAACATATTCAACATATTTCTCAGCTATGAATTAGTGGAATCACACCACACTATCTGGAGATACAGGGCAGGTACATACAAATACCATAGAAGATACAGTGGCATGAGAGTGCAGATAATAATGTCTAGCACAGAAATGCTGATATCTTCCCCTCTGCATGTAGAGCCTGAGCTTAACAAGGTAACACGTGACCGTATGTAATGCATTATGTCTCAGTCAAGATTGCTGAATCAAAAGCTAAAAAAGAGAATCTGTGCTCTTGATATAATTGCCAGAGACTGAAAATATATTAATAAAGACAAAAGTAAAAATGAATGGAATGTTATTTTTTTTTCTTTCTCTAGTGATGCAGTAAATAACTCCATGAAGCTGGATTTGAAATGGCCTTTTATCTGGGTAAAACCCAAACATTTTTCTACTATCAGATAACTGATTTTGAAAACAAAGTAATCAAAATGGAAAGACACAAATGAATACTTTTTGCTTACATAAAAATAGAAATGTAAATTGCAATCTCCACCTCACAGTTAATGAGTATGCAAGATTATACATGTTGTGCAGCTTATTTAGGATCAAAGTAGTAGGAGGCTGATTTTTCAGAAAGGAATTACAGGTTATTTTCTTTGACAAGTATTTTTAGACTGAATAACATACATATTTATTAAATGTGCATCGTTTGTGAATCAGAGCTTAATTAAATACTGACTTCATAAAATATACTCACTTTGAAGTTTGGTTTTTTTAATAGTAAGCAAACATTTACTGTTAAGAATGAAGTGTTGAAAGGGAGACAGGTAAAGATTATGCTAAACTGTATTTTCTTGAGAGTTACAACACTCAGGTCTTGCTGTTTTGCCCAATCCTTTATTGAGTCATGGGCATATGAATTCATATAATTAAAAACAATCCTTTCTGAGCATGCAAATGCAGTGTTCAATTAATTGTTTTGTAAGTTATTTTCAACACAGCTGAAATTTGAATAAATGGAGAAATGGATTATGTCTTTGTACTTGAAGAATTTTGGAGTGTTTGTCTTGTTTCAAGTGGGTTCAGACTTTCTCTCACTTGTCTTCCTGAGGTCTAGGGTGGGCAGAGAATATTTTAAGTATAGAAACTGAGAAACTTATTTCTAAGAGCCAGTAAAGAAAAAAATCATTAATATACCCACCTGAGGTTTTATAGATCTGTCGGGAGAGGTGTGAGGACTTTATGGGGATAAAAAAAGTAATTATTTCTTTTGTCTTAGTTTACCTTTCATCAGCCTTCTGTCTTTTGATGGGGGTGCACTACAGAGGATTCTTTACAGGCCTGTGAAATGACAAGGAATTCCACAGGAAAGGCTTGGCAGCCAGTGAATTGATTTACATGCATTGTCAAGTGACTATAAAAAATCCAAGCTGATAATGAAATTGGTTGTATCTCAGCAACAAGTTAACAGAAAGTTAAATCCTTCGTAATGCTACAGTGAGGTACATGGATTAGTACATAAGAGTTAACACTAACAGGCACCTCATTGCTCTCACATTGATTTGTAATTCCCAGCACAGTACAAAATGCAGTATTGAGATTAGATGTGCATAGGATCCAAGTTCTTAAGTTACATTTTAAATCATGTTTACAGTACTACTTTGTAGTTTAGTGATGCTCCCATCTGTTGAGCTTTTTGTCTGTTTTCTTATTGTTAAGCTACTAAGATAAACATAATAATAAAATTTTTCTATGCACTTGCCTGTTTATTAAAACTGAGACACAAATGAATAAATGTTGGTTTCTCCATTACTACAATGCCATTTCCAGACTATCAGAGACAGGTTTACAGTATTTGCCTTACTAGAATAGGACCATTCAAGCTTTGAAATATATAGTTATGGGATTTGTCAGTTTAATATCAAATACACAGTCTGAGTCAACAGTGCATGGCAATGGAGATTTTTAAAATAAGACAGGAATTAAGAATACAGATATACCCTTCTCTATATACTTGTCTTTATAACCATATGTAGTGCTTCATTTAAAAGCAAGCAGATGTGGGTTACTCTAGGAGTTTTCCTCTCAATTTAGTACTTCAAATTTACATTCATATTGATTCTGAGACAGAGTCTCTGACGCAGAATAATGCTGAAGGTGCCATTGCTGAAGTATCATAGAATCATAGAATCAGCCAGGTTGGAAATAACCTCTGAGATCATCAAGTCCAACCTTTGATCCACTACTGCCGTGATTACCAGACCGTGGCACTCAGTGCCACATCCAGTCTCATCTTAAAAACCTCCAGGGATGGAGAATCCACCACTTTCCTGGGCAGCCCATTCCAATGCCAGATTACCCTCTCTGGAAAGAATTTCTTCCTAACATCTAACCTAAACCTCCCCTGGCAGAGCTTAAGACCATGCCCTCTTGTTTTACTGATAGTTGCCTGGGAGAAGAGACCAACCCCCACTGGGCTACAATCTCCTTTCAAGTAGCTGTAGGGCATGCGTAAATCCTTTAAAGTAAAATAAAATCAGGTTTGCTCCTCAGAAAATCTCTAGAACACAAAGGCTGTTTTTTAATTTATTTATTTGGGGTTTTTTGGTAGTTCATTTTGCTTGGGGTTTGTTTGTCAGGTTTTTTTATTAATATTACCATACAAGATATCAAGACATCAATATTTGTCCAGAGTGATTAAGCACAGGATTTTAATATTCTCTTTTCTTCAATCACAAACAAGGGTTTGCACATCCTCTGAGGCAACTGAGGCAAGTGAGGCAGTTGTACAGGAAAGAAGTATAGAAAGGTAGAAAAAAATCTTGTAGAAGTGGGAAAAAAAGATTTTGTAAGTAATAGGTAAAGGAACATGGGTAGAGCAACAAGAAAAATAATGGGAATTAAAATGCAGAAAAGTGAAATTAAAAGGACACAAAGTTTTTGCTTCTGCAAAGAATAAAATATGCATTTTGGATGTGTTGTTTTTTTAAAAGTGACATAAAAAAAAAACAAAAAACACCACACAGAGAGTACTAAATTAAACTGCTAGTGAAAGATTATTGATGTGTGCAGTCTTATCCAGCTTCCCTTATGAGGACAAGGGCAGAATGATGAGCTATAAAAGATTTCCTTTTGATTTTTGCCTGGATAGCTCAACATGCACTAAGATTCAGAAGGTGGAAGAAAAATCCAAGTACATTTTACTATACTAAGAAATAAAGCTCAGTTACACAAAGATAGGTCCTTATGGGTGTACTTTATGAATGCCATCATTCTAGTATGGTGCAAGTGGACTTGAATCACTAAAAGCCACTTTCACCTCCTGATTTGTTTTGCTGAAATGTAAGATCTTGTTCTCAACAGCCACTTGCTGAGAAGTGTTCAAGATGATAAAAAAATGAACTTTTGACAATTGCATTTAGAAGCAATCTTCATCTTCGTAGTAAAATACCGCCCTTAAATCCAAAATGTACATATTAATTGATTTCTGCGTACTTGTCAAGATGTTAGGCTAGATTCCTGTTGACAAAAAGTTACATGTGTTTATCAAAGACAGAACAAAACCTAATAAAACAAATACTAATTGCTAGATTTCTTTGTGTCACTTCTCACTACAATGTGCCAGAACTCTTGGGTAGTGGGGTATAACATAGTTCTTTCCTCAGTGATGTCCAGGGTGAGATATATTCCCTGTGCTGTTAATTTGGGTGCATAGAAGTTTCCTGTCCAGGTTTTTCTGACCAAACCCCTTATTTATTCCAGAATAAGGGGAGAGAAATATACCTAACATGTATAAACTTCATTGCAGAGATCCCAACACTGTGTGCATGTCACAATTTAAAACAGAAGATATGCAGTAGACTCTAAGTTACCTGAAACTGAGAAACAAGATTCTTAACTGCTATTTAACTTCTTTTTGCCTTTTGCTTATTTTCCTTAACATTTTCTGTTTTGTTTGAAAACAAGGCCTTAACATTTTCTGTTTTGTTTGAAACCTGAATGCTGGCTGATCCATCTTCTCTGACAATTTGCTGGTTATGGCTGTGTCCGGCTTTATGAAACTTTTCATCTATGCAGCTCTGTTGTATTGTGGAGAGCTTACACTCCTGATTTGAATACAGAATACAACACTAGCAATAAAACCAACCTGAGCAGCTTGGGAAAAAAAATAAAAGAAGCAAAGAGTGAAGGAATCAATTCTCAAAATTAAACAGTTAAGTTAGTTTGATATGCTATAAGTGTAAGAATTCAATGCAACATGCAATTTTGAAGGAAAAAAATTGTTTTTACCCTGAAGATTTTCTAACATAAGAATTTTTTTACCCCAAGATTTTTTGATACCTTCAAAGTATTGGTGTAACCCAAATATAGTGAAATATAGTCTGAAAATATCACAGGGCATAATGCAGATGAAAGACTCAGAGAAGCCTGTTAGTACAGAAGTTTTCAGTGAGTTTTCTTGTAATACAAAATTCTGGAGAACTTGTGTGCTAATTTTTTTAAAGATATACATCAATTGCCCAAAATCCAATCAAAGAGTTTTTACCCAGTTCATTATTTGCCTTTGCTGTCTGGCTCCCTGAAACCTGGAGCACAATGCGGCCTTCCAGTGAGAAATATCAAACAGCAGAGTATAATACAGTTCAATACTTTCATTGAACCACAGTGAAAGATCCCTTGGGGCTACTACTAAGTTAGTTCATATTCACTTCACCACAATCCCTTTTGATAAGTGCATCTTTCTTGGCGCTATTTTATCTGCGATATGATTCCAGAGTGAAGGATTTCGTCTGTTTCACACATTTCTTAGAGCAGCTGACTTCTGACTTTGATGCAGGCAATTATTAAACGGCCATTTAGGACTGTACATCAAGATGCCTCTTGCATTTTTTTCTTTTGAGGAAATTGCATTTCCATTCCATTTTTACCTTTCTTCTTCTCCTTCAGTAATAACTGATCTGAATTCAACTGGAACTGCCAAAACTCTCCAAAAATGCACTTGTAATTTTTTAAGTCCTAGACTGGCACATCCTGAAGAACCCAAACAATTCAATTTTAGTTTAGTGGAATTCTCTTAATATTTTTTAGCTCAGTTAAACTAATAATTTTCATTTTCCTCCTCTGTGTACATGCACTTCTACTGTAAAAAATGCATTTGATATGGCTTGCCTGAAACCCTACTATCTTCACAGTGTATTTTTGCACCTAGATACTGAAAATAAGACTTATTTCTGTGCATCTCTGCTTGCTAAAGAGGTCTATCCTGTGCATTGATAATATTCTGAGAAAATATGAAGGTGATTGATCAGAGTTGCTTTCAAATCCTTTAGCAGTTATTGTTTCACAACCCTTTCATAAATCTAGTAGTAAATCTTTGAACTATGAATGTGGTGCTGTGGATTTGGGTATTCTGTGCACATTTTCATATCGGAATAATGCAAAAAACAAAGGGAAAATATATGGATTTTATTTAGAGTTTTTGTAACTTGCTAGATTTGGGGTAGGGAGTGGGAGCTCATCTTACCTGTGGAGAGTAAACCACTGGAGCAGAAAACATGTTCTTTGAACTTACAGTTCTACTTTGCTCATTTCAGTTCTACTTTTGTTCCATTTTGCTCATTTGACAGTTAATAGCTGGAGGTATAAATCAAAGCATCCTTGTGTTTGTCTGTTTTTTTAATCAGAAAGTACTTGTGCTAAGTATAAAACAGTACAAAACAGCTTAAAGAACAGTCATTCCTAAAGGAATTTATTTGGAATAAAATAGGGGTAACTTCCTAAAGATCAATTTGTAGAAATCTTAGAGAGCAAAGCAAATTCATTTTTTTCTTATGTATCTGTATCTCGGAGCAACCATACTGGAGAATGCTGTGTTGATGGCCCAGGCTGCCATTACACTTGAGCAGGTGTATGGCAGAACTAAATACTTGTGAAATGAGTACTCACCTTGAAGGTGTCTCTGCCTAGGATTTCCTTCTGGTAGCTTGTCTTGCTGTAGCAGGTCTATGGTTTGTCTCCATTATCCGCAAAATAGATGAATTCCCAGAGCTATGTTTACACATGAAAATAAAGTGTTTGTTAATATCTTTAAAAAGTGCAAAATGGAAATAAATTACTATAAAAATGTGCAAAAATTGTTGCTTCTTTATCAGGATCTATTAATTACAATGCAGTTATAAGAATAGAGTTTTACATTTAAGCAGTTAATGCACTGTTTGTCTTTTCTGACATTCATTCACCCACAGCACTAACTAATCATATCAACTTGCTTACCTTCTACTTTTTTCTTTGCAGTTTTCTCCATTTAACCTTCATAAATAAATATCATTATGTGGGAAAAAAAAAGTGGTCTAAAATTAATGAAAACTGGAACATAACATTTTAGCAGACAGAAATTGTGGTCAGCCTGTCTGACTCCCCACACACAATACATGCTAAGGGGTATGAAAGGGAGGACGGAGCAGAGTGGAAAGATACAGTTACAGCAGTATGGAAGTTACAGGGGAAAATGTGGTTGCTTCTCCCTGGATGGAATGTGGTCAGTGTGCCTGACTTCCCACACACGACATATGTTAAGGTGGAATGAAAGAGAGAGTGGAGAGGAGTGGAGACACTGTGGCCAGGCTCTGCTGAAATCCTTGCAGAAGGAGGAACTTGGTGGTACCTTGTAGCTGATAAGCTGTACAGGAATTGTCAACCAAGGGTTGAACCAGCAACCATGGCAAAATCACTCTCCTCAGATGTTATACTGTTGCATACCTCCATCTCGAAGTAACCTGCCTCCAAGGTATGATCACCCCTCACTGAGCCTATTCGCTATATTTTATTGACTAATAAAGTGAGAAAATTTTACACCAGTCAGTAACAAAGGTACATATGACTAGAGTCATTCAAGCTCCACCTAAACACAAAGTAGTAGTATAAAAGTATAAAGTATAAAACTAAAGAATAGTGATATGTTAGGGAAAAGAAAAAGAAAGAGAATGAAAGAAAGAACGTTTGATAAATTACATAGCATTTTAATGACTGCCATGACTCATTTGTTAATGAGTGACAAAGTTTTCAAGATATGTCAGTTTGTCTGCAGCTGTTACTGTATGTAACATACAAACGTTTTACTTTTGTTTTCAATGTATTATGCACAATGCATTCACCTAAGAGTATATTTTCCTGAAGATAATCTGTTCATGTCCAAATTTTATTTTACAATATTAAATTCAGTTTGGAGACATATCTCAAGTTGAAATTACCATTTTTAAGCATTTTGGAAAGACATACAAGCATTTTTTTTTTCAGTGATGTATTTAGTATAATATAAGGATGCTCACAGTTTCACACTGAAATTCATCATTTTTCACTGGTTTTGTTTTGACTTTTGGAAGTGCTTGTGGCATGACCCTGAATTCTTCTACAGAGCTAAAATTCCCATGGTAAATGTTTAAATTTAAAATTTTGTTTATAACATTTAAAAAACTCTGATACTTTAAAATTTTAGTGTTTATTCTGAACACATCATCTTAATGATGTCAGTTGTTATCTTTTAAAACCTGAGGAATTGACATGGTAGGAAAGGGAGTGGTTCATGAACCTGTATTTTACACCTTTTTGAAAGATTTGCAAGAATGAAAATTCAAGAAAAAAACCTTTAAGAGAGTAGAATATAGCTCTTCAGACAGAGGATTGTGAAAATTAAGTAGTTTACTTATTTATTTATTTATTTTTCTGGTTTTAACTTGATTTACAGTTTTGAAATGCACATTATTACCCATTTAATTTTAATACCAAAAGCTTCATCACACAGCTTAACTAAGAAGAACCTTCAAAAAAAGTGAAAATCTATTATTATGCATAGTTTAAAAATTTAGTCTGCTCTTGACTGGTGTTCATTTCAGGATAGAAGAGATCTTAGTAAACATATACGAATGCTTGCAGTTAGCAAATTAATATCATTTTCTAATGCACAGTAATGTAAGGAAATGACAGTAATGCAAACTATCCAAACTGTTATTACATTCTTACTGAGTACAGTGTCCTGTCACAATATACTCAACCAAAGTACTTGCTGCAGATATGTTAATTTCCTTTCAAAAAAAGAAAACAGTTAAAGACACTGAAGAAGAAGCATAAATTGAACCATTAATGGACCATAGATCTTCTGAGTCCCAGCCAAATGCCTCATTTTGTCAGTCAAAAAACTGTGACTTCCACACTAGTCAATAATAATCATAACTGGAAATAAGCCAAGTGAAAAAATTGTGAAATTTAGTCTAGATAAACACATGCAGGCAACAAAATCTTATCTTTTGGCTTATGATGAAGCCCATCATAATGATGACTGCAGAAAACATTACATAGCTTTTTCCAGATAAAATCTGTGTTTAGCATCCCCAGCTTTAATAAAGATGACTTTAAGTGGTAAATGTACTAACAAACCTAAAAAAGCCCTCTAAACTATCTCACCTTTCAAGGTCTTTCCACAGGTTTTATAACAAATGACAAAGGAGATAGAGTCAGACAACTGCTGCAACAGACAGGAAATTCACAAATGTTCTTGGCCTTTTTTAAACTCATTTTAACTGTGAGCTACACGATTTATTTAAGAGTAACAAGATTAGTAAATATCTTTTGGTTGGCAGATGCAAAAAAACCCCTTTCATGAGCCCATTTGTCACTCCTATTTGGCAACTCTAAAATTATCTTCAAAACAGCCTATGGAGTAATGGATGAACATGATACAGAAATATATTTAGCCAGGTATTATATCTGCATCAATGCTCTTCTGACAATGAGAACACTGAACACAGAGAATTTGATCTTAGATCAGCTTAGGCACCTGGCCTGTGATTTCTGTAGCCTGTGATTCGGTATGTCAGACCCTCTGATACCATTCCACTACAGGAATCTTTTAAACCAAAATAGTTCAAGACAAACAACTAATGAAAAAGCCTACTTTCTTCAACATTTTTACTTTCATCCCACATAATATTTCTCTCTACCTGCAGTTGAGCACAGAGATATCTGGGCAAACTGCATGTAAAGGGAGCTCAGGACCTGGAGACAGCCGAGCTAGAACAGCAGTGTTCGCCAGAGGATCTGTCCTGTGCTGGCTGGATTTCTCTTTTGGTAAGCAGTAAATAACCCCAGATGAAACATTTCTATCTGAAGCACAGACATATTCAAATGAAAGAGCAGAGTATGCTAAAATACACTGGGTCCTCCTCCACAGTCTCATTGCGTCAGTACCTGCAAGAGGCAACAGCAGCATGTAGCTGCATTGCCGTCAGCAAGGCAGTTCCACCTCCACACCAGAAGAGAGGAAGAGGTCTGCAGCCTCTGGGGGTAACACAGGGGCACAGCCACCTTACTAGGTATTAAAGCTAACAGTAGTCCTATCAGTCATGCAAGGAAGGAAAAGTATTTGTTCGCTTAACCTCTGAGCAACTTGCTTTATTGAAATTGAATACATTCTCGCCTTTAAAATTGAGTATCTATAAAACCTGTTTTAAGAAAATAAAAAATTGCCATTGAATTATTATTTTTTTTTAATGGTTAATATTTTCCTTGCTTGCACCTCTGTGCAATGTTTCCCTTGTCAACCTTTCTGCAAGGCAGGGACCCTTTTCTGAAAAAGCCATGCTTTAAATTACCCTGAGCAGCAGGCACAGCTCTTTACAACTTCTTTACTTGTGTCATTTCAGAGAAAAGACTCCTTCTCACTCCATTAGATTACCCTTGATGAGAGGCATTTTAGGAGGTTAGTCAACCATTTGAGAGGATATGACTTCTTTTCTCTACAGCCTCTTTACAGTAATAAAAAATTTGCTTTTGAATTGGATTTCTAGAAACAAATTGATAATTTTAATCTTAAAACAAACAATTTCAATATCATTTATTGCACAAAAAGAAAAAAAATCATTCAAAGCGTGTTGAATTTTCCAAAGTTCTTTGCTGTATTCAAACAGAGATATTTCAATGTGATTGCATTTGCCACAATTTTCAGTTAAATTTTTAATGTCTGTGATAATTTGGCCTGGTTTTTTTTCTAGAACTCTTGATAATAAAATATTTTTTCTGTTAAGTGTGTAAATTAAAAAATCCGATTGCACACCTCTTTATTTAAATACATAACCCAAACACATTAAAATGTATATTTTTATCTTTTCAGAACTCCCTCTCTAAGAAGTAAGCCAAAAATTTGGTTGGGGTATACTTCATATAGTGATTTAGCTGAGGTGAATTTACATGAGTAATTTAATTATTATAAATTTATTTAGGTGTATTTCCCCTTGCATGTATTCAATTTTTTTCTATACAATTGAATATAAAGTATTCTATTATATTCAATTTTATAAGTGCTTGGAAGAAATTATATTTCTTTCTGAAAGAAGTTTGTGCCATTTGGTAGTAGTGTAATCTCTCAGAATTCACGTGTAACTAAATCTTTGGATTGAAGTGTCAGATTTAGATTTTAGAACTTCTGGTTACTACAGGAGAATACTGGAAGTTGTTGGTTATTCTTTCTTGACAAACAATGAAAGTGGATTTTTAACTTTTAAGATATGAAATATTCTGAATTATTAACCAGTCACAAAAAGACTCATTCACAGTATGGCATCATATTGTTCTGTTGTGGAAGTGCTTCATTGTTATATTCTTCCATGTTTGCCTCGTTGCTGGAAGGCTCGTTTTGACAATTGAGAGATGCTATTTTCCCATTGCAAGTTTCCCATTTTCTCTCTCTCTTTGTTAATGAGTAAGAGAGAATTGTAAGCAATTACATACTTAATATTTGGCTAGCTGGATCACACACTACTAAATTTCTGTGAAAATGAGTGCATTTGTTGCAGAAAAAGTCACTTTCCCTGGCGGGCTTAGTCAGACGTACTATACTTGCCTTCTGCCCATTTCAGCATTGGAAAAGAAACACAGTTGCATGGCAAAGGTTCTTCACTGACCAGATTATCTGGAGAAGTGGAGAGGTAAGACTGAATTAAGATGCCACTTTGTACTGCTGCCTCTTCTCTGGCACCGAAAGTGATGTGCTTGTCTCTCTGATTAAAGCTGTACAGGGAACAAAAAGCCTTTCACCTCAAT